>NC_082652.1:3603907-3914845 GCF_028023285.1 Balaenoptera ricei | reverse complement strand
GTATGTCCCGGGAAAAAGCGATGACCACTGGGTCTGCAGTACAGGAAGCAAGGGGGAGATTGAGAAGGTGTGTTTGGGGAACTAGGCAAAGGCCAGACCATGCTGAGCCTCAGAGGTCACGAGAAGAAGTTTGGGTTTTATTCCAAGTGCGGTGGGGAGCTTTGGGCTTTTAAGCAGGGGTTTGCTGTGGGTTTGTTCTGGTTTCCACTCCTCCCTTTGGAGAAAGCTTAAGAAGACAGTGATGGCTTTGCAGCTCTTAATCATCAGGAAACTGTAATCACTAGGCGAATGTTTGAAATCATAAGTTAAGGATTTTTAGAAGGAAGTGAACCAAAGAAATACTGTGGTAGCCTGCCCTAATTCTTTCCCGGGCTCCAAGTAGCCAGGTGCACTGGAGAGATTATTTTTCTTCTTCTGATTTGTGGAGGTCTCAGGGTCTAAATTTTGAAACAGCTGATAGAACATGTTCTGGGATGGTGGAATAGGAATATGAAACTTTTCTACTTGTCTCACAATAAAATTGCTTTTATTATTCGCTCAAGGTCTTTTTTTTAAAGTGTAGTTGATTTACAATATTGGGTTAGTTTCAGGTGTACAGCAAAGTGATTCAATTATATATGTGTGTATTATTTTTTGCAGATTTTTTTCCATTATAGGTTATTACAGGATACTGAATGTTGTTCCATGTGTTATACAGTAAATACTTGTTGTTTACCTATTTTATATATAGTGGTGTGTATCTGTTAATTCCATAATCCTAATTTGTCCCTCCTCCCACCTTTCCCCTTTGGTAACCACAAGTTTGTTTTCAGTCTCTGAGTCTTCTTCTGTTTTGTAAATAGATTAATTTGTATTGTTTTTTAGACTCCATATATAAGTGATATAATATGATATTTGTCATTGTCTGACTTCGCTTAGTGTGGTAATACATAGGTCCATCCATGTTGCTGCAAATGGCCTTATTTCATTCTTTTTATGGCTAATATTCCATTGTATATGTGTACTACATCCTCTTTATCCATACATCTGTTGATATAGCATTGGGTTTTTTCCGTGTCTTGGCTATTATAAATAGTGCTGTTGTGAACACTGGGGTGCATGTATCTTTTTGAATGGGAATTTTGGTCTTTTCCAGATAAATGCCCAGGAGTGTGATTGTTAGATCATATGGTAGCTCTATTTTTAGTTTTTTGAGGAACCTCCATACTGTTCTCCATAGTGGCTACACCAATTTACATTCCCACCAACAGTGTAGGAGGGTCCCCTTTTGTCCACATCCTCTCCAGCATTTGTTATTTGTTTGTGTTTTTTTTAACTTATTTATTTATTCATTTATTTATTTTTGGTTGCGTTGAGTCTTCATTGCTGCATGTGGGCTTTCTCTAGTTGTGTCGAGCGGGGGCTACTCTACGTTGTGGGCTCAGTAGTTATGGCTTGTGGGCTCAGTAGTTATGGCTCATGGGCTCAGTAGTTATGGCTCGTGGGCTATAGAGCGCAGGCTCGGTAGTTGTGGCGCACGGGCTTAGTTGCTCCGCGGCATGTGGGATCCTCCCGGACCAGGGCTTGAACCCGTGTCCCCTGCATTGGCAGGCGGATTCTTAACCACTGCGCCACCAGGGAAGTTCCAGCATTTGTTATTTGTAGACTTTTTGATGATGGCCATTCTGACTCGTGTGAAGTGGTACCTCAGTGTGGTTTTGATTTGCATTGCTCTAATAATTAGCCATGTTGTCCCTCGAGGTCTTAATGGGAAAAAAAGCCTTCAGAATATCTCTTTTGGTTAAGTATCAACTTCAAATATCAAAGAATCATGTGATATTTGTTTCTGTAGAAGGGAAAATAAGGGTCAGGGACTTCAAGAACTGAGGGACTGCAAAGCTTATGAACTTGAAGCATTAGACAAAACCACTCAGTTTCCAGGGGTCTCAAGGCTTGTGTGTCAGTGTGTGACTTGACTTATAAATGGCCGATCAAATCGTGACGTGATTTAGAGGCTGTGGGGAATTTGAAAGCTAGAACAGTGCTTTGCCCATAGGAGTTACAAACAATTGGTAGGGTGAATGAATGCTTATTTCACAGACGAGAAAACAGAACTCATAATAGGTATTAATCTCATTTCATACTGGCAACAGAAACCCTAAGAGAAAGTGTGATTCCCTGACTTCTGCACACATGGGCACATGCCCTGAAGTGGGCACGAAATGTGAGGCTCTCTTACCCCCATTATTCTCTGTTCTGCGTTTGTCATAGTGTGAGTTCATTGCGTAAAGATGCACGGCCCCCAAACATGCCAACCACTACTGGCATTCAACTGTAGAAACATCTATTTTCTCTGATGCTGGAGGGAGAAGCTGCTGGACTCATTGAACTAAGAGATTTTGTACTATTCTCCATCACAATGCTTTCCAGAGATGTTTTCCAAGGATATATTTTACGGTGTCTTTTTGCCTTACAAGGTAACTATAAAATCTACCTACCATATAAGATGTGACGCCATTGCACGATTGGGTGGTCTTTTTTTAAACTGTAAGTGGTGACCCATTAGAAGGAGGTGAGATCACTTTAGTGGGTAATTTTTAAAAAAGGAATTAGAATAGCATGGAACGAAAGGGCACCAAATGGAACAGCATATATAGGAGTAGAATAGAAAACACTGAACACTGACATTATGAAACTTTCATTTTGGTTAGATGAATTTATATGTGTGTGCGCGTGTGTGCACGTGTCCAAGTCAGGATGAAAATGTTTCAGACTGTGGGACACACCCCAAAATGTTTGCAAACCACTGCTCTACATTCCACTTTCCAGCTCCTCATTGTTAAGCCCTGAAGTAGAAAAGGCACTTAGACTGAATAGTTCAGGTTCATGAATAGTCAAAGTGTAGATTTTTAGATTAATCAACATTTCTCTGGAATCTTGACTTTCTTTCCTTTAGGAACAGCGTTTTTCCTTCTCTCAGGCTGGTGGTTAGAGGTTTGAGGGCAACTCCGAGATCTAATGTCTCTGACTTTATAACTCAGGTTTCCTCTCTGCCCACATCATTTCCATGGATGAGTTATCTGCGCTTGTGTGAGATCCAGATTGGACTTGCGAGATAAGAATGCTTTCAGCATGGATCTGGGAATCTGAGTAGTTTAACCAGCCTTTTAGGGTTGTTACTGTACCCATTTAAAGAAAAAAACTCCCGGGACTTCCCTGGCGGTCCAGTGGTTAAAACTTCGCCTTCCAATGCAGGGGGTGCAGGTGCGATCCCTGGTTGGGGAGCTAAGATCCCACATGCCTCTTGGCCAAGAAAAAAAAAAAAAAACAGAAGCAATAGTGTAACAAATTCAATAAAAACTTTAAAAATGGTCCACATCAAAAAGATCTTTAAAAAAAAAAAAAAAAACTCCCTTGGAGATTTAAGAAGGCAGCAGAGTTTGTTTGTTTGTTTTTAAGCATTAAGTACATCTATTCATTTATACTTTCATTACCAAGAGAGGAGATCAAGATTTCATAAAACAAATATATTTCACGTCACTCACAGTTTTTGACGGGAGAACACAGTTTCAAGGATGCCCTCATCAAAGCACTAAATTGGTGCTATTAAGGTGTCTGTTGCCTTGAGCCGTCACTGCAGGTGGAAGGAGTTGTCATAGAGATGCTGATTCCTCCAGCCTTGTGAGTGGGATGAGGACCAGTTCTTGAGGCACAAAAGATGACTCGATTTCTTTCTGCTCCGGACCATAGGAAGCGTGAGAGATGCTGGGCTGGGCCGCTGTGCATGTACCACGCCTTCACACGGGGTCAGACTCTTGATGGTCGAGGAAAGGAAAGATGTGGGTGAAGGGTAGGTGGTGGGGAGAAGGAGAGATTAATTGCCTAGGTGATGTTTCTACGAACTAGCTGAGCAACAGCCTCTGTGTCTGCCTCTATTTGCTTTGATAATCAGCCCACACAATTTGGGGGGTTCCAGCTGGTTTTTCTCTGCAGGGCTTTTTACAACCTATGTGAGTTTCCGAAGACTGCTATAACGAATGACCACAAACTGGGTGGATTAAAAACAACAGAAATGTATTCTCTTGCTGTTCTAGAGGCCAGAAGCCTAAGCGCCCCCTTTCTACATAAACTCTAGGAGAGGACCCTTCTTGCTCCATCCAGCTTCTGTTGGCTCCTGGCTTCCCTGGCTTGTGGCTGCATCCCTCCCGTCTCTGCCTCTGTCTTCATGGCCCCTCCTCTTCTCTGGGTCTTCTCTTCTGTCTCTTAAAAGGACACTTATCATTGGATTAAAGGTCCGCCCTCAATTGAGGATGGTCTCATCACGAGATCCTTAACTTAATTCCACCTGCAAAGACCCCTTTTCTAAGGTAATAAGGGCACAATCACAGGTTATGGGGTTTGGAAGTGGTCATATCTTTTGGGGAGCCACCATTCAAGCCACTGTACAACCTAAGAAAGGAAATATATGCTAATGAGGTCAGAGTACAGTTCTTCTCCATAATTATTCACCAAGAGTGTATGCTGTACTGTGAACTGGAGGTGGTGTGTTAGGACAGGCAGAAATATAAAGGAGCCCAGACCATGAAGTGCTTATCCTATCACAGCCCTGCCTCTGATGGACCCAAGAACTTCAGGCCCGTCACTTAATCTCAGCTTCCTTATCTGTGAAATCTCCTTCCCTCAAATCTTCTTCCCAGTTTTCATTTTCTCAGTGAGTTCTTCTCTGATCACCTTACTAAGATTACACCAACTTCCTGTCCCTTTTTCCTTATCTTACTCAACAGCATTTATCAAAATCTTACCTGCTACATGTGGTATTTATTTATTTGCTTTTTATATACTGTTCTCCCAATAGAAAGGAAGGTCCAGAAAGGCAGGGTTTTTGTCTTTTTTATTCACTGGTATGACCTTGATGTCTAGAGCAATGCCTGGTACATAGTAGGTGCTCAGGAAGCCATGCCTGAGGCATGGGATTGCCCGGGGCATCTCACCAGATGAGAGTGTGAATTAAACTGTTACCAAACCAAACTGGGTCTACTCTCCTGTTGCACAGCAAAGCCAATCTACTGACACTGGGTTGTGGTGAAGGAAAGTACAGCATTTATTGCAGGCGCCATTCAATGAGAATGGGCAGCTCATGCTCAAAAGACCTAAACTCCTGGATGGCTTTTAGGGAAGGGTTTTTAAAGCCAAGGTGAGGGAGAGGGTCACGGGGTGCGTGATCAGCTCATGCACAATCCTCTGATTGGTTGGTGGTGAGCTAACAGGGTGATGTTTCAGGAATCTCAATCATCAACCTTCTGGTTCCAACGGTCTGGGGTCTGCGTGCTGGTGGTCAGTATGCTTTAACTTCTTCTACCTGGTATGGTTTCAGTATCTGTAAAACAAGTCAAGGATATGGCTCAGGATATTATCTATAGCCTTTGAGGAGGAACTAAAGGTCCTTGACTTTGTTGAATAGCTAAACTATTATTATTTTGTCTTGCTTGATGGTTTTCTTTTGTTTCTGCATTTTCTCACTTCTCTGATTAAATTTTCTCTTTGAAACTTAGGGAAAGACTAGGAGGCTAAAGCTTTTCTACAAACAAGAGGCATGGGACATGGGGTAGGGAGTGGGGGGAAGAGGGGGGTCTGTCCCCAGGAAGGATCCTGCTTGGCTTCAAAATTAGAGAATCTCTATCAAGTATTACAGCAGATCTTATGTAAATGTGAGCTCCCCTTCCTTTTCTTCTCCCATTTCTTGAATTATTTCTTCCACACAAGATCCATAATGCCATGGGTATAATTCATTCACAGTAAGAAACAGACCACAGGATTTAAAATACTACGGTAGCAAAATGTGTTATTTGAATTTCTCTTTTCCAAGGCAGAGATATAGTGAGAAATACAGTCAATATTCATTATTCTTGTTATTCACAGTAGTTCTATTCTCAAAAGTGGCCGTGAACACTGAATTAGTGAGTACTATCCATTGCTTGAAAAGAAACACTACGGGGGGCAGGGGTGGGGTCAGTATCCTGAGAGCCTCTGGTCACAGCATCTTAGTCAACCGATCAATACATAACCTGATTTTACGTGTGTTTCTGTTTCAAGACACCTGGCTTAATATATATTGTGGATTCATTAACACTGAACTCACAGCCAACAACATCATAACTCATGCTTGAACGAAGTGTGTCTAAGACACGTGTTTTCCCCATAAGGCACATCGCAGCCTTCTTGCACTTGGGAACGCTAGCGAGCACTTCAGCACTATGCTGTTTTAAACAGCGGAATTAGCAACAAAAAGCACAAAAAGGTGAAAAACATGACATTAAATTGACTGTGAAAAGGACATTTGTTTACATACAGTCTGAGAGCTAAAACAAGAAGGCAAAGCATCATCTCTGACCTCAGCTGGGGACCTGTGCATTCAGGCCACTCAAAATTTTCTCCACTCAGCCTTGTCTGCAAATGTTCTTGAAAGCACCTTGATTATTGATTTTGACTCTGCAAATAAACTTCAGCGAGTGGGTGAGTTCACAAATACGGAATCCGTGAGTCAGGAGGATGGCTGCGTATACAGCCTGGTTGAAGAGTTCCACCTGCCTTACTTGTTTTCCATTCCCCTCCAGTCAATAGAATCAGAGACTCCTAAGAAAAATAAAGCTGATAATGCTGAATATGTGTGCTAAGGGGGGGAACGTCAATCTTTGCGGAGAAACAGCTTCAGCTGGTTTGTTTTGGGCACTCTTTTGTGAAAGGGCTTGAAATCACAAGAGCAAACCTCTATAGGTGTGAGAAAGGAAGTCTGTCCATTCTCAGCCCTTCTAGGGTCTCCTGCCTGGGAAGTGCTGTTTTATTTTTATTTTTTCTAATTCTATTTATTTACTATTTTATTGAGGTGCATTCACATACCATGCAATTCAGCCATTTAAAATGTACAACTCAATGTTTTTTTAGGATATTCTCAGGTACACGCAACATCACCACAGTCAATTTTACAACATTTTTATTACCTCAAGAAAACCGCTATACCCTTTATTCATCACCCCCTATTACCCATCCCCCAGCCCTAAGCAACCACTAATCTACTTTATCTTTAGATTTCCCTGTTCTGGACATTTAGTGTGAATAGAGTGAGGTCTTTCGTGATTGACTTCTTTCATTTAGCAAAATGTTTTCAAGGTTCATCCATGTTGTAGCATGTTTCAGAACTTCATTCCCTTTTATGACAGAATAATCCGTTTTATGGCTATACTACATTTTTAAATTAATTTTTTTATTAGAGTATAGTTGATTTACAATGTTGTGTTAGTTTCTGCTGTACGGCATAGTGAGTCAGTTATATATATATATAGAGAGAGAGAGAGAGAGAGAGTGTCACTTTTTTTTAGATTCTATTCCCATATAGGTCTGTTTTAAAGACCCCCATCTGAAGGCTGTAATCACAGGGCAGGCTCAGCAGAGACAGATCGGAGAAGGAGCCTTCCCAGCTGGGAGGCTGGAGGGGACTTAATACCAGGACAGACACAAAGAGCAGCTCAGAAGGACATGACATCTGTCAGCTTGAAAGAGCGCCAGGGGCAAGACACAAACTTCAGTGGCTCAAAGAGAGCACTTCTCAGAAACTTGCCTTGCTTTTGGAAAACAGTGAAAAGTGATGGACGCTCTCTCCACCTCGTAAGAGGAAAGGGCACCTGCTTTCAAGGGGGGGGGTGGACGGCCGCAAAGAGGGTACCGCCCCAATGTGTTTGGGGTCTCCAACCTCCTTTTTGTCCACATCCTGGAGAAGACCCCCCTCCACATACCTCACTCAGACACGTCTTTTCTTGTTGTTTTCTGTATTCATTTTTAACTTTGTTTTTAGGAACACAAATAATGCATTAATACCGTGATGGCTAAGCTAATTGCCCGTTGCTTAGCAACCTGCTGCCACTCCAGGATACTTCAGCCTCTCCTTGGGCAAAGGAATCCGCTATTATGAGCTTGTCGTGAACCCCGGACCCTTTTCACACTTTGGACCTCCGCAGATACGTGCCCATAAGAAAATGCAGTGTGATTTCCTGAGTGTTGAAAACATGCACAAATGCCATCATACTCTACAGACTATTTCCTCGTTGTTCTTTAAACTCAAGAGATTTTTAATATCTATGTTGCTAAATATAGGTCCAGACAGTGGTGACCAACAGAACTTCTACAATAGTGGACATGTCCACTGAGCGCTGGAAATTCGGCGAGGGCGATCAAGGAGAATTTTTAATTGTATCTAATTTCGGCTAATTTAAATTTCAATAGCTGTATGTGGCTGGCTGGTAGTTACCCTATTGGACAAAAAGCACAGACCTAGGTCACTCTTTTTATTACTTTTTAAGTTAGCATTTGATGATGGGAAGTTTTCAAACATATACAAAAAAGAGAGAATCGTATAATGAATTCCCATGGATTCATCCTCCGGCTTTAATAATTACCAGTATGTCACCATTCTTGTTGCTAGATTCTTCCTTTTTGCTAATCTACAGTATTCCTTTGCATAAATACATTATGGGTTAGCCGTTTTTCTCCTGTTGATAGAAGGGCATTTAAGCTGTTTCTGATTTTCTGCTAAAACACGTAAGAGTGAACCTCGTTGCACATTTCTCCTAGTGCATGTGGTATGTGTGTGTATATCTGTGTGTATCTGTGTGTATATGTGTATGTATAAGTGTATGTGTGTAAGTGTGTATACATGTATATATATCTGTGTGTATCTATGGCTGCACTTGTGTAAGTGTGTAATGTGTGTGTATATCTTTGTATATTTGTATATGTGTGTACGTGTGTATAAGTGTGTATTCATTTATCTGTATATGTATCTGTATCTGTGTGTATGTGTATATGTGTGTGCATATATGTGTACGTGCATGTCTGTAAGTGCGTGAATGTGTGTGTATATCTACGAATGTGTATGTATGTGTATATATCTGTGTGTATTTATGTATGTGTGTGTATGTGTATATGTCTGTAAGCGTGACTGTATATCTATGTGTGTATAAGTGTGTGCGTGTATATATATATCTGTGTGTATCTGTATCTGTGGGTGCATGTGTGTGCATCTGTGTATATGTGTGTGTGCACATGTGTGCACACGTGTGTTTCTCTAGGGCAGAAACTTAGAAGCGGGTCGTGGAGTCGGTGCACTTTCACTTGCCCATCCATTTCCATAGCAGTGAAACAGACACTACACTGAAACCTGACCTGGGCCCTGGAAGAGCTCAAGGGGCCCCCGCTCCGCCCCTCCACCGTGATGGATGCTTGAGCCGGTTCCCATGGTGCTCAGCCTCTGGACACCCCACTGGGAAGCCCTGTGGGTTCCTGGATTCAGGGCAAGATAAAGGCAGGTCAGATTAGTGACACAAAGGCCCCCTGGTCTCCTAATCATTTTATCATTCCTAAATTTCTCTCTCCACCCCCGGGGATTTCTATTCTCTCCCTCCCCCGTCCTTGTCTTTGCAGGGCAGGGGACCATCGGTGTTTTTAGAGGCTACTTGAATGAGTTTTTCCAGGCAAGTACTTTCCCATAAAGGCACAATTAATGCAGGAGGGAGTCAGAAGCTCGGGGATGGGAAAAGTTAAGCCACTTTGCTTTTCCAACAGCTCACAAAGTTCTGACCTGCTTCCAGGAACCCTGGTGCTGCACCCGCGCCTTTTCACTGAGAACTGCTCCCACACCGGAACGCTTATGGATTATCTAAGTAATTCTGCTTTTTACACTATTAAGAGAACTGGCATCTGTTTAGCTGCCGTACTGTGGCCCGATCGGTAATACCAAGGTGGGGATTTTCGCTAAGCTGCTCAGTTAAAAAAAGAAAGAAAAAAAAAATTTTCTAAACCGACAAAACAAAAGGAGGCCTTTGTTCCCTTTCCCTTGTTTGTCGGAAAGGGAACAAAGGAAAAAAGAGATGAGTGACCTAAATTATTATTGCAGGGACTGAAGTCTGGCCTTTTTCTTCTTGGAAGACAAAGAAAACTGTTCAGAGAGTAAATCGTGAGTTGATCAACTCAAGTCATTGGTCTCAGGTGCTGGACCCGGGCCTCGGCCATGCGTGGGAGAGGACACGGGACGGGTGTCCCTTCAGCAGACCCTGGGGGGTCTGGCAGGGAGACAGGCAGCAGCACTGTGTTGGGGTCTGGGTGGGTCTCCGAGGAACCCGCCTCGGTGCCTGTGTCAGCAGGACTTGCTGATTGGTTTCCATCAAGAGCTTTTAAGGACCCCCGTGAGCCGAGGCGTCCTTGTCTCCCGCGTCAAAGGTCAGACACCAAAGTTTCTGTGACTCCAAGAGAGACGAGCCTGGGGACCAGGCATCTGATGGCCTTCATCACTTCCGTGAGGCCACCGCGTGGGCCCGTGCGTCATGATTCCGTGTCACACGAGTTCCCTTGGCGTCTCCTGAAATCACAGAGGGATGCGGGAGCTCTTTCTTCTTACGCATCCATCTTGTTCGGTTCTGATTTTTCCACGTGTTTCTGGAGACTTTTGGGTTCACCTAATCAGGCCTCATTTAGTAGGTGGATGTCTGCCACACCCTCGCAGGGTGGCGGCACCAAAGACAGGTGAGGGGTCTTCACCTTCCTCCGCTCTCACGTGACGGCCACCAGCCCCCCTTCCCCGACACACACAACTGGTACTTGACCAGCCTGACGCTGGGCTCCCACTCCAAGCAGGACGCGGCCCCGTCCAGCTCGTAGAACCTTTACAGTAACCTGAGCTATTCATGTCCCCAGAGCGGGTCACAGACAGGCCAGGAACAGGACACAGCCTCCAATCTTGATTTTTCTCACTTTGTCTGGAAGTGTCTGAGACCCCTTATGGGCTGCTGCTTCAAGCTTTTACACACGCAGGTAGCAGAATGTCAGGAAAAGAGCTGAGGTTTGGAATTTGGATGGATCTCAGTTTGAAACCCTAGATGGCTAGAAAGTAAGTTAACCTCTCAGCCTCACTCTTCCCACCTGTGAAATGGGGATAACAAGACCTAAGAGGATTTTCTTTTTGTAACTGAGGTGTAATTGACATATAACATTATATTCGTTTTCACGGGTACAGCATAAGGATTCAAGATTTGTATATATCGTGAAATGATCACCACAGTAAGTCTAGTTAACGTTCATCGCCACCCATAGTTAACAAATTTTTTTTCCTGTGATGAGAACTTTGAAGATCTGCTGTCTTAGCAACTTTCAAATATACAGTACGGTGTGTTAACTACAGTCACCGTGCTGTACATTGCGTCCTCAGTATTTATTTTATTTTATTTTAAAATTTGTTTATTTATTTTTGGCTGCGTTGGGTCTCCATTGCCGCACGCAGGCTTTTCTCTAGTTGTGGCGAGCGGGGGCTACTCTTCGTTGCTGTGCGCGGGCTTCTCATTGCGGTGGCTTCTCTTGTTGTAGAGCATGGGCTCTAGGCATGCGGGCTTCAGTAGTTGTGGCACGCGGGCTCAGTAGTTGTGGCTCACAGGCTCTAGAGCGCAGGCTCAGTAGTTGTGGCGCACGGGCTTACTTGCTCCGCGGCATGTGGGATCTTCCCGGACCAGGGCTCGAACCTGTGTCCCCTGCATGGGCAGGCAGGTTCTCAACCACTGCGCCACCAGGGAAGTCCCATACTTATTTATTTTATAACTTTGTGTTTGTACCTCTTGACCTCCTTCACCCCTTTCGATAATCCTAGGAGGATTAATTTATTTCATGATCACCAATTTTGATAATCCTAGGGGGATTATTGAAAACCTTAGAAACACAAACACCGATTCCTGATGCATGATCAGCCATCATCCGATTTTTATTTCCCCCTGGAATTTTGTTCTTTTTCAGTTAAAGTCAGCAGCACACTGTAAGAATACCCACCCCGTATGCTGTTTGTGATACGTACGAAATCACAACTCCGCTTTACGTGGGAAACATTTAAAGATTCACTTCGGCACTTTTTAGATCATTAATTAATGGTGGGAGAATTGGAAGTTAGGAAACGGGAAAAGGTCTGTGAGGTCATAAAGCCAGAGAGGATCTGCAGGAAACTCTGTGTGTGCACGGCTGTCCTTCCTAGCGTCTCCATTGCATAAAATGCGACACACCCAAAATAGCCAGGGGAGGAAATCTGATGTGCAGCTTGATTCAGTAACAGAGAAAGGGAGTAGGTGGGGAGGTTTGAAGATGGGTGAGGTTGGCTGTGTACATCAGCTGCTGTCTTCACAGCCTGCCTCCTACTCTGAGCTGGGACTGAAGACCTCCTCCTGGCCGGGCTGCAGCCCTCAGGTCTGGAAGGACTTGGCCCTGGCTGGCTGGACGGTAGATGGTAGGACCCCCCCCTGCCCAGCCCTGCATGCTGGGGGCTGTGCATTAGTCCTCAGTGATCTCATGGGCATTTTACTCAGCAGAGCCTGAGGTCAGAACCCTAAAAGGCTCCTCATTAACCAGATGAGCTTTAATCGGAGGTGTGGTTAGATTCTAGGCGCTGCTTCCAGAATTCAGTTCTAACTCACCCCAAACGCTCTCCAGTCAATCCACGGATCTGGCACAGTTCTTTCTTTGACCAACATTTAACTAGTTAACTTCCTCGACTGCTAGGAGGTCAATGCTTGCCTTTTGGCTAAAGGTGGGGGGGGGGGGACTCTCCCTTGGGTCCCCTCCAGGGCAAGGAAGTCTCCAGATCATATGCGACCCTTATGCAGACGTAGCCCCTGAAAGAGGCTGCGGCCCCAGGAATTTCCCTCCATTTCCCCTTCCCTTGTGTTTCTCCTGAATCTGCATCTGTCCTCCCACAAGCCCTGCTTTTCACTCTCGTGGGGCAGAAAGTAGATTCAGGGGTGAGGAGGTTGGGAAGAGATCAGTGGGGAAAGACGAGGAAGTACAGTGGACCCTTGAACAACATGGGTTTAAACTGCACAGGTCCACTTACTTATATGTAAATAATAATTTTTCTCTAGTAAATATTGCGGTCCTTCATGATCCACGGATGGTTGAATTCTCGAATGCAGAGCCTCGGATACAGAGGACCCATGGAAATGCGGGCTTTCAGCGCCCCTAACCCCGGGTTGTTCACAGGTCCGCTGTAGCGTATAATAAAAACAACACAGCAGCCAGCGCTTCACCGCGCCTGTCCCGGTCCGGGGTTGCCCAAAGCCTGTTCCACGGAGCGGGTCCTTCCATCTCGCTGACAGCCCCGTGTAGTGGGTGTCATTACTGTTCTCCTGCATCTTATGGATGAGGACGTGGAGGTGAAGAAAGGTGGGGCCCTTGGCGGAGGGTCACACGCTAGGGACGGACGCAGCTGGGACCTCAGGGCCTGGGACGGGCGTAGTCCAGGGACGTCCCGGCTGTCCCCTTACCTGGACCCCCTCCCCCGGGCGGCGTCTGCGGCTCTCCCTCCATCCGGGTCTCTGCGCCCTCCTTCCGTGCCTCGCCTTGCGTGATGGCACCCATCACGCCACGCTGTTTCTCTGTTCCTCATTATCACTCCCATCAAGGTACACACTCTGCAGCCCTCTTTGTTCCCCGGTGCCTAGTAGATGCTCAGTTTGTATTTGTCGAACGCATGAATGAAGATGTGATTGCCAAACCTAGAAGCACAGCGAGCTGGGCCGTGTTCTACCGTCCACAGTATCCCATTCGGGACGAGAAAGGGTGTCCGGCTGCCCTGACCTGACCCGGGGGCCTATCCCCTGGCGCGAGTGACTCACTGGTGAACTTTGTCTCCGCTGTCATTCCGGACGTGGCTGGGGTCCCTGCACTCGGAAATGTGGGCACCTTTGGCTGACCAAGCACCTAGCATCACTCAGCTCGGGGAAATGTGTGCCTTGACCTGGAGCCGACAAACCAAGCCCTTTGCCCCTTAGCGTTTGAGTTCTCTGACTTCTCTTGTGCATGCTTCCAGCAATTCTATAGCGCCAAATTGCTTTTCATTCATTACAATGAAAAGTTCTGGAGAGGCGCCCACGCTGCAGGGAGAGGGCTGGGGGACTGCTGAAGGCTGGTTGGCTGCAGGGCTGGACCGCTAGTCTCCGCTCTCCGGGGCCGGGTGACCGATGGATGGATAGACGGACGGACGGACGGGTGGATGGCCGGCTGCTGCTTGCTCGGCTGGCCTGCCAGTGGCTGCAGACCTCCCTGGCCTTGGCCTCTCCTGGGTCCCCCAGGGCACGCCCTCTGGTGGCTGCACTTAGAAGTGTCCCCTGTGCCGGTGGCCAGGCAATTCCTGTGTGGGTCCTGGGACCTTCTGTAGAGGACGCCAAGTCTTCTAGAACATTGGATGTCCCCTCCACTTCAGAGAGCCTGGGCTGAGGCAAAGCATCTGTGTCTGGGACCTGTTTGGTTTGGAGAGCTGGGCTGGATTAGCTTCTCTCCTCTGGGATGGGGGGGCTCTGGGTGGAGAAAGAAAGCCCCTGTCTAGGGCTGGGGTGGCCGACCCAGAGATGCAGGGGCCAGCCAGCTGGGCATCTTGGTGACCCAGAGACCCAAGGGGGCAGCTCCTTCCTGGCTCCAGCTAATAGGCAGGCAGGCAGGCAGGCCGGCCAGCCTGGTATGGCCCCAAATTCCAGTTTTTCAAATGAAACTAAGAATCTACATTTTTACGTGCTGCCTCTAATTTCAAAGAACTGGCAACCCACCTGCCCTGCCTTTTCAAAATCTCTTCCTCCCTCTTTCCATCTCTGGCTCCCTCGCTTCCACCTTCCATCCTCCCTGTCTTTCTCGTGAATACCGTGCCTTGGCAGTAAACTTGTCTGAGGACCAGCGTGGCACCCGTGCCTCCGGAGAAGGTCCCTCTGGGTCTGAGCTCCTTGGCCACAACCAACGTCTCTGCTGGTGAAGCATATGCTGTGGATGAGACAGCCAAGGTTCGGATGTCCCGCCGGCCTCATTATTCCTGCCAGCAAGGCTGCTTTGTGGGCCACCCTGGGAAGGAGGTCTCATCACCCTCCAAGTAGCTTGAGCCGGGCACTTCCTGCAGCAGACATGATGCTTCCCCCATGTGTGTTTTCTGTTGTTTGTTTCACTTGCCCTGGTTTTGGTGCGATAACTTGGGAGGATCTTGTTTCCACTTTTTAACAGACTGTTGGCTTCACACGTAGCTTGAGGAAAACAGTGGCAGCTGCCTAAACACACACCAGATACTAAATTCACAGGAGGCAGCTCTGCAAAAAAGTCAGTGCCGGCAGCCAGAAGGAGGGGACACGGTGGGTTTTGTGAGGCTCTGTGGTACCTGCACGTGCCGTGAGAGTCCTGGGGGATCCAAGACCAGAGATGCTGACGGGACAGAGAAATTGGTTCGGGGCGCTCAGGCATTGGCCGCCTGTGGTTCCCAGGGCACTCACCCATTCATTCATTCATTCGTTCGTACTTACTGAGCGCTCCCATGGTCCGTATACTGGCCCAGATGCTGGGGAGAGAGAAGGTAAAGTCTCTCTTTCATGGGCTTTCCTGTCTAGCGGGAGAGGAGACACACTAAACAACGAAACCAACAAATAAACATCATTTTTGGAGGGAGTAAGAAAACCCATGAAAGAGAGTAACATGGGTTGAGCCCATGGGGACCGATTGGAACCGGGTGAGAGCTACTTTGGCTGAAATGGCCATGAGGTCAGCACCGGCCTTGATACATACATTTCTTCTCCAGAGTCCCTACCACCACCCAACAGTAAATGCATTCTGTTTTCTCCCGCTGGAAGGGAAACACCATGATGGTGGGAACTGTGTTTTGTTCACCGTGGTTTTTCTAGTGCCTGGAACAGGATCAGGCATGTAGTAGGTGCTCAGTGAGCTTTGCTGGATGCAATGCAAAGGAGCCAACCCCGTGAGGCTCTGGGGAGAGGAGAGCAAGCTGAGCCCCTCTGAGGTGGAATAAGCAGGTCTGTGTGGTCCAGGTGTGGTACAAGCTGGGTGGGTGAAATCGCGTGAGTCCAGGTAGACGTGGGGCAGGTCAGATTCCAGCTTCTGCTGTACTGAGGAGTTTAGATTTTATTCTAACGGCACAGAGGAGCCATCGGAGGGTTCTGAGTTTTCTGGGACTGTTGTAAAAGGTCACCTCAAGTTTATGGGCTAACTAACACAACACAGATTTATTATCTTAGCGCTCTGGAGGCCACAAGTCCAAAGGGAGTCTCACGGGGCTAAAATCAAGGGGTCTGCAGGGCTGCGTGCCTTCTGGAGGCTCCAGGGGCGAATCCGTTTTCTTGCCTTTTTGGGCTTCTAGAGGCTGCACACACTCCTTGGCTTGTGGCACCTTCCTCCATCTTCACAGCCAGCAAGTACGACTTGAGTCCTTCTCGTGAGGCGTCATCTTGGCTCTCCTGTCCTTCCTCGTCCTGCCACTTGGAAGGACCCTGTGGATCTCACTGGGCTTGCCCAGACGTCCCGGGAACATCGTCCTGTCTTAGAGTCAGCTGGTATCATCCTTCATTCCACCCGCAGCCTGAACTCCCCTTCTCCCTGCACCGTGTTCACAGATCCTGGGATTAGGATGTGGCTTTTAGGTCCTGATCTGAGGTTTCCCATGTAGAGATCACTCTGAGTCTGTGTGGGCTGGGTGGGTCGCCGTCCCGCCACACAATGCTGGTGCTCTGGCCCAAGGTGACTGGGGATGGAAGAGAAGGGACAGGTTTGGGGTCTCTTGGGGAATCAGATTCTGCAGTAGCCTTGCAGGGGTTCAGGTGGAAGCTGTCATTTCAGACAGCTTTAGCCTGTCCTCGTGATGTGTGTTACCAGCTTCTGGAGAGTAGGTCTGACGCTTTACAGCAGGGGCTTTCACGGGGGGTCCTGGGCTGGCATCAGCATCACCCCATCACCCTACAGCTTGTTAGAAATGCACGTGTGCTCCACTCTGCCCCCCAGACTCTGGGCGAGGGGTGGCAGTCCCATGTGCGGATACCACGGTCAGAACCTGGGAGGCAGCCGAGGTCTGTTCTAACACCCAGAGCCTGGGATTCTGCTGTGCCCGTGATCTGAGGCAGCGGGCCGGCAGGGTGGCCTTTGAGAAGGTCGGGGGGCCCTTTCTTACCTTTCCTCCAAGACCGCACCGCATGGATCTCAGAGATGGAGACAGGCTTCCTGGACAGAGGCGCCCTGTGGCGAGATTAAAGGAGTCCCTGGGACCCTGACTTTTTATGCAAACGTCTGCTAAATGGGCACAGGCATGTCCCTTAGGAAAGATGTCCTTAGTACTTAGCAGCGTCCCCAAAGGACCCAAGACCCCGTAAAAGGATTCAGTAGCTCCATTCTGTGTGCTGGACGTGAGGAAGGAACATGAATAGCATGTATTGAACCTGCCCTGGACACAGGACTCTGTTTTAACCATTTCATATACACTGACATAGTTACTACTTCAGGAGGGAGGTGTTATCCTTACTGCTGTCCCCATTTTACAGATAAGGAAACTGAGGCACAAAGCGATGACATGCCTTGCTCTAGGCCACACAGCTGCTAAGTGGTGGAGACAGGATCCGTGCCCAGGCAACCAGGCTTCAACGCCTGCGTTCGCAGCCCCGAGCTGCACTCTAGACCCGGGTGGGCTGACTTGACCGTGGCCCCTGGGACCGGCCCCACCGTCTGCTTGTAGGGCCTGTAGCTGAGAATTGTGTCTACATTTTTAAATGGTTGCATTTGAAATGGTTATATAAGTACTTACGTAACGTCCTTGACTTTGCCTCTCGGTCTAAAATACCTGCCGTCTACGAATGCCTGCTATCTGGACCTTTAGGAAAAATTTGCTGCTGGTGCCTTTCTCTGCCTCTCTCCCTCTTCCTGTCACTCTTGCTCCCACTCTCACTGTCACTCTGTCTGTCTCTCTCTCTGGAGAAGCTGCGTACACACGACACAGACTCTTCCCTCCAGGGAGAGAGGGAGCTGGTGCTTTCAAGAACTCTGGTGGGGTGATTTCTATAAACCACTGCGGCAGCCCCTGGGGAGAAGGTGGTTGTCATTCCCATTTCAACTGATGAAGAAACTGAGGCTCATGAAGGAAGAGTCTCTTGTCCAATGGCCAGGTTAACAAGCTAGGATTTCAACTCCAAAGCACACTTCTTTCTCAACCTCGTGTTTCTCCTGATCCAAAGGAGTTTATATTCCAGTCTGACAAACAGGACTTGAGCACGAGAGAGCCTGACCGCAGGGCATCAGAGAGGACCACAGTGTGTGGACAGACTGTGGGTAGGGCAGACAGTCGGGGAAGAGGAAGGGCCACTGCTGGCCAGAGATGGCAAGGAAGACTTCCTGGAGGAGGCGAGGCAAGAACAAGTGATATTCAAACTGCCTTACACAGCAAGGGAACTTATGGGCTGTTGCTCAAAGCCGCATGGCAGTTTCTGACCTCAAGGGTAGAAGGTTCAAGGTGCATAAACAGTGTCATTAGGAGTCTGCAGGTAATGGAAACCTGAAAATGGGTGGTTCAGGCAAATTGGAGGCTTTATTTTTCTTACAAAACAAAAAGTCCTGAGAAACTTCTTGTCCTGACAGACAGCCTCTCAGCAGCATTAATGTAAAATCGATCCCCACTTGATCCAGGAAATGACCGGACAAGAAAACCCTCAGCCTGTACATTGAACAAACTCCCTCTTCTGAAATGTCCCCAGACTTCTCCCATGCCCCCTTCAGCCAACCAAGGACTGTCAAACGTACCAAAGATCGATTGGAAGGTCTCCCCCGATTCAAATTTCCCAACTTCATACAGCACTTGTCAATCAGACGTGGTCACAGGGGTCCCTCCTTTTACTCTTTAAAATTGCCTCTCCTTCCTAAGACCCTCGAACCCCTGCTGAAAGGAAGCTGACAGTGGATGGGTTTCCTTACTGTGAGTCTAGGAATCAGCAGCCTTTCTTGTCTTGGAATTAGTTTTGTCTTCGATGGTCCAAAGTTTGGTGGCCCAGGTTGGTGTGAGGGTTCAAGATGCCGAGAGGGACCCAGACACTGCTGGTGTCACTAAGCCCAGCCCATGAGAGCTCAGCCTCTTGAAGACAGGAGTATCAAGGAATCTGTGGACATATTTATTATTCAAAACACCACAGGCAGGGAAGGGAGCATTTCACAAGGACTTTTAATAACACAGGGAGGAAAAAAAACGGTTTAGCAGAAAAATAAAGCAACAGATACACCTGTGCAACTTGGATTAAACCTCCGCATGGGTACCAGGAATGCTCACAAGGAAATCGTCTGGTCAGCCCAGCATCTGCTGACCCCCATCTGGTCCTAGGATGAAGCCGAGGCAATTTGGATGCACAAGTATTTATGTGAAACTCACTACTTTCCATCTCCTTTGAAGTTGGATATTAGAAGAAATAGCAAAGAAGGGACTTCCCTGGCGGTCCGGTGGTTAAGACTTTGCCTTCCAGTGCTGGGGGTGCGGGTTCGATCCCCGGTTGGGGAGCTAAGATCCCACATGCCTCGTGGCCAAAATACCAAAACATAAAACAAAAGCAGTATTGTAACAAATTCAATAAAGACTTTAAAAATAGTCCACATCAAAAAAATCTTAAAAAAAAAAAAAAGAAATCGCAAGGAAAGTGGGGGGAGTAATTCTACCTTTAAATGATGTACCTGTTGAGAAGTCGCACACAGAACTATTTATACATCTACTTTGCTGTGTCAGTCGGCCGAATCAGATCATTGCAGCCCTGTTGCCAAGGGAAGCTGTCTTGAAACAGCATTTTAATTGCACAAGTAATGTGTGAATACACGCTCTCATTTTATAAAACAAAAGAAAACACCCAGTAAAGCTAAGATATGTGTGACCATCCAAAAGATCTCATCTCCCTTTAGATTAATAATCACTTTTGTAAGTGTGATATTATCATGAAAAACTTCTCCTAAACATTTGTATGTATGTATAGATAGAAGATAGAATAGTGTGTTTCAGTTTGTTCTTATTTTAACATAATTATTATGTGAAGTTTATTAATATATGTTAATTTTTATAAATATCAATATTGATACAGTTATTATTTTTGATGTAAATATTTTAATATTGTATGATACTTGCGTGTAACTGTGTGATAATGCTAATTGTCTACACACTATTCGGTCTCGTAGCCTAGTAGTTGGGGCATGTCTGCCCCTCCCCCATGGTAGAGGCCATGTCTCTCCCCACGCCCCCTCCCCTTCTCCCAGCACCCCTGCTCTCTGGGGAGCATGGTTTGCTGTTCCTTCTTCTTTAGCTTAAGGCTTTTGTCCTGGGGCAGAGATGGAAGGGTCTGGGTGGGGCTTCCCCAATGGCTTTCTAATATGCTCCATACTTTTTTATTGAAGTATAGTTGATTTACAATGTTTCAGGTGTACAGCAAAGTGATTCAGTTATATATATATATATACACGTGTATATTTCTATTCCTTTTCAGAGTCTTTTCCATTATAGGTTATTATAAGATATCGAATATAGTTCCCTGGGCTATACAGTAGGTCCTTGTTGTTTCTCTCTTTTATATACAGTAGTGTGTATCTGTTAATCCTACATTCCCAATTTATCCCTCCCTACTCCTTTCCCCTAGTAACCGTAAGTTTGTTTTCTGTGTCTTGTACATGCCCTTTTATTTTTTATTTTTAAAATTTTTATTGGAGTACAGTTGATTTACAATGTTGTGTTAGTTTCAGGTATACAGCAAAGTGAATCAGTTATACATATATGCACTCTTTTTTAGATTCTTTTCCCATATAGGCCATTACAGAGTATTGAGTAGAGTTCCCTGTGCTATACAGTAGGTCCTTATTAGTTATCTATTTTATATAGAGTAGTGTGTCTCTGTCAATCTCAATCTCCCAATTTATCCCTCCCCCCCCTTACCCCCTGGTAACCATAAGATTGTTTTCTACATCTGTGATTCTATTTCCGTTTTGTAGATAAGTTCATTTTGTCATGCCGTTTTAAGTTTGTGAGTTTCCAAAGGAAGGTGCCTCTTTCCGGAACAATTGCAAACTTAGCCTTCAACACCAAGGTCCAGCTGTATACCCTGGCAGAAGGCAAGAAGGGCACCCACATTCTAGAAAAAGTTCAAAAGCAACAACAAAACTGAGTGAAAGTTGGTCTGCCTTCCTTATCACTGTGGGCTGGCAGTCGGAAACTTCAAGAGCGGTAAAATGTGACGCCCTCGCCCTGCAATATCACTGTCTCGTGCAAACAGCTCCTCCAGAGTATGGGTCCAAGATGCCTGCCTCACTTTCCTCCCCAGCCTGGCCAATTCCGAAGTACCATCTCATCACAGGACCACCTTCTACTTGTAAACAGTTATACTAAGGCACACATCTCAGCTGTTGTATCCCATTGGCATCCTTATTTCTACCCATCGTCATTCTTCCCTTCTGTGTCCGGTCTTCTCTCCTGGGCTTAGAGTCCTATGAGCTTGATAACCATAGTTTATTTATCTACACATTATTCCTGACAGAAGCCAGGCAGTGCAAGACACGCCAAAGATTCCCAGTTAATATTTATTGAATGAAGAGCATTCCTCGTAATATCCCCCAGTTGGAATGGGTTTTTTTTTTGTTTTGTTTTGTTTTTAAGATTAATGTTAAGACCAAGATAGACGGCTTGCCCCTGCACTATTAAATAAGCACAGTGGTAAGTTTAGTGGCCCCATCAATCAAAAACAGGAAATTGAGGATCACTTAGTTCAAAGTGACGGGAAGTGCATCTCAGACGGGCTTAAGCTGTGAATGGAAGCACCCAGAGACCCTCTGACTTTAGGCACGGCTGGATTTAGGGGCCCCAGCTCTTGACTCTTCTTTGCTCAGTGTTAACTTGATTTTCTAGCTGGAATTCAGCATCTCTAGACTGACACAGCCGTAGATCGTAATAGTCCTCTTGCTGTTATTTTTACCAAGCTGGCACTCTATAGGAAAAACATCGCTGGAAGAGAGAGATGTGAACTTAAAGAAAGCGTATGTCCTGAAGCGGGTGAGCACGTGGGTCCTGAGTTCAAATCCTGATTCTAGTACTCTTAGCTGGGTGATGCTTGGGTAGGTTACATAACCTCTTTGAACCTCAGTCTCCTTGTGTGTAAAATGGGATCATAAGAGTACTTAACATAAAGGGCTGTTCCAAGTTTAAAGGACTGAGATGCAGTACCCGGACCTACAGGTTGTTGATGGTCGGTGCTGCTATGTGCATCCTTCTGTATCCGTAATGCAGGTTTTATGAGGCTAATGTTTCACCTTCCATCTAAGAGACTTTTTTCCCCTTGAGTGTTCAGAATTCTCCCCTCTCGATTCTCCATCCTTTGTGGAAAACTCTGTTTCAATGTCTTCTTTCACGATATGAAGAGTTAAAAACTATATATAATGAAAGAGAAAACGCTTTCATCTTCTGATGGATTCTTTCCTCTTTTTTGTTTACTCAACCATCAGGAAAGCATTTTCTACTTTGTAGCCTAAGACTCCTCATTAATATAAGCATCTGAAATACTGGTGTAACCAAACAAAACTACAGATGTGAACCAGCAGGCAAATGAGACTCATATGTTGGGGGGAAAAATGAGGATGACTCAATGGGTTACAGAGGGTTTTTTAAAATTATCTGTAATTAGTGGGAAAGAAAATATGTGGACTCTATTAAAAATAAGCTCTTTATTTTTTAGGGGGAAAAACCATCATAAAGAACAGGAATGCTGTTCCCTTTTATTTACATGAATTGAGGTAATTGGGACTCTCAGGATTAATGTAAGGTTCTGTCATAAATAATACCACCATCTGTGATAAATAGATGCTTCTCTCTTTGAATAAGTACAGCAAAACATTCCCAAGCCAACCATATGCGATGTGAACATCAAATGCAGTTATTTAAATTCTGCTGTAAATGCTTACATTATGCAACTCCAAATCTCTCCCGATGTTTGAATCCAGTCTTTTTTTTTTTTTTTTTTTTTTGCATGCTTTTCCAAACTGTCTTGGAGGCATCATAAGAGGCATGTTTACATTTGGATCAATGAATAAACCTGGTATCTCTGTCAGATTGTAAAGAGCCCTGAAGAAAACACCAAGAAGGTCCTCATCTGCATGAAACACAACTCTTAGAAAGGCTTCGCCTATATCAGAGGTCAGCAAACAATGGCTCACAGGCAGATCCAGTCACCACTGCGTTTGGATGAACTAAGAATACTCTTACATTTTTAAATGGTTGGAAAAAAAGCATATTTTAAAGAAGAAGAATGTCTCTGACGTCATAATTCTATGAAGTTCCGATTTCAGTGTCCATAAGTAAAGTTTTATTGGAGCACGGGCACAACCGTGTTTACATTGGTCTCTGGCTGCCCTTTTGGCATAACAGAAGGGTTGAGTAGTTGAAACAGCGTGTATTCAGCCCATTAAGCCTAAAATATTTACTATGTGGGCCTTGACAGAAAAAGTGTCTTGATCCCTTCTTTCTATGACTTGTGAAGCCAAATCACCTCCGTGGATGAAGCCAATCTATATCATCTTAGAAGCTTTCCACTGAAAGTAAGAGAAAACCCGTGTGCCTTGTGGTTGTGCACTGGTTCTCATAATAGGAAGGGCAGTGGAGAGGCAAGACTGAGGGTGTGTGTACTCAGTGGTCCCCCCCTTTGGTGTCAAGACCCAGGATCCCGCCACTGTACCTCCCCCGTCCTGGCTTTGTCTCGGGATTTCACTCAGTTTCAGGATGGGTGACAGTATTAGTGGGGTGAGCTGGTCTTTCCCTTGCCTCTGGGAAGAAAGGCGTTTGTTGCCTCTATTCTCTTAGGGGGGAGGGCTTCTCTCCCAGGAGTCCCAGCAAACCTCCCCTTGTAGCTCCTGGGCCCAAAGTGTCCGAGGGCATGGTTTCCCAACCTCAGCACCGTTGACCTTTGGGGCCAGCTAATTCTGAGCTGTGGGGCTGTCCTGCACATGGAAAGCACTGAGACACATCCCTGGCGTCCGTCCACTAGAGGTCGGTAGCATGCTAACCCCCCAACCACAGCAGTGGAACTGTTTCCATGTGAGTGAAATCATACAGTACGTGTCTCTCACCATCTGACTTATTTCACTTAGCGTAATAGTCTCAAGATCCACCTGTGTTGTCTCAAATGGCAAGATTTCATCTTTTTTATGGATGAGTAGTATTCCCTTATAGGTAGATATCCAGATAGATAGATACATCTATAGATAACACAGGTACGTAGATATCTATATAGACGTCAATATCTATCTCTATAGATAGACGTATAGATACCACATCTTCTTTATCCATTTACTCATTGATGGGCACTTAGGTTGTTTCCACGTCTTGGCTATTGTAAACAGTGCCACAATGAACATAGGGGTACAGATGTCTTTCCAAATTAGTGTTTCTGTATTCTTTGGATAAATACCCGGAAGTAGGATAGCTGGATCATAGAGTAGCTCTATTCTTAATTTTTTGAGGACTCTCCATACTGTCTTCCATGGTGGATGCACCAGTTTACATTCCCACCAACCAAGCAGCCAGCCAACCAAGCAACATGAAATCAGAATAAGTGAACAGACCAAACCAAACAAAAACAAATACGTAGATACAGAGGACAGAGTAGTGATTACCAGAGGGAGGGGGGGCTACATGGGTCAAGGGGATTGACTGTGTGCTGATGGATGGAAAGCAGTTTTCGGTGGTGAGAGGGCTGTAGTGTATATAGAAGTAAAAATACAATGTTGTACACCTGAAACTTACGTAGTGTTATACATCAGTGTTACCCCAATTAGAAAAATACATTTAAAAAATTAAAAATTTAAAAAAACAGCTGCATCAAGAAAAAAATTGTTTCCAGACTTTTCCAGATGGCCCCCAGGTGGCATAATTGCCCCTATGTGGGAAACCACGGGTTTGGGCCTGTGCAGAATTGAACCAGTTACCAGAAACAGATCTGGAATTACCCTGTGTGGTTTAAACCAGGGATTGGCAAACATCAGACCATGGGCCAAATCCAGCCCACCACCTATTTTTGTGTGGCCCACAGGCTGAGTCAGGGTGATGTAAACATGTAAGAATGGTAAAAAGTAAAAATGTAAATGGTTACATTTAAAATAGCTATATAAGTACCTTTGTAATATTGATTTTGCTTCTAAGGCTGCAAAGCCTAAGGTGTTTATTATATGGCTCTTTAAGAAAAAAATGTGCCAACCCCTGGATTAGACCAATGGTTCTCAACCCTTAGCTTTATAGATCATAAAATTAAATTCATAATCTTGTAAACTGTCTATATACATAATTAAAAACAAATCAGTGTAGTGCCCTGTTCAAGAGATGAAAAATATGACCAGAGTAATAGACCGGAAAATAATATTTTAAAATGTGTACATATAGGGAGGGTCAAATGAAGTCATCAGGTACTTGCCCATGTATTTAGCGTCAGCGTGGATGTGTCAGCCATACACGCAGGCTGGTATAGCTGTTTGGGCAACTTGGATTTCACAGGCGGATAGGGCATTGCTCATGTAATTTGCCAAAAGGGTAAACAAGTTTTTAGTAAAGTTTCATGAAATCAAAGTACAATCTGGATTTCCCTGGTGGCACAGTGGTTAAGAATCCGCCTGCCAATGCGGGGGACACGGGTTCGAGCCCTGGTCCGGGAAAATCCCACATGCCGCGGGGCAACTAAGCCTGTGCGCTGCAACTACTGAGCCCGCGAGCCACAACTACTGAGCCCACGTGCCGCAACTACTGAACCCTGTGCGCCTAGAGCCCATGCTCCGCAACAAGAGAAGCCACCGCAATGAGAAGCCCACGCACCGCAACGAAGAGTAGCCCCCGCTCGCCGCAACTAGAGAAAGCCCGCGTGCAGCAACGAAGACCCAACTCAGCCATAAATAAATAAGTACAATCTGCACCCCAGTAATTGCAATACTGGCAAATGCACAGGTTCTACTGTTGCCCCTCCCGGAATTTTTAGTGGAGATAGGTTCTTGGCTTGGGTTGTCCTAATAGGTTTCTCACCTTTGTGAGTGTCCAGTGGGACAGTCAGAAGTCATGCAGGACCTAGGCAATTATTTGTTGCCTGGGACCATCGCAGGCCTTGCAGGGCGTCTAGCAGGGCTGGACCCTGCTCTCTAAACATCACTGGCTTTCCTCCCTCTAGTCACCGTGGTAACCAGCTCTGCCTCTGCGAACACCCCGAATGCCATCGCTGGTCGGCTGAACGATACCACCATCCGCCCCCATAAAGATGTCTGTTTCTCAGTTGTCAGAGCCTGTGAATGTGTGACCTTATGTGGCAAGAGGGACTTAGCGGATGTGATTCAGTTGAACATTTTGAGATGCGGAGATGGTCCTGGATCACCCAGATGGGCTGATGTAACCACAAAGGTCCTTATAAGAGGGAGGCCGGAGGTCAGAGGGAAGAGAAGCTGCTGGCTTTGAAGACAGAGGAAGGAAGCGGCCAGGAGCCAAGGAATGCAGGCGCCTCTAACAAACGGAAAAGTCTTGGAAACTGATTGTCCCCTGAAGCCCCCCGGGGGATCGCAACCCTGCCGACCCCTTCATGGTAGACTTCTGACCTCCAGAACTATAAATAAATATTTCTTGCTGTTGGTTTACACTACTAAGCTTGTGGTAATGTGTTACAGTGGCAATAGGAAACTAATACATACATCGTTTCACGGGGGAGCTCTGTCTTGAGCCAGTCGGAGCCCCTCGTGGACCTGGGGTCTGAGCCACATTGCAGGGATGGAGGAGGAGGGATCGGCCTTGTGGGCCGTTTGCCAAGATCAAGCCATTTGCCAGTTGCAGCTCAGTTAAAAGACTGCATTTTAGACTTAGAACTTTGCCTGGCAAATGTTTCCCTCTGTGCCTACCCAAGGCACTATTCTCATGCTGATAAAGACTGAGATTCTGGGTGTTTTAGAGAGTTTGTCTTTGAGGCATGTCTCCTTTGCTCCACTTCCAGGGGCCTGATTGAGGGGTGCCTGGGAGAGATTATGGATTTTAACCAGAGAACGGGGTGGGGTACCCCCCCATGGCCTCCAAGGGGAATATAAGTACCCGCTCTTTTAAAGGAGAGTTTTACTGTTTCGAAATTGCAAACCACACTATGTAATTTCAGCAGAGGATACTGGGGGGAGGTTTGTTCAGAAGAGGCATTGAAATCAAATAATCCATTTATCAAGGTGCCTTTTGTTTCAAGAAAAAAAGTAACAATGCGCCATATTTATCAGAGAGAGACATTTTGTGTCTGGCGAATGTTAATAAACCACAAATGGTGGGGAGAGAGAAAAAAAAACCTTCAAAGTACTCAGGCCGGCTTGTGTTTCAAGTAAGCTGCGATGACTTGGAAGGAAAGTCCAATCAGGGTTTTCCTTGAGGCTTGTGGGGAAAGGCAGGCTTCTGTGTCGTAGGTTTCTGATATCATACAGGTAAACTGGAGATGTCGGAACAGGCCATTGAAGTTATAAAAAGAGCCCACCCCTCTTGATTTCAGATTTCTTTTCTCACATGGCTGTCACCCAATTTTTTTTTTTTTTTTTTTTTTTTTACGAACTATGGTTATCACCTATTTTTTTCATGTTGCTGTAGCCTGAAAACCTTTTTACTATAACTTATCAACAGGATTGAAATAATGGTAATGATCATAATGATAATAACAGGAACAGAAACTTCTCCCCAATTATCAGGCATGTTCTAGGTGCTGGGTACTTTCTTTATTGCTCTAAGGGAATTGGTTTTCATATGAGTCCCACTTTAAAGATGAAGATTCTCAAACTCAAAAGTTTAAGGTATTTGCACAGAAAACAAAAACAAAAACTTACCTAGTACGTTGGGGACAGGGATTCATTTTTGGATGCGGTCTGGCTTTGGGAATGCTCTTAACCAGTGAGATGCATTCCTCTCACTGGGCTGGAGAGGGTTTGGTTACAATCTTTCCTCCTGTCTCGTTGGCATCTGTGACAAACCTCTGAACACCTGCTGTGAATCGAGCTAGATCAGGGTTTCTCATCCTTGGCACTAGCGGCATTTTGGGCTGGATGATTCTTTTTTTTTTTTTTTTTTTAAATTAATTAATTAATTTATTTTTTATTTTATGGCTGTGTTGGGTCTTCGTTTCTGTGCGAGGGCTTTCTCTAGTTGTGGCAAGCGGGGGCCCCTCTTCATCGCGGTGCGCGGGCCTCTCACTATCGCGGCCTCTCGTTGCAGAGCACAGGCTCCAGATGCGCAGGCTCAGTAATTGTGGCTCACGGGCCCAGTTGCTCCGCGGCATGTGGGATCTTCCCAGACCAGGGCTCGAACCCGTGTGCCCTGCATTGGCAGGCGGATTCTCAACCACTGCGCCACCAGGGAAGCCCTGGGCTGGATGATTCTTTGCGGCGGGGGGGCTGTCCCGTGCATTGTAGGATGTTCTCAGCATCGCTGGTCTCACCCCACTAGGTGACAGTAGCACCCAGCTGTGAAAACCAAAAATGTCTCCTGTAGACGTTGCCAGGCATCTCCAGGGTGCAAAGTCACCCTTAGTTGAGAACCTCTGATACTCTTTAGGAAGGACCTTTGCACATCCTAAAACGGCACCACTTGTGCATCTGGGTTATTCCAGCGGGGTTTGTTTGTAGCTTATTTAATTGACAAGGAAACCGGGACCTAACATTTTCACCAAAGTACCACATGAGCATCCATTGCTTACCGCATTCAGGGCAACAGCGGGCCCCGGCCCCGCTTCCCAGACCAACTTCCCACTCCTCACACACCCAGCTCCTGAGCTTTCCCTCCAGTGACCCTTTCCTGGTGCCGTGCTCCGCCCCCCCAGGATCCTTCCCCTCTTCCACTCACCCTCCCGAGACCCAACCCATCCTTCATGTCACAGCTCAGAGAGAATCAATGCTAAAGAATCCATCTCGGTCAACACATCCCAAAACGAGCATCGCAGTGGAGGTGGCACATGATATTGGCTGAAGGGTCATTTCCCCTGGTGTTGTTCTGTCTGGGTGCTAAGTGGCATGGACACCTCCTGCGTCCACTATCTCAGAATCTCAAAAACTCAATTTCCGGCAGCCAGCTTTGCAGTGGAGTTCTCTGATGAACGGCTGATGGAGGACACGATATCCCAACACTGACAGGCAAGCACAGATAAAGAAAATGGATAAACAGGAAGGGAGACAGCAAATGAACGTGCTGTCAGCTGGGAGGCCAGATGCAGAGGTGCAGCTGTCAACTTCTCTCCTCTTCCCTGCTCCACGTCCGTAGGCAACCAGCATCCAACTTTTCCAGGGGTATTGTTTCAGATGAGTAAAAATTACTCAATAATCCTGTCTTTCTGGGAGACGCTGCTATGAGCGGATGAACCAGAATTAGAGGGTGGATATCTGTCTGTGTTTCACTAGGTCACGGCAACCGTGGGATGGTTTCCTTGCAATCAGCAGATAGAGCGTCAGGAGAGAAATACCACAACGGCTGGTAACCACCACGGGTCCCTTAATCTGCTAGCTCAGGGCTCCCCAAAATGTGAGATGAGCTTGGGAGATCCACATGGTGTCACAGCACGTGAGCGTGCAGACGGGCCTTGCACAGCTCCAGGGGGGCCGTTTTCATGAGTGTCTATGTGGTTGGGTATTGCAGGTACACCTACAAGGTGGGAAACCACCTGCGTCTTACCAATGAGAAAGTGATTCCCTTTTCAGTTCTGTTTGAATTACTCTAATTCCCTCGAGGAGGAGAAAGTCTCATGTTGGTGTTTCACTGTATCTGTTTAGTTTCTTACCCTTGGTAATCTTTTGATATTTATTAGTTACCCCATCAGGTGTTGCTGCATAAAAAACCACCTCCAAATTTAGAGACCTAGTTCACTTTTCATTTCTCATGAGTCTAGGGGTGACCGATCTTGGCTGAACTTGGCTAATTTTGGCTGGGCTCTCTCACTTGTTTGGGGGTGGCGGCAGGCTGTGGGTTGGCTGATTTGGGATGGCCTCCACTGGGATAAGTCTGCTGTCCTTCACGTGGTCTCTGCAGAAATTCAAAAGAGAGTTAGTGGAAACCTGAGCTTGGAATTGGCACATCGTCACTTCTGCCATATTCTGCTGACCAGAGCAAATTCAAGGCCAACCTAGATTCAAGGAGTGGGGCAATAGACTCCTAATTTTGAAGGGAAAATTGCAAAGTCACACACAAAAGGTGTAGAAAGAGGAGGAGAATGGGAGCCATTTTGTAATTGCTCTACAACAGGTACTTTTAGATTCTATATAATGAAATCTGTCCACCTGTCTATCTACCTGTGTACCCATCCATCCAACCATTGATCCATCCATCCATCCATCCAAACATCCATCCAGCCATTGATCCATCCATCCATCCAAACATTCATCCAACCGTTGATCCATCCATCCGTCCATCCATCCAAACATTCATCCAACCATTGACCCATCCATCCAGCCATTGATCCATCCTTCCATCCATCCATCCATCCATCCATCCATCCATCCATCCATTTATCTATGGAAACTGAAACTGTCCAAGAAGGTAAGAACTTGCCCGAGATCACATGGGTATTGAGTAGATCAACTTTAGATCTCTATAGCCAAACATCATGTCTTTAACCAGTATACTAGATCCCACTCCCTTCTTTACAATGTCTGTCTCTCCTTGGCTCGAGTTAAATCTCTCATGAACTGGAAAACTTCAGAACTAGGTTCAGCAGGAAGGTATGAGCTAGGCACTTTTTGTTTCATACGAAAGATAAAGAGGGAGTTAAATAATGGAAGAATTCTAAGAGAAGAGATAAGAAGACAGCAAGCCCACTTCAGCTTTATTTTATTGAAAATAAACTCAGCATTTCCTTCAAAGCAAAAGGTTCATTTTTAGGATTTTTTTAAAAGTAAAAAGACCAAAAAAAAGGAGAAAAAAGGAATTTTTATGTGCAAGAAGAGTGAAGAATGATGAGAAAGCTTGTGGACAAGCTTCCCTGTTGTGGAATCCACCCTGCACAGATGGGCCTTAGCACCCTTACTCTGTTCCTTCAGAGAGCCCTTGGCCCACTATCTTTTCCAAACAAACGAGTCTCTAAATCTCTACCCTTCAAGGTTTAAAAACTTTTTTGGAGAGGGATGAATACATCAGAATAAAAGCGTTAAATGTAGTAATAATTAGTCCATTGGGTTTGACACAATTCTACAAGTTGCTTAAAGAGTCAATGATTTTCTTTAAACACATAGAGCCAGAACCTTTTCTAGAATGTTATGCAGGGCCTTCTGAGAGTGTTTTAACCTGGTCCTGAAATGAGTGGGTTAAAAGGGAAGCAGTAAAATATCCCTAAAGAGAGAGGGGCAAAGTACCCGTGCTACGGGTGACCTCAGAACAACGCCTCTGGGCGAAGAACAAGGGAGAAACCTATTTCTTTGAAAAGCCATCTTGACAACCTAAGGCCGTTCGGCTGCAGCACCAAAGGCAGCTTTGATCTGCTAGCCAGTGTCCTGGCCGGGAAGAGGATTAGGGGAAGGTTCCAGAGGGGAGACAGGCATGGGGTAGCCCCATAGGCTGGTTGGGCTGTGCCAGCTGCAGTTAGAAGCAGGGACAGCAGGGGAGGTTGGAGCATCATGGGAGAGGAATGCCCATGTTCTCTCTCAGTATATGAATGGGGGCTTATGTGGGTTTTCTGGTCTGGTTCTGAAAGACAAGGGCCAGGCGATGGTCTTTCCTGGGCTTTGCAAAGTTAGCAATCGGGGCGCAGTAACCTCTTGTGCGCTGGGTGAGCAGCGAGTCCCCAACAATGTAAATATCAACCCACGGGGAAGCTTTAGAGGGCCACCTTCAATCAGCAAGGAGGCAGCTGCTTGTACTGCTAATGATGTGGGTGATGGACAGAGAAAGACAGGAAGATGGGAGTGATGGTGCTGCTTTTCCCGGGCTCAGTGTTGAACCTCCAGCCTCCAGTGTACGTCGACTTACCCGGCTGCAGTTTCTAACTGGTGCTTTTCAACTCAGATGCTCCTGAAGGTCCAGCAGGAAATGTTACTGAGCAAGGTGGTTTGCTGGGTCTGTTCTCTTACTGTTGCCGGGTGGGCAGACAGCCTACATGCTGCCACTCCTCTCATGTTTGCAGAGAAGCTGGAAACCCAGATGCTCCCCAGTTTTTAAAAAAGGTTCCCATTCATAGCCATCTTTTAAAGTACCGTGGGCCAAACAGAACCCACCTGCAGGCTGAGTTGAGCACCGTAGGTGAGCAGTTTGCAGTGTTTCCCAGATTGCTGTTTTTCTTTCGACTTTATGATATTTTTGGCTATGAGCAAGATCTTGTAAAATTTTTACACAGGCACGTTTATCATCGTTTAATTGCATTCGGCGTTTGAGTCATCGTTAGAGAGCTTTCCCTAGACCCAGGTTATAGAGGAAATCACTTTTTCATTCAGTAGTGAAAAAATGTCATTTTTTTACATCTAGATCACTGATCCATTTGAAGTTCATTCTTGTGTAGGGTGTGAGGTATGGCCCTAATTGTATCTTTTTGCCAAACGGCTGGCCGGTTGTCCTAGTACCATTTAAAGTCTGTCTCTGCCTCATGATTTGTGGTGCCACCTTTAAAACATACGAAATGTCTAGATGTACAGGGGCTTATTTATGAACTGTTCTCTTCCACTGCTCTGGTTTGCTCTTCATGTACCAGTGTCATTAAAAATGTTTGAAACTCATGCAAGTTATTAATAAATACACCCACTTGACACTCCTACACTTGCCAGCATTAGATCAGACTCCATAAAATTGCCACTGTTCAACAATTCTTAGTGTACAAAAATCTCCCTTTCATAGGTTTCGACCTAATACACGCAGGTAATTTTCGGAGCATGTAGTCATTTACTGGCTGATCCCCGAAGGAACATGAAAATCCTAGCCAAGTGGACTGCAGAATGTTTACCCTCGTTTCTAAATTGCTCGTCAATTACCCCTCGTGGCTAAGTGACCTCTAAGGAGCCCGGAATAACCCCATCTTTGTCTTTTTTTTTTTTTTTTCTTTCCCCCCTGCAGTGATCGAGGGCCGTGGGGTCACAGACAACATCCAGAGGTTTTCCTCGCTGCCCCCTTATCTGCCCGTGACCTACCACGTGCTCAGAGCGGAGACCTCCTTCTTCCTGAAGGAAACCAACCAGGACTTGACACGCAACTCCAGCCTGCGGTCCCGAGTCGAGTCCTTCTTCCCGTACAAAGCCAGGCGGCCCCTGATCTTAAATGCCAGCTATGGGCCTTTTTCGGTGGAAAGGGTTGTGCCCCCGGACCTGATGTCGACTCCAGACTTTTTGGGTCCCACCGACAAGGTTAGTTTCAACTGGAAGCTGAAAGCGCACATCCTGCGGGACAAGGTCTCCCTGAGCCGGCCCCGCGTGCAGGTGCTGTTCCACGTGGTGGGCAGGGACTGGGACGACGGCGGCCCCGCGCAGAGGCTCCCCTGCCTGCGGGTGTTCGCCTTCCGGGAGACCCGGGAGGTGAGGGGCAGCTGCCGGCTGCAGGGCGCCCTGGGGCTGTGCGTGGCGCAGCTGGAGCTCCCGGCCGGCTGGTTCGGCCCCCCCGCGGTGGTGGCCGGGAGGAAGAAGTCGCCCGGGCCCCCCGAGGGCAGCCCCGTGGAGCTCTACTACGCCCTGCAGCCCGGGGACGAGCGCGGAGACTGCGCCGGCGGCGACGTCCGGAAGGGCAATGCCATCCGCCCCGGCAAGGACGGGCTGGAGGAAAGCACGTCCCACCTGCAGAGGATCGGTGCCGTCGGCCTCTACCGGGCCCAGGACAGCGCCCAGCTCAGCGAGCTGCGTCTGGATGGCAACGTGGCCGTCTGGCTGCCCTCCCGGCCGGCCAAGCAAGGAGACGTGGTCACTGCCTATGTCACCGTGGCCAGCAATTCCACCGTGGACTTCTTCATCTTGAGGTAGGTGCCCACTGTAGTCCGGGGCGTGCCTACGGTGAGGCCGGACGGGAAGGTGGGGTGCAGATTTGTAGAAGATTCCATCTTCACCGCCTTCAGGGACCCTCCGGCTTCAAAGTAGAAGCCAAATTCTGCACCCGGCCACGGGCTTTCAGCAACTTCGCTGTATATTAGGGGGTGGGAGAAAGAGGGCCGCAATTGCACCCCTAAGAAACAAGACTAACTTAACCACTGTCTTCTGACCTTGCATTACCTTTGAACTGGGAGAGGGATATGACTTTTTTTAAGCTTCAGATTTTTTTATACGTGTACAAATACTTGGTTGCATGGCAAAGTATATGTTCAGGGGGCCCAAGAAAAAACAAAGGCATATCTCGCTCTCTGCTATCTCACTTTGGGTGTAAATGTGGAAAAAAAAAACACCAAGGATAGTATCTTTTTTTTTTTTTTTTTTGGTGGGGTTAAATCTTGCCAGTTAGCGGTGGGAAAACCCAGTTTGTGAGTACAGTTTAGCAATGATTCAGGGGGTCTGCCCAACAGAAGATTGTTCAGCAGAGGTGTTCCATCTCATAAGAAGAGAAAAAAGAAAACTAAATTGAAACAACTATAGAACAGCCCACTTACCATCACCTCTGTTGGTTCAGCAAATTGCCCCAAACTTGTAATGGGCTCTTTCTCTGCTCGGTGATTCTAAGGTTTAGATCAGGAGTGCCTGTTACCTGAGGATAACTAATAATGGGGGGAAAGCCACCTGAAGCAAATCCTCTTAAAATGTGGCCCAGGATTTCATAAAAATGAGAAACTATTTGCTTGAGGTTTGTTTAAAAGATAAGGGTGATAAATAGCAGGTTTTTATCTAGTATCATTAAGAAGGACTTAGGTTGTAATTGCAGCTATGCTTTGGTTCTTTTTAGAATAAAAAAATAATCACATGTTGCTTGAGTTGCTTGGGAAAATATTCGCAAAATAGAATGATGGCATCTTATAGCATATTTCACTTTGGTTTAAATTTTGTTGTCTGATAATAAGAATGGTCCATTTTCAAGGGTTTTAATAAGTTTCTTGAGGCATTTCTTAGTCCTTTGGGTTCGAATAATTCTCTTCTGAAGTGTCTGTCTAGTCGTCATCCTTATAATTGTCTCTTTCAATTTTTAAGTGGACTAGTTTTACCAGATCCTTCTTTGACAGTGATTTGGGATATGATCAAGGGCTTTACAGCATCACTTTCAGTGGCGTTAGGCAGTCCTGCATCTTCTACAAAATATAAACTGTGCCCTGTGGGAAAAATTCCCATCATATTTGCACTGATGGATGGCCAGCCTGGTGCTTGCTGCCTTTGAGGGGGAGGAAGGATAAACTCAGTGTCTTAATGCAAGTGGCAGCCTTATAACTGCAGGGCCAGGATAGCAGATATTTAGATAAAAGAATCCAGGTTTGCGTCCTCCTGCCTTGGATGGGGAAAGACACTGATCTGGAAGGTTTGAGTTTCATTTCCACTGAGTCCGTTGCACCCTGGTTTCATGTCCTTCTATTGTAAAATAAATATATCAATCCCGAGCTTTGGAAAAGAGGGACGGAAGGCAGGGAATCAATAGTACTGCTAACAAGTTTTTTAAAATTCCAGAGTCATAAGTATCTTCCCACTTGTACTTATTCTTAGCTTCCCTCTTTAGCACAGCAGGCTTGAGGGGTGAGTATGCGTGAGCCACTGGGTCCCCACGTCTAAGATGCAGGGCCTTCCGCTGCAGGTGGGACACTCAGACCTGGTTCATTGGAGAGGAGAAGCTGTTTTCTGTATTTTTCATCACAAAGATGAACATGATGTGGGAGAACACAGGTCCTGCAACCAGCTGGCCTCAATTCTGGTCTGCTTCCTGGCTTTGTGACTGTAGGCATGCCACCTCATCTCCATGTGCCTTAGTTTCCTAATTCAGGTGAGATTCTGGTACCTACTGCCATAGGGATGGAAGATTCAGTGGGCTAATATTTATCTGTGAGATGCTTACAACAGTATCTGCCACATAAAAGTGCTTCTGTGAAGGGTTGTTTTTGAACATCCATCAAAACTTCCATAAGCATTGAATTCTATTTTAGCAGTGAAAGGATATTGTGCTTTGCATAAAACAGCAGCTACCAGGTCTGTTCTGAAAGCTGTATTGATTCTCACTTCACCATGCTTTTGTTTAAAGAGCAAAAAAAAATTGTTTTATAATGACAAGAGCTTTGGGAGCACAGAGGATCGGAACGACATGAATGTTGCTTGATGCCAGGAAGGGCAGTAGCCCTATTTCTGCCTTCCTGGTCTTTCCACCCATGGATCAGAGTCCTGGGAAGAGAGAGGAGGTGGAGGAGAAACAGAGTCAAGAATGACTCCAAGACATTGGGCATGAAGGATGCAGCTGCCCTGATTGGTATGGGAAGGCTGTGGGTAAAGTAGGTATTCCCTTTCCAGATAACGTATCTCATTTTAAATTAATTTTAATTTATAAATTAATTATTCTAAGGAAAAAAATATTCAGTAAGAAAATACAAAAAGATGTACACAGATGTGGCAAAATGGTGAAGTTTGCATGAGGCTTACTGAAGTCTGGGAAACACCACTTTCTTCCTAGTAAAAGTAGCAGCTCGTGGAAATCCACATTTATCTAGCTGTCTCCAGAGATGGTCACTGGTTCAGTCAATCACAGGAGAAATCCATCTGGCCCATCACTGGAACCCAGCTGAGAAATTCACGGGGGATTTTTTTTTTGGCGGGGAGGGACTTTGCTACACCCCTCCTGACTGTGAAATCCAAAGACATTCTCCATTGCCTCCTTGGAAGATGGCTTTGCCGACAAGGCTATGATGCTTGAAGATAGCCCAAACTTCTTGGGAATTTTTATAGGGCCAATAACATACATGGACACTTGGCCTAAGCCTCCTTTCTGAGATCGTTTTCACAAACGATACTCTCTTCCACAGGCTCGAGGAAGCAGCCTGCGTTTCGTTAGCTATGTCGTGCATTTAATTCAAAGGCGATCCCTGCTTTATGATCAGATTGGTTCCTGAGACTCAGTCAAGGTGTGGAGGTTGAAGCTTTGTTTCCTGTGGATATAACGTTATTTTAGAAACCTATTTTGGAAAAATAGAAACATAAAATAATGGCCAACGTAAAGGAAAATACCTAACTGGATATATTTTACAGATACTTGTAAGTAGGTCAGTTCCATGGGTATCAGTCCCTTGGCCCCTGGGATATGGCTTAGCACATATTGGATTGGCCAAAAAGTTCATTCGGATTTTTCCAGAAGATGTTAACGGGAAAACCTGGATGAACTTTTTGGCCAACCCAGTAGTCAAGGACTAGTAAACATTTACTGAATCGATGCAAAAGCAAATACGTAATGTCAGATTTATACCATGATGTGCCTTTTCATGGATGTTTTCCTTCATGACTTACTAACTGAATCTTCTTGAAATAATACCAAGATTCCTTACAGCAAGCATAAGCATTATTCCCTATTCCGAGGGTTTTCAAAACATATTGACAATTGGGGTCATCAGTCCTGACAATTCCTGATGCCATCTCCACATCCCTGAATGCTGCTGACAACACGAAATGCTGAGGACCGCACTTCTTACTCAGCTTGATCTTAGACTGGGTTTGCGGAATTACTCCCTGTGCTGGGACCAACGTTCACATTATCTCAAGTTGCAGGTGTTAGGCAGGTAGATCACTCTTGACCTTGCAGGTCTTTGAAGGGAAGAGTAGGGGACACCGTGGCACCTCTGATCTTAGCAGGAAGCAACTGAAATTGATCCCTAAAGAAGCCAAGGCAGTGGTTCACTGGTCCTCTCCCTTTTAAAATAAGCTTGCTTAATCGAAATCCCTAATTCACAGAAACGGACGGGAGATGTTCTCCTCCAAGTGTAACTAATTCGGAACCCCGCAACTTTGTGATTGGAATTAGGGGTGCTAAGAGAGTCATAAAGAGTCTTTCCTCTCTACAAGATTACATTATGCTGCTACCATGAGCTTACACATAGCAAATCGTCCTATCTCGAGTCTCATAATGAAAAGAATATAAGTAGCATACCAACTGGTTCAGTGTACGCCAGGATTTCTCAACCTCCACAAGATGGGCGTTTGGGGCCGGATCATTCTTTGTCGTGAGGCCGTCCTGTGCCTTGTAGGATGTTTAGCAGCTTCCCTGACCTCCACCCACTAGCAGTGGTACCTTCTCTTCAGTTGTGACAACCAAATTGCCTCCAGACATTGACAGATAGCCCTTGAGGGACAAAATCACCCCAATTGACAACCACTGGTCTACACCTTTGATGTGCAGAGGGTATGGATATCTGGATGGTCCGTGCGGAGATTCGGGTGGGAAATGAAGAAACGGTCTGGCTCATCCTAGGCGTTTGACCAAAGTCAAGAGCTGCTGAGACCGTATTTCCTCGGTTTCTCTTCTGACAGTATACTCCTTCATTCTGTTCCTTCCCCACCAAGAGTTAAGTGTCTGATCAGTATAATCAATTAAAAACCAAAGGATCCAAACTATTTCACAGGTGACTGAGGAGGAGAGAAAGCAAGATGCTTGGCATCACCTGTCTTGGATTCCGTGTGTTTCTGGATTTCTGTCGAGCTCAGGTAGTTATCCCAAGTCCTGTCAGCCGGTGGTCCGGCCACCACGCCTCCCCTCAAAGGTAGCTGACTCTTCAGAGCAAGTCATGACCCCCACGAGCAGAAATAGAAATCTTTCCATCTCTATCTCTCCAGAAGAACTGACAACAGAACAGCCGTTGGCATGGCTGCTTTGTTCTTTTCTGGGTAAGGTCTGTGTATCAGTGGGGACCATGGAGTCTTCAGGGTTTAAATCCTAAGAGGTGATTTTTCGTTTTTAAGTGAAACGTGGTGAAGTCACGAGGTAATCCTCCCAGAAGAATGAAGAAGGAGTAGAAGAAAGATGACGCTACGCCAGGCATCCAGTCTGAAAAGCCCGTGCTTTGTAGACGCAGGATCACAACTTAAGGGAACAAGCAGTGAGGCGGCCCTCCGCTGGGGTGCAAGGGGTGTCGTTCAGTTCCTTCCTGGCTATTGGATGTGGGACCTCCTGACTCATTACCTCTGTCCTGCTGTGACTGGGAGGTATATGCACAATCATTCCTGTTAATAACTAATATCCCCCAGCCAAGTCAACGCGACGTCATGTGCATTTAAGTGCTACTCTGTGTTCCCAGCATCTTTCCAATAAATAAACAGCAAGGATGAAGGGTGCAGTCAGGCAAGAAGCTTTTAAGGAGATGTGCTAAAGGAAGAAGAATGTTAGGGAAGTATTATTTTTCTTTAAGCAGGATGAGATTTGTAGGTGGATTTATTTCTAGAATCTCAGCGTATAACAAGGGAATGCAGGGAGAGTACAGAGCCTGGCTCTCTCCAACTCTACAAGGATTTTGTGAGGTTCATCTTTTACAGACGAATCTTGTTCCTAACCGGCCCAGGGCAGAGGGCAGAGTCTCAGGATCCTCCTGATGGGTGGATGGTGGGATTCATGGGGCATCTCTCTCCTAATAGACTGAAGCCCATCACGGAGCTTCACTACTAAGTCTGCTTACACTTAATTATACACAGATACACAAAATACACAAATGGTCATAGCAGCATTATTCACAATAGCCGAAACACGGAGACAACCCAAATGTTCCATCAATGGGTGAATGAATAAGTGAATTGTGATATATTCCTACAATGGAATAGAATATGGCCGTAGAAAGGCATGAAGTATTGATAAGGGCTACCATTGTGGATGAACCTTGAAAACATGGCGCTGAGTGGAAGAAGCCAGACACAAAAGACCACATGTGGTACGATTCTATGTATAGGAAATATCTAGAATAGGCAAGTCCATAGAGACAGACAGTAGAGTAGCAGTTGCCAGGACCCAGTGAAATAGATGGCCAGTGATGAATGATTGCTAAGGGTATGGGGTTTCTTTTTGGAGGGATGAAAATATTTTGGAATTAGATAGGGCAGATGGGTGTACAACTTTGTGAACATACTGAACACCGCTGAATTGTATACTTCAAAAATATACGATATACAAAACTAAACCATATATACAATATAGAAATAAGGCATATATATAAGTAAACTATATATATTATATATAAACATCTGTAAATAATTATATATATAAAGAAACTATATATAAGAATAAACCATATGTATATATAGGGATATATTGTAAGATGGTATGGAAAAACCCGAACGAACTTTTTGGCCATCCCATTATATCTCCCAATAGATGGTGTGTGTGATAGAAAAGATGGTTGGTCTTGACCTTTCTTTCTTGCCTCTAAACTTAACCACGTATTAAAGATGGAACGAATTAAAAAAAAAACAACTCTAGTCTAACTGAGGCTTTTTCCCTCAAGTGATCAAATGTTCAGTTGCCTTTCCCACACTTGGCAACATTCTTAGGATCTTGCCCGGTTGAATCTTTCCCACGGACACTAAAGCGTTTGTTATGCTTTGTACCATGTCACGATGAGAAGTCTTCTCAACGTGTCGGATGAATGAGAATGGCCCAAGCAGGGATGGGCTGGCTTACATCAGACGTCTGTACGGGCTAGCCAGGGAATATAGACACGTGCAGCTGTATGCGGGGGGGCGGGCGAGTGCTAAGAGGGCCTTAGCAGCCCCCATAATCACAATTAACCAGCCCCCGAGACCGGCCCAGATCAACACTTAATCCAGCGAGGGCAGTATATTACGTCCGCACCGTTCTCCACCTCCACGCAGTGGCCAGTCTGATGTGTGCACCCTCCGCGGTGGAAATGATGGGACTGGTGAGGAAGCGGCAAGAGGGGGATCACGTGTGTTTCTTTTTTTTTTTCACGTGCATTTCTAAAGGGAGCAGCCTCTTCTCAGCTCCCAATAATTGTTGCCGCTCTGGAGCCCAAGACCATGGCAACCAGGTTTACTGGTCTTGAAGACAAGCTGGAAACGCAGGGTTTACGTACAGTCTTTCAAACAGAGTGACTTTTCAGCCATCGCTTTGCAGGCCTGGGGACCTGCTTGTGTCTGCAGGTTGCCATGCTGCATGTCTTGATCCGTAAGTCAGGGCTCAAAGTAGAATGGATTAGTGTCCCGGGGCTGCTGTAACAAATGGCACCAAACTGGATGGCTTAAACAACAGAAATTTTTTCTCTGACAGTTCTAGAAGCCAGAAGTCTGAAATCAAGGCACTGGCAGGGCCGTGCTCCCTCTGAAGTCTCTAGAGAAGAGCACCGCTTTGCCTCTTTCAGACGCTGGTGGCCACTGTCAACCTTTAGGGCTCCTTGGCTTGTGGTCGCATCCCTCCACACTCTGCCCCTGTCTTCACATCAATTTTCCCTCTGTTTCTCCTCTATGTCTGTGTCTCAAATTGCCCTCTCCTTTCTCTTATAAAGAAACCTGTCATTCAGATATCATATGATACCGCTTATAAGCTGAATCTGAAAACAACGATACAAATGAACTTATTTACAAAACAGAAACAGACTCACAGACATAGAAAACAAACTTACGGCTACCAAAGGGGAAAGGGGGGCAGGGATAAATTGGAAGTTTAACATATACATACTACTCTATTTAAAATAACCAACAAGGACTTACTGTATAGCACAAGGAACTCTGCTCAATATTCTGTAACAACCTAAATGGGAAGAGAATTTGAAAAAGAATAGATACATGTATACGTACAACTGAATCCCTTTGCCGTACCCCTGAAACTAGCACAACATTGGAAATCAACAGTGGTCCAATATAAAATAAAAATTTACAGAAAAAAAAAAAAAAGAAACCAGTTATTGGATTTAGGACCCACCCCAATCCAGAATGATCTCATTTTGAGATCCTTAACTAGTTACGTCTCCAAGGACGCTGTTTACAAATAAGGTCACATTCTGAGGTTCTAGATGGACATGAACTGGGAGAAGGGCCATTCTTCTCTAGGCCCACCCTAGAGAAGATGGGCCACTCGATGTATTTCAGAGCCTTCCACTGTGCCGTCCTCGGTTCTTTTGAATTGCTCCATCCCGCGGTGGGAAGGCGATGCCGTGGATAGGAATATGTGCCTTCGCTACGTGAAGGATAAACCCTTCTCTGTTGGGAGATTCCAGACCTGCACACTCAAGTCCATTCCACTAATTTCTGAGCGCCGCCTGTGTGTGTGCGGTTATAATTGAATATTAGGGAGTGTGGGTTTTTTTCACCTGATCCCTTTTGTGTCTGAGGATACGAAAAACCCTCAAAGGCAATTTCCAGATACCTGGCTTACCCTGGATAATTGTTGGCTCTTCATTTCCAACGGAGCTTCGATCTGCAGGGTCAAGTAGAACCCTGGAGAATGACTGCACAGTCCCCAGACTCACCCTGAAGAGGAGTGGACCGTCCAACAGGATGGTGTTTGCCTCGACTGCCAATTTGGAGCTAATTCAGAAACTTCTGGAGACTCATTTGCCCACACTCGTGTTGAAAATGCCTTCCCTGTTGAAGGCCTCCCCAGGAAAGGTTTGTTTTCATTTTCTCCAGCTTGTCGTTTTAAATGTATTCTGCTGGAATAGAGAAAAGGAACAATTTTCTTTCTGCTTGGGAAGAAGTGAAGAAATAATGTTTCCTGCCTGGGGCCCCTCCCCAGCCCGCCAGCACACATCGGGGTTGACAGGCAGCCCGGCTTTTGCGAAACATTTGAGAACGATTTGACTGTTGTGGGAAACATTTAAACATAAAATTGATTCCAGTTCTGTGAACAGAGAAAAACAGAGTCCTTCGGACCAAGTCCTCTTTTGTTCCACGTTCTTTCAACCATGCAAAAGTCATCTTAGTTTTCGAGTTTCCCCAGATCACAGCTTTGTCTGTTGCAAACAATATAACACGTGCATAAGTGGCCCTGTGACACATGGTCCCTTTCTATCCGGACATTTTGGAAAAGAGAGTCTGGCTAAGGACGTGGTAGTCATTGCAGTAAGAGTGTCAAAATTTTAGTATTGTGGTGTGTACTGGGGTATTTTTTTTTTCTTGATATGGATTTTTTTCTTTTGTTTTTGAGCCCCTCTTTTTATTTATTTTGTTTTCTAATTTAATTTAATTTTTAAATTGAAGTATAGTTGATTTACAATGTTGTGTTAGTTTCAGGTGTACAGCAAAGTGACTCATATATGTGTGTGTATATATATATATATATATATATATATATATATATATATATACTGGAGTATTTAAAGTACTGATTTGCTGCTACTTTGTTTGGTGTCATGTCACTGCTCCAGGGTTCCTAAGTATCAGAAATTTCAACTGCTTATGGCTTGCAACCGCAAGAGTTATTAGCTGAATTAAAATCTCGGAGAGGGGAAAAAAATCTTACTGGATTCGAATGCATTCCCGCTGGCTTATTTCACTAAGTGAAATAAGTCAGCCAGAGAAAGACAAATACTGTGTGGTATCACTTATAGGCGGAGTCTAAAATACAACAAACTAGTGAATATGACAAAAAAGAAGCAGACGCACAGACAGAGAGAACGTACTAATGATTACCAGTGGGGAGAGGGAAGGGGGGAGGGGAAGAGGGAGGGGGAGTGGGAGGTCCAAACTATTGGGCGTGAGGCAGGTTACAAGGATGTGCCGTACTACACGGGGAGTAGAGCCAGTACTTTGTAATAGCTGTCAATGGAAAGTAACCTTTAAAACTTGTATTAAAAATTAATTTCAAAAATTTAAAGAACAAAACATATGCATACAAATTAAAAAAAAATAATTTCTTTTCCATTAAAAAATAAAATCCTTTCTTGGAAACTTTTTGCTATTTCAGCTTCCATGTCCTATGTTCCTAGCGATGTTGCGTATTTTTTCTTGTGTTTATTAGTCCTTTGTGTGCTCCCCAGGGCCAGTCTGGCTCCAGTCTACTTTCACAAGTACGATGCACTGTTTTACTTAGAAGGGAACGGTCCTGGAAATTAGGACATCAAGACAGACAGGAGGCTGTGGTGTAGGAGGGGATAGAAGGGAGGGGAGAGGGGCTGTGGATCTCAGGACCAATTACCAGCCGTTTTCTCCAGCTGAATCCAGTGACCTCACTCCCCCCGTAGCTGAGTCCCATTGCCCCACCCCACCCCATCCCCTCTTTCCTCCACGGTGGATCCACATTCTCAAGGCCTGACCTTGTTCCCTTAGTGTAACTTACATCAACTAGGACTTTCTTCCTCCTTCATCTTGCCTCAAGAGCATCCAGCTAGAAGGACCAGCATCCCCAGACCTGGACGGTGGCTGTTGCTCAGGTGGAACCACACGTGAGGGCAGCGCCTAAAAGACGGAGACCACATCTTACATGTCCCTAAAATACCAGCATCCAGTTGGCGTGGTTAAGAATCCGCCTGCCAATGCAGGGGACACAGGTTCAAGCCCTGGTCCGGGAAGATCCCACATGCCGCGGAGCAACTAAGCCCGTGTGCCACAACTACTGAGCCTGCGCTCTAGAGCCCACGAGCCACAACTACTGAAGCCTACGTGCCTAGAGCCTGTGCTCCGCAACAAGAGAAGCCACCTCAATGAGAAGCCCGCACACCACAACGAAGAGTAGCCCCCGCTCGCCGCAGCTAGAGAAAGCCCGCACGAAGCAACAAAGACCCAACACAGCCAAAAATAAGAATAAATAAATAAATAAAAAGAAAAGCCACGTGCGGGCTTTCTCTAGTTGCGGCGAGTGGAAGCTACTCTTCATTGTGGTGCATGGGCTTCTCATTGCGGTGGCTTCTCTTGTTGCGGAGCACGGGCTCTAGGTGTGCGGACCTCCGTAGTTGCAGCACGCAGGCTTAGTTGCTCCACAGCATGTGGGATCTTCCGGGACCAGAGATCAAACCTGTGTCCCCTGCATTGGCAGGTGGATTCTTAACCAGTGCGCCACCAGGGAAGTCCCCCAATTGGTGTTATGCAGTCACTTTGGACATGCCTTCTTGAAGGAGTCTTCTCTTCTTTTGAATTTTTCAGAGACATCTTTAAAAAGGGAAATTGCTACAACAAAATAAAGAAACGCATAGCCTTTTCAGCAGCTCTCACCCAGTGTCACCTGGATGGGAGCAGTCACTCCTGAAGTCAAGATCCTGGCTGCCTGTGGGACTGCTGGTTGGATGCGGACCTATTGGGATTCTAGGAGAGTATATTTGCATAGTGTTTGTCATGTCATTCATTTTAACATGCCACGCAGTCCTCTCAACAACCTCTTCTGGCATCCAATCTCTTTAGCTCCATCAGCCAAATCCCCTCCTTACGTGTCATTATAATTCTCCTGCTGGCTCCCTACATGGTGACCCCCAGTGGTTCCTAGTTGCGACCAGGCTGAGAGTTTATTTTTTATTTATTTATTTGGCTGCGTCGGGTCTTAGTTTCCGCATGCAGGATCTTCTGTTGCAGTGCACGGGCTTCCCTCTACTTGTGGCTCGCGGGCTCCAGAGCACGTGGGCTCTGTAGTTGCGGCACGCAGGCTTAGTTGCCCTGTGGCATGTGGGATCGTCATTACCTGAACAGGGATCGAACCTGCGTCCCCTGCATTGGAAGGTGGATTCTTAACCACTGGACCAGCAGGGAAGTCCCCATGCTGAGAGTTTGAAAGTGGACTTCTACAGTGAAATAGCACCTTGCACCCATTAGATTGGCTGCTATCCAATAAACAGAAAATAACAAGTGTTGATGAGGATGTGGAGAAATTGGAACCCTTGTGTCCTATTGATGGGAATGTAAAATGGTGCAGCTGTTGGGAAAAACAATATGGCAGTCATCAGAAAAACAAAAAGTAGAATTACCATATGATCCAGCAGTTCCTTTTCTGTGTATATACCCAAAATAATTGAAATCAGGATCTTGAAGAGGTATTTATATACCCGTGTTCATTGCAGCGTTACTTAAAACAGGTGAGAAGTGGAAGAAACCCAAGTGTTCATCGATAGATGAATGCATAAACAAAACGTACAGTGGAATGTTATGCCACCTTAATAGAAGGCAAGGAACTTCTGACACTTGCTGCAACATGGATAATAATCTTGAAGACATTATATCAAGTGAAATAAGCCAGTCAACATGATAAAATGATAATTGCTGTATGATTCCACTTCCGTGAGGTACTTCGATGAGTCAAAATCATAGAGACAAAAAGTAGACTTGTGGTTGACGGGCTGGGGGGATGATGGGGGATTATTGTTCAGTGGGTGCAGAGTTTCAGTTTTACAAGATGAATCGAATTACGGAGATGGATGGTGGTGAAGGTTGCACATTATAAATGTATTTAATACCACTGAACAGTACACTTGAAAATGGTTAAGATGTGTATTTTACCACCATCACCACAACAAAAGTTATCTTAAGTGGACTTCTCCTTTATCAGTTGTCCAATGAATGTCCTGGAATTGAGTCTCCTTGGCTTGGTTTCAGCTGCATACTTATCCCTAACACATTTATTGTGACCAGCTATTTAAACATACTACCCTTCGAGTTAGAAGTGGTGGATTAATTCCGCTAAAAACTTGTTGACTGAAAGTACAGGCAGAGTGGCTTGACAGAGGGAAAGTTGGGATGCAGGCGCTAGAAGAAGGAGGAGTTGTACGCTGGGCAGCGAAGAGCAAGAGGTGTCCAGTGATGGAGCATAGTGATGGAGGTACAAGCACCAGAGATGGATGAGCGAATTGAAATCCTGGACTCAGGGTTTCCTCGCTGGACAACCAAGGCAGGTTCCTCAACCTCTCTGTGCCTTGATTTCTGTATGAGGATAATAATAATAGGACCTACTTACAGGGTTATGGTGAGGCATAAATGATACAGAAATTTAACATATGCTTGGTACACTTATACGTATTAATTTGTTGTTATTATTGCATTATTATTTTTTATTAGCACATGGGTTTTCCTCAAGTTACATAGATAGTCTTTGTATCTGCTCTTGGTTTAGAGCTACTAATTGCAGCTAAAAATATTCTGATGAACTCCCATCTCTACTCTAACACATACATTCTGTTGGAAGAAGGATCCCATTGCTTTCACTTAGGTAAACCCCCCCTTCCCAGGGCAATTTGGAAATTATCTGGAGACCGTTTTGTTGTCAAAACTGGGGAGGGGGTTTCTACTGGTGTCTCGTGGGTGGAGACCAGGGGCAATGGTAGATCTCCTACAAGCACAGGACAGCTTCCCTCCCCCCCTCACCGAAGACTGTTCCAGCTCAAAATGCCAATCAGTGATGCTGAGGTTGGAACACCCTGAGAAAAACAAGTGGTTGATCACGGCGTGCGTCACTACAACCATGGGTTATAAGCAATTGTCTCTCAGGCTTCAAAGCCAGTCGTGGTTCTCAGTGAGTCAGGAATATACCCACGGACATGTGGGGAAAGCCATCTGTCGGGAACATCATGGCCTTGCCTGGCAAGGTAAGAATCTCTGCTGCTTTGAAACGCTCCTCCTAGATGCTAGCAGTAGATAAAGTGGCCATACGCTATTGAAATCGAGGCCAATTTTCATGTTTACCAAAGAGCAAGGATCTAATTTAGTTTGTCTATACTCTGTGATAAGTATATCTTAATATCCCTCCTTAAAAAAAGAGAGAGAGAGGAAAAAAGAAAACAACGAGAAAAGGGCTTTGATAACATCAGAGAGGTCTGTTCAAAGACGGAGCCATACTTAACATCACATTGACAGAAAGAGGACTCCAATGACCACTCATTTCATTAGCTGCTAAGGAGTACTTCCCAGAATGGGCTCCGTGGGCACGGGAGTGGCTCTCAAAATTGATAGATCACTGTCAGCGTGTCTCAGATGGAAGGGCTAAAGATTGAGTCCAGCTGACAAACCCAATTGTGCCATCCTGAAATGCACAGGGGAGCTCCAAGGATGGAATGTGGCAGCTGCATTCAAATGGGCAGTGGGAAGGGACCACCTCCACTTAGCTGAGCTGTTGGCTGCAGGGTCGGGGAGCAGCTTGGCCATCTCAGCAACCAGTGGAGCTACAGAATCTCTAACGAGTTCAAGAGATGATCTCCCCAATCCTAGTCAACCTAGGTTGGGTATTTTTTTTTTTTTTAAATTTGGCCATGCTGCGTGGCATGTGGGATCTTAGTTCCCCAACCAGGGATTGAACCCACGTCCCCTGCAGTGGAAGTGCGGAGTCTTAACCACTGGACCACCAGGGAAGTCCCAACCTACAATGGGTATTTAACTGTCCCTCTGCCCACCTTCTATTGGGGGATAATATTTTGATACGTGACATTTCATCCCTCTGTGCTTCTTATTCCATTCTTAGTCCCTGGTTCTTCCCAAGATTCAAGCCATACAGAGAACACGTTATACTGATTTCCAGAAGGAATGGGCTAACATAGCACAAATGGAAAACAAGAGAGTGAAACCCTTAATTTTTGAATTGGACCAGAAAATCTGGAAAACTCTCATCAGGTTTGTTCTTATTGCAAAAAATTAGATAGCGATTTCCTAAACTGAGGGTAAAGCAAAAAAAAAAAAAAAAAAAAAAAGAGCAACAGATGGGAATTAGAAGGAGTTAAAAGTTGGTAGGACCCTAAAAGGATCCTTGAGCTTTGAGTGGTCCATCTGAGAAGTTTGGGAAACCAGCAAGTGTGGATATCTCTTCTCTCCTTCCAGATAAAACACAAGAACAAGCAAGATCTCTAAGTTCTCTTGTGCTTAGCGTGGTAGGAAAGAGAAGTAGGGTCAAAATGGTGTGAGGTGTCTGGGCAAAAAAAAGCCTTCACCCCCATGCAATTTTCCGTATTTTCTTTTCAATATAAGGGATATAGAAGCAACTAAAGGGATGCTGGCTTCGTTGTCAAAATAAACAAGGTGCATCGGTGGACCGCCTGTGAAGTTGCTCTGTTGACTGGAGAATATGCCTTTGACATGTATGTGCCTGGATAGACACACAGACAGCTTACAGATGCCAGTGTGGGCTGATGCCACAAGGACTGATGTCCCCACTGTCCCTCGACCCCACCCCCGAGAATGGAGATGGTCCTTAAGGATGGGAGGCCATCGGCTAGAATGCTTCAGCCACAGGGAACAGAGCTCAACCGAGAGTATTCAAACCAGTGATTCCCCACCTTGAGTGGACATCAGAATATATATAATTAATATATGTATATGTATCAGTTCTTTTAAAATATATGTAATTCATATGAGGGATATTAAATTTTCAGAAGGTATATATATTTACAGAGAGAAAGAGAAAGGGAGACAGAGACAGAGACAGAGAGGTAGAGACAGAGAAACAGAAAAAGAAGCAAAATCATACACGGCAGATTTTCAAAGTCGATGTCAATTTAGGTGAAGGTTAGATGGGCATTGACGATACTATTCTTTTAATTTTCCCACAACTTGAAAACTCTTGGAGAAAAGCTGAAAAAAAATTCCAGTGTCTGAATCCTACACGAATCCAGTTAAATCAGAATCTCTGGGGTTGTGCTTGGGTATCATCAGTATTTTTAAAAATCTCTCATAAACAGTCAAGATTGAGGTCCACAGATGCAGGCTTGCGTGTCTCTCCAGCCTCATTTTTTAACCTCGTTTCTCACACTTGTTGCACTGAAGACTAGCTGCCGCCTTCTCGTTGCAACTCAGAGCTCACTCCTGCCTCATGGCCTTTGTACCTGCTGTGCTCTCTGCCTGGAATGCTCTTCCTTCTGCCTTCACAGAGCGGGCTTCTTCTTGTTACCCAGAACTTGGCTTATATTGGTTCTCCTGCCTTTTCACCTTCCTCCAAGCCGGATAGGAGCTCACTCTCCTTCAAGTTGTCCGAAGCATTCTTTTCTTACCACTCTTACCCTTTATCATCCTGGCACTACCCTGTATGGATGTGCAAACCTGAAAATACCTATACTGTATTCCTAGTATTCCCTGCAGCATCTCAAAGTGCTTCTTCTCAGATGGACGGCCCAAGACACACTTAATTCACAAAGATACTGGTGAGCCGTAAGGGTCTGGGTCCAGGGTGATCTCGTGACCGCGTGGGAAGCTTTCATGGTTCTATAACGATGTCCTTGGTGTTTGCAAACAAGGGAGGGGGCAGACCGGTAATGAATTGAATGACTTTTCAGATTCTCTTCTCATCTGACTGTTAACGACAGTCATAGTTGCTCAAGGGATTTGTATGGAGGAAGCAGCACGTAACCTTAGATTCTGGCTTTCAAGTTGGACCACATTCAGGCAACTAGACTCTTCTAGGAAGAAATAATCTCCGCTCTTCTTTGACCGAAGATGGTGGCAATAAATATCTTTCCTGTTTGTCCAGAGTAAAGGACATCGTCCCCCTTCTTGGCACAGACAGTATATGATTAGATTTTTTTGTTCGTTCCCCCACTGCACTTGAAAACTGCAATTAACCCTGTGAGGAAAGACCATTAAGAAGCAGCCTTAAGTCAAGATGCAAAGAATTCATTAAGAAATTATGTTTTTCAGTCTGACAGAGATGGGAGAGACTAAAAGGAAGATATTTAAACATTGCACAGAGGCGTAAAGGCCCTTCTACTGCGCTCTCTGACCCGCGAGGTTAATTGAAACCACTGAAAGCATTACCCAGAAAAGAATGGAAAGTTACCCGTATCTGCAACAGCCTCATACAAAACTCTGAAATGCAGGCACCTGGCATTGTTGCTTGTCCTTGATTCTTGAACTGTCCCCAGAAATGCAGGCGGTGGCGGGACTGTTGCTATGGAAATCGCTGCCTTTTTTTTTTTTTGCATAAGAAAAGTTAAAGAAAATGTTACTTTAAAAACACCTACAACTTTTATCTTTGCTTCCATATTGCGATCGTTTGGGCCAGCTAATTTAAACAGTTCAGGGGTGAGCACATTCGAAGCGAACTGAACAAAGGGAATGGATTAGAAGGGCAGCGTGCAATTTACCAGTATCAAGTGGCCTCTTTTTCCCCTCTCGTTTCGTCTCCTAAGGTTGTGTGCTCTTAGCTCCTGCCGTTCTCTCTGCCATTTCACTACGCGTGTTCAGAGCCCTCGGGACACGTGAAGCAGAGCCATCCCTGGGTGATGTGACAATGATTGCTGATATCTAAGATGCGACGCCTTGGTCCCAGGGCGCTCGGAATCTAGAGAGGGGCCGGGAGTGTTCTGGAGCCGGCATCCTCTGGGAAAGCTGGCTTCTCTTCTCTGGCTCTTGGGTCCGTCGCTGCCCTAACTGACGAGCATCCTTGTGGTTGCCACTGAGAAACACTCCCCGGGCTGGCGTAGAGAGGACCCACCCCGAATGTCTGGCATCCACGAAATCTCCGGAGAGTGTGTCTCTGTCCGTGTTCTGGCACGCACTGCAAGGTCTGTGTGGAAGAAGAAGGAACGCCCCGTCATGGAGTAAGTGGTGATTAAAAACCACCCCCTGGGGATGTTACACTGGCTTCTAGAATGTTCTGTCTTCAAGCACAGCCAAGCCCCTGTTCGTAGAACATGAAAGAGGAGACCAGAAAGCACTGAGGAACCACAGTAATGGAGTCATAGTGAATGTGCGATGATTAATCTCTATCATCTTCAAAGCCTTGACAACGTTACAATGCTGCGTTTTCCTGTATATCCTTTTCCCCCCCGCTAACGCTATGAAAAGTAAAGAGCAAAGGAAAACTGCATGGAAAGGTTGGTGAAATGCTCCAATATATAACTTTGGTTAAAATTATTTGGCCTTTCAGATATGTTAAGGTAACTCTGCTTTCGACAGGTTGAGTGCATGATTCTGCCCATTGGCCGAACAAAATCATCACTCATTTTAGGGACATCAGACTCACAGGGCAGGGAAAGGGGGAGGGTGGACCTCCCTCAGTTCTTCTTGTTTGCTGAACTTAAGTCTCAGAACCATGGAGTTCTGGATCCCGGACCATCAGGGATGCAGGCAGACTTGCCAGTCTTCGGGGTGAGCGAGCAGCAGACAAGCCGTGGGTCTCCACTGGGGGGTACAGCAAGATCTGAGCCCCTGACCCTAGAGACCGCACATCTAGGGAGACCAAACTTCCCAGGTCATAAAACTCCCGTTCTTCCGTTTCCCCGGTGGCATCTGTATTTCTCCATCACATTCATTTGATCAGCTATTTAGCAAACGTCTACCGCCTGGGAGCAATAATCCCCAGGAAAGGAAACAGCACGGGTCAACCCATTAAGCAGATGAGCTCTGTAGACGTCCACACTCGGAGGCTGCCTTTTCCTGGATTGCTCTCCGTCCCACCATTATATTAGGTGTGATGCCTGCGCTTCAGAGGGGGGTGGTAATTCAGGCATTCCCAGCCGAGGTCAGTACTCACTTAAAAAGTGATGGAATAAGAAATAGCCTTTTTAAAATGGAAAGGCCTGATAATACCTTCATGCTTGCCTCTGGGGACTGATTGCACTACTGATTTCTAAAAAATGTTTCCATAGCTGCGAATATAAATGAGTAAAGAGCGTGTGGGATGCAAAAGTCCAGGGTCTAAGACAGTATATGGCTTTCTTCCACCTTCAGTTCCTTAAAGTTGCTCTTATACCAGGACTTCATACAATGGATAGGAGATAATCCCCTGAAAGGAATCTGGTGCCATTAGGAAGGGAAAAGCAAATGGTTATGAAAAGAAGGAACCACATTTGATGCCTGGTTTAGTGTATAAGGGACACACGTAGAGGTTTACAGAGGCATGTTTAATAACCAGCTCTCTGGGAAGGGGGAAGAGAAACAGCCCTCATTTGTAGTATTGGTCTATTTCTATGGTGTAAATTCTCCCACCATCCACGTTACTACATGGCTAGCAAAATTCCTGAAAAGTTAATATGTGGGCCTCACGAGCCCAGATGCACTGGCTTCAGCACATCTCTAAATGCATGTCATTGTTTCAATTGCTTTTTAAAACACATACTAATATAAACCCTAAGTCAAGTACCACATGTGCTCAATTTCTGAAACACATGGCCTGCTGACCAGTAGAGCTGGGACAATTCAGACTTTTTAGTTGTTACTGATTAAAATGAACTGGAGGTCTTTTTGAAACATTGGGGTGAAGACAACAAAATTATTAGTTGATAATAACTTACCAAGAACTTACGTGTGCCAGGCCTCAGTCTAAATACTGTGCATGGATTATACTATCTCACTAAGTTCTCATAAAGGCCCTCTGCAGTAGGTGGTATTATTATTATAATCTTTATGTTAGGGAGGAGGAGATTGAAGCATTGAAAGTTAACTTACTGTTCCAAAGTCACCTGGCTAGTAGCTTGTGGAGCTGGGATTTGAACCCCGACGATATAGCTACTGAACTAAAAAAGGTGTAAGAGTAGCTTTTTCTGTAATAAACCACCCTGGAAATTAGTGGCTTAGAGCAATAACTGCTTGTTTATCTTTTGATTCTGGGGGTCTGTAATCTGTGCTGTGCTCAGCTGGGCGGTTCTTCTGATCTTGGCGGGCTCACTCAACTGCCAGGCAACCCTCTAGCTCTGCTTCTGCAGGTTGGCTGTTGGCTGGGATGATGGGGGCCTCGGGGCCATGTGTGTCTCATCACCTAGCAGGCCAGCTTGGGCTTGTTCACAGGGTGGTCCCAGGGCTCCAAGAAAGAGTAGAGACAAGGTCCTGACATGAACTTAGTCCAACAGGGCTTTTGCCACCTTCTCTTCTCTCAATACAACAAATCACAAGGCCAGCCCATGTGTGAGGAATGGGGAAAGAGACTTCACCTCTTTTTAAAACATTTTTTTAAAATTTTAATTTTAAAATTTTTTATATTTTATACAGTTTTTAAAGGTTACTTTCTGTTTACAGTTATTACAAAATATGGCAGTACTCCCCGTGTTGTACATACATCCTTGAGTCTCTCTTACACCCAATAGTTTGTGCCTCCCACTCTCCTACCCCTAAATTGCCCCTCCCCCCAGCTGGTAACCACTAGTTTGTTCTCTATATCCGGAAGTCTGCTTCGTTTTTGTTATATTCACTAGTTTGTTGTATTGCTTAGATTCCACATATTGGTGATATCATATGGTATTTGTCTTTCTCTGTCTGACTGACTTCACTTAGTATGATCATCTCTAGTTGCATCCATGTTGCTGCAAATGGCATTATTTCATTCTTTTTTATGGCTGAGTAGTATTCCGTTGTATATATGGAATATCTGTTGATGAAGAGACCTCACCTCTTAATGAGAGAACTTCCACATCACATTCCAGAAGAACTCATTATGGAGAAGGAAAAAATTAGAACCATTTTCACAATCTATCAGAAAGAATAATCTGAACATAAAGTTATATTCTTTGTTTCCCCTTTATTAACCAATTCATAAAAACATAACTTAGCACACGGCTTAAGATCTGGTGGCTTGAAGAAGTGTTTTCTTGGGCCCACATAGTATTTTTAAACCTAAGAAATTTTATTTAAGACTCTGGCTTTCTGTTTTCTCTTAAAAATCAGAAAGTCTGAGGCTTGAGCCCATTTTTTTCTCCAGTTGTTGGGAGCCAGCTTGTGGCTGCCTTGGGGGTGGGGAGGAGCTTTTGTTTTCTACTCCTTCACAGCCCCACCGGTCTCTCTAGTACCTCCCAGGCAAGCCTTCCTCGCTTACCCCAGTTACTTTCCTGACCCCTGGAGGCATTTTCATTTACAGGCCCTGCTTTCCCGTTTCAGTAGCTGTGTGGGCTTCCACCTTTCATCAAGTTAATTTGTGTTAACCTACCCCACTGCAAGAAACAAACCGACCAGATAGCTTCTTATTAGTCTCTGCTTTGGGTCTGTTTCCAGTGTATTGAGAGGACTTCCCCATTTGGACCAAAGCCAGGATGAAACTTCAGTCTTGTTCGATGTTATCACGATTCCATTATGGAGGAAGTAATCATAGTTTTCCAATATGTCATGTCTGAAGACGCCCTCTTTTTTTTTTTTAATATATCTTTATTGGAGTATAATTGCTTTACAATGGTGTGTTAGTTTCTGCTTTATAACAAAGTGAATCAGCTATACATATACATATATCCCCATATCCCCTCCCTCTTGCGTCTCCTTCCCACCCTCCCTATCCCACCCCTCTAGGTGGTCACAAAGCACCGAGCTGATCTCCCTGTGCTATGCGGCTGCTTCCCACTAGCCATCTATTTTACGTTTGGTAGTGGATATATGTCCATGCTACTCTCTCACTTCGTCCCAGCTTCCCCTTCCCCCGCCCCGTGTCCTCAAGTCCGTTCTCTACGTCTGCGTCTTTATTCCTGTCCTGCCACTAGGTTCGTCAGTACCATTTTTTTTAGATTTCACATATGTGCGTTAGCATATGGTATTTGTTTTTCTCTTTCTGACTTACTTCACTCTGTATGACAGACTCTAGGTCCATCCACCTCACTACAAATAACTCAATTTCGTTCCTTTTTATGGCTGAGAAATATTCCATCGTATATATGTGCCACATCTTCTTTATCCATTCATCTGTCAGTGGACGTTTAGGTTGCTTCCATAAGATGCAGTCTTATCAGAGCTTGGCTAGGTATGTATTACAGTGTACCCATCCGAGTACAAAATAATAATGCTGTCCATAATCCCAAGATCTCAAAAATAGCCGTGATTTTACAACACATTTATCAAGTTCTGCAGCGACTGAAGTGAATCAGACTGCCGCTTCCTGGTAAAGTGACTGGAAGTTTCCACATGGAAATGCTTTGGGAAGAGATGAAGGTATACTTGACACACAGAAGCAGAAATGAGGCAACTTCCTGGAAAATGGAATCAAGTTGAGTATTCAGTAGGTTCTAGAATCTTCCAGTGAAATATTCACAATGCCTATGAAGATTTGGGGATCCCAGCCTGCCTCTAGAGGGATGTGGACCCTTTCACAAGCAAATGGCTAAAAGTAGCTTCAGGGTGTGGAGGGAATGTTTTGTGCTTTCTGGAGGAGACCTTTGCATGACGATGGAGATGGTCTACATAAGTATGTGCCATACAGTATAGCAGTCTCTTGCCACGGGTGCTCACTGAGCCCTTGAAATGTGGCTGGTGAGATGGTGACACTACATTTTGGATTGTATTTCATTTTAATTCATTTTAATTGAAACAGCCACACGTGGCTAGTGGCAACCATATTGAAGAGCACAGAGAACTCAGGAGAAGACTGATCATTTTTTTTTCTTTTTGAGCAAAGTGATTTTATATATATACATGTTCTTTTTCATATTCTTTTCCATGATGGTTTATCACAGGGTATTGAATATAGTTCCCTGTGCTGTACAGTAGGACCTTGTTGTTTATCCATCCTACGTATGATAGTTTGCATCTGCTGATCCCAAATTCCCAATCCTTCCCTCCCCTAACCCCTTCCCCCTTGGCAACCACAAGTCTGTTCTCTATGTCCATGAGTCTGTTTCTGTTTCGTAGATACGTTCCTTTGTGTCTTAGATTCCACATATAAGTGATATCATCTGGTATTTGTCTTTCTCTTTCTGACTTTCTTCACTTAGTATGATCATCTCTAGGTCCATCCCTGTTGCTGTAAATGGCATTATTTCATCCTTTTTTATGGCTGAGTAATATTCCATTGTATATATGTACCACATCTTCTTTATCCATTCATCTGTTGATGGACACTTAGGTTGCTTTCACGTCTTGGCTACTGTGACTAGTGCTGCTATGAATGTTGGGGTGCATGTGTCTTTTCGAACTAGAGTTTGGTCTGGATATATGCCCAGGAGTGGGATTGCTGGATCCTATGGTAGTTCTATTTTTAGTTTTTTAAGGAGCCTCCATAACTGTTTTCCATAGTGCCTGCACCAACTTACATTCCCAACAACAGTGTAGGAGGGTTCCCTTTTCCCCACACCCTCTCCAGCATTTGTTATTTGTAGACTTTTTAATGATGGCCATTCTGACTGATGTGAGGTGGGACCTCACTGTGGTTTTGATTTGCATTTCTCTAATAATTAGTGATGTTGAGCATCTTTTCATGTGCCTACTGGCCATCTGTATGTCTAGGAGATGCTGATCTTAAACCCTGACTCTGGGTGTTCCATATCTAGAATAAATAATAGTGTGAGCCCAACTCCTTTTATAGTTGGAATCCCACCAAGGATAAGGCTTTGAGATCAGGCTGTTTCTCCCTCTCTAACCCCCAGCCCCTCAGCAGATAGAGTCAGCTATCAGTGACTGTCTCATGAAGTTAAAGGCCAATGAAATGTCTGACAACTCTTTCCAAAAGTATGATAAGAACGCCACTGGCGATGTACCAAATTTTAGTTACTTCTTGCTCATTCTTCCTTTATTTTGCTAATTATAATTTGTTTCAGTATGTATGAGGAGAGGATAATTAGCCGATCAAACTCTTGATGTCAAAGATAAGAGTTCAGGCTCAATTTCTAAAAATATCAGTGGGATTGAATTCATTTACAGAAAAATATTACATAAACAATGAGATAGTTTGTCCTCAGACATGACACACATTGCAAAGTCAGTAAAGAAAGAAATGAAATTTAAGAAATGCTGATGGAGATGCTGGAATTTTTTGTGCTCTGATGATTGTAAGTTTCTTTTTTCTTTTTCTTTTCTCTCTCTTTTTTTTTAAACAGATGCATATGTCTTAAAACATGAAATCTTGTCCTTCAAACCTTTGTGCAGCTGAGTGAACTACTTTTTATTTTTTCTTGTTTCATTTGGCTTCTCTTGTTTTTATTTGGAAGTAAGCCGAAAGCATGAATATTCATGATGCCGTTAAACAAGATTTTTATTGAAAACAAAAATGGATCTGAAGTTTTTCATTTGTGCTTCTCCAGTCCGAGAGTGAAAGCCCCATTGAAAGATCAGTATCAGAGATTTCGGTTATTTGCCGTTTACTTTTGCTAAGAATGTATAGATTTTTGGCTACTGAGGCGTTATCCTGTTCTGGGAAAAAAAAAAAAGTTAAGTATTGTATTTATATACTTCCGTTTTTCTGTCCTTGCGCAACAGAGGAAGAAAGGAGAATATGGCTAATGCAAAAGGGGGAAATATTTATTTTCTGCGTGTCCTAAATAGGAGAAGAAAAAAAATAGGCACCAAAAGCTAAAAAAGGTACCTTTGATTTCTCTGAGGCCCCCATTGCTTTTTGATACCTAGAAAATTGATCCTCTTCATCCTTTTTAACTTGTGTGTCTCCACCCACTACCCTCTGCAGGAAAGAGGGCTGCATATTTTGCGAGGTTGATTAATCAACACATTATTCTTTCTCGCTCTTTCCAGCAGTTCAGGGCTACCCATTTTTCATCAGACCTATTGTTACTTGGCAGAAAATAAATACACCATCAAAAATGTATTGCCATACCGACTGAAAGATGAAGGGGAGTGAAACGTTCACTTTGCGTTTGTGCAAACAATATTATGGGAAAAAAATTCCCAGGAGAGTCTTTATAATCAAACAAGTTTATTCTTGACTGGTGGGGTGAGTGGGAGACTTTGAGCCATAAATCATTAATTTATTCATTTATTCCTTAAGTTAATAAATACCTATTAAGCACCTACTAAGCGCAATTCCTACGTACAAAGCAGAACAGACCAAAAAGTGTCCTAACAGAGCTTACATTTTGTGGGTCAGCAGGCAATTATCAGACAATAAAACAGACTAAAGATACAGTGAAAAGTGCAACGATAAAAATTAAACAAAAATTAAGCTTTCTTAAGTATGCTTTAACAAGTTTTAGATCCAGAAATGATTTGAGAAAGAAAGGGAAGACAAAAGAACAGAAGAACAAGCAATTTTCACAAGTGTACTTAAGGCAATGTTCCAGAGTGTGGTTTGTGCATGGCTGGTGGTCTGTGGGTCATTATTTTTAAATGGTGATAATGACATATTTAGTGTTTGGGTAACCTTCCATTTTTATCAAGGGATGCAAGTTCTCCATTCATAATAGTCATACAAAGTTTCATGTCCTAGTACATTTATAAGTCAAAAAGGCAAATGGTTGTAAAGAAAAATATTAAGTAAATTATAGAAGGTTTAGTATATGGATATGAGAGCATTTGTGTTGGCAATACGCACGCGGCTGTCCCAGTGAGCTGAATACATGCCTTCTGTCCAAAAACAAAACAAAACAAAAGCAATAAAACAAAAACTGAAGAAAGAAATGCAAGGCAACCTTGTTGATTCTTCCATCATTGCAGTGTGACCAAGAGTCCCTGTTGAGGTGATTTACCTGTCTCAGTTTTCTGTCGCTGCATAGGATCCCGCCCCAAAACTTGGTGGCTTAGACAGTTTTCACTTGTCCGTGATGCCCTGGGTTGGTCAGACAGGGCTCAGCCAGGATGCTAGCCTCTGCTTCATGCAGTTACAGGTTGGGTTCCTCATGCTGGTCTTGGGTGGCCTCGGCCTGCAGCGGCTTAAAGCAGGATTTTGGTTCCCAGCCAGAGATTGAGATCGGGCAGCAGCATTGAGAGTGCTGAATCCTGGCCACTAGACCAGTAGCCAGTGACAAGGCCCTGGCCCTTCGGCTTTGCAGAAATGAATTCCCACAAAGACGGAAAGTAGTTAAACAAGTAAAGTGTTTATTAGGAGGGAAAAGAGTATGTGTGGATAGACACAGGGGCGGGCTCAGAGAGAGAGTTCCGCCCTCGTGGTAGTTTGAATCACTTACATGGAACATTTCTTCTGGGTTTCCTTTCGCCAGTCATCTTGCTTTGCCTGGTTCTGAGTCCGTATTTGTGTGCACGTGCATCTCTTAGCCAAGATGGGCTCCAGAGATGAGGCCTTTGGGTAGGTTGGCATAACTCCCCTTTGACCTCCAAGGAGCTTTTCTGTGCATGTATAGTCAGTCAAGAAGGTCTCCTTGACTTCGAGAATGGGAAATATGTGGTCTCTGTCTCTTATCTGGGCAGGGCTCAGCTCCTCTCCTGTCTTCATCTTGGAGTATCGGTCCACAGGGGACAAACTCCAGCTGTTCAGCCTGGAGCCCGTCTATCTCCTGCCTCAATGCTGCTGTGGTTTGGGCTGCAGGCTTTAAGGTGGCCTCAGCCCCCTGTCTGCCCCCTCGGCTGGGGCTACTCTCTCCTTGTGCTCTTTCAATCTCTAAAGTCTCCCTTGCTCTGCGTGGTGTCTCCAGCTTCTTCACGCGGCAGCTTAGGACGTCAAGAGGACAAATGAGAAATTGCCAGGCTCAAAACCAGTCCTTGAGCCCACCCAGAATCAGGGTGAGAGGGCATCTGACTCTTGATAGGAGGAGTTACAAAGCCTCATTACAAAGAAGACAGGAGGCATGCAGATTTGGTGGAAATGTACAACAATCCACCCTCTGGAATTAGAAGTCCACTGGCACCAAGGAAGTTAGGAAGCATATAGAAAAAAGTGGATGAATTTGTCTGGGGTGTGTGTGTGTGTTAGGGGACAGACCTCAGCAGTCGGGGCTGTTTCAGATAAGAAGGAATAAGAGGAGAATTGGGGACTTCTCTGGCGGTCCAGTGGTTAAGACTCCAGTGGTTAAGTGCTTCCAGTGCAGGGGGCGTGGGTTCGATCCCTGGTCGGGGAACTAAGATCCGACATGCCACATGGCGCGGCCAAAAGATTAAAAGGAGAATTGGCTTTTTGACCATTTACAGGAAACCAAGAGAGATGGGAAGATTGGCATGGCAAGATTCAACACCTTAGTACTTAAGGCTGATAAAAATGCCAGTATGGGGAGAGAATGCTATAAAAAAAAAAAAAAAAAAGTAGGGGAAAATGTGTGGAGACCATGAGTCAGGAGGTGGCGAAGGAGAAATAACTAAATGAAAAAGATTTAGCTATGGGGTCCTTTTTATTTGAAGGAAAGATTTATTTGTCTTAGCCTCTGTGTATTTCTTGCCATCTCGATCAACAGGGAAGTAGACAAGGTAACTAAGTTTTACTTGTGAACTCCTTGGAAAAATAGATAAGAAATTCATAAGTATGTTTGCACATAGAATAATAATAGAAATAATTATCATTTATCAAGTCTTCATCACCTGCCAGGCACCATGTTAATGCGTTGTACAAATTAACTCACGGGAGGTTAACGCGTTGCATTTTTCAAAGTCGTAGAAATTACTGCTGCTTGCCTACCCAGTATCCATTTCCTCCATCTCAACAAATTCCTGATTTAGTTCAGGGTCTTATATTCACCCTTCTTACCCATCCACGTGCCTCAGGGAATTTCAGTCCCTCACCCAGCTCCAGAAGTTGATGTGATCGTATTTTGGTTACTAGTGTTATATATAAATCACCCTGCCACTTAGAAGCTTCGAACAACCATTTTATTTGACTCACAGTTTTGTGGGACAGAGTTTGGCTGGGCACTTCTCCTCTTGGGGTCTATCATGAGGTTGTAGAGATGTCAGTTGGGGCTTAAATTATCTTAAGAGCTCTACTGGGCCAGGCATCCAAAATGGTGCAGTCAAATGGCCAGGAGTCGGCCGTTGTCTGACTGTTGTCTGGGAGTTTAGCTGGGCTGTCAGTGGCAAATGATCTCTCCAATATCGTAGCCTCAGGGTAGTCAGATTTCTACAGGGCAGCTGGCTTCCCTCAGAGAAAGCATTCCAAGACACCTAGCCTTGGAATTTACATACATCCTTTCCCGCATTCTCTATTGGTTGAAGCTATTACAAGCCCACCTAGATTCATGGGGAGTGGCATAGACCCTTGCCTCGTTTTGAAGGGGATGTCGAATAATTTGGAGCCATAGCTGAAAACTCTGACAGCTGGTCTAAGAGAAATCCATTCCTTTCACCACTGATTGATTCAGGAATAGATATGGGTCCCCATGTGTGCCCCTGAAGAGAAAGCTCCCCTCTTTCTCTGGGCGTCATTGTGTCTGACGTGACACCTAGAATTCAACAGCCATCAGTGTTACCAGCTTGAGGATGAATCCATCGTGGAGTGTGGCAGAGAGGAGAGAAGAAAGGAAGAAGAGTCCTTGGTAGTTGACTAAGCCTCTAGGGCAGCCCGCTCTGAGACCACTGAGCTACCTGTCCTTGGAGGTAATACGCTTCTTTATCGGTTACACCAGTCTGAGCTGGGTACATCACTCTCACCTTGGCACTTAGACCTTAATATATAACTCCTCTGACATTAATGAATGGAAGAAGATGGTCAACTGACTTGTACAGGGTGCATTGCGGCCCTCATCGGTGGTCTTTGCCCACACCTTGGTAACTGGGCTTCCAGATTTTGGCCCGGCACCCAACTTCCATCAAACTGGTGGACTTAGTGTAAGGGGAAAGTTGCTATTTGAAAGTAATGTTTCCAAGCCCCCATTGTCTTCCTTTCATTCTGGATTTTTTTCCAGTTCTTTCTTCTTCCTCCTCTTTCCCTACCTCCAACTCTATCTCTGTTCATCTTCCCATCTCCCCTCCTATGTGCCTTGCTTTGATGTTTTAAAATACCCACAGGTCCTTTGCCTACTTATGACTTTCTTTCTAGGAAGCCTGGAGCTCTTAGGGTATAAAACGTTACAGATATACAAAATCATAGTTTTTCAAGCATATCCTTCCAGGGTTAAATGATATTTCTGAGAACGATGCATTTATTGCTGGGCGGAAGATTAAAATTAGGTCAGAGTGGTTAAAAGAAAACTGTTTTCTATTTTAAACATGGTACTAAATGGATATGAAATGGAACCCCACAGAATCCTTCCACCTTCTGACATTTGTAGAATTCATTTAAAAAAGGAGATGATTCATCTGATCTAAATTCAGTCTGAGCCAAATAAATCAATAAATGTGTTGAGTCCTCCACGTGTATCAGCAGGGCAGCAGGTGTGCTGTGTCCAGTTGACCTGAGATGGTTGCTCCTCACTGGGTCTTGGTATTTAATAAGTTGCCATACTTGAAAGACAGGTGCATAATCATAGCATCTGTATCCGTATATCCTTTTCGTAATCCAGGAGATACTCAAGCTGGGCATTACCTCCCCCCCACCCCAGTTAAAGCACTTCATCTGTCAGTGGAGGTAACTAGGATTGCTAACATTTCTAGTATTACTTGTGAGTGGTCAGAGGGAACATGGGAGAAACATTGGGAGGAGGAAAGGGCAGCATCCCACGACAGCACAGGTGCTCCCCCGGTAGCCCCATGAAACTCTGCTTAGTCTCCAAATATTGATTAGCAGGAGCCCAGGGCCTGCCCTGGTGGCGCAGTGGTTAAGAATCCGCCTGCCAACGCAGGGGACACGGGTTCGAGCCTTGGTCCGGGAAGATCCCACATGCCGCGGATCAGCTAAGCCCGTGCACCACAACTACTGAGCCTGCACTCTACAGCCCGCGAGCCACAACTACTGAGCCTGCGCTCTAGCCAAAAATAAATAAATAAAATAAATTTATTAAAAAAAACAGGAGCCCATCAGGTCCTACACCTTTGTTTCATTCCCTGTGACCATGCCCACCTCTTCCAGGATCTGGGCAGTTGCTGCAGGCTCTGAGGGTCTTTCTCTTTTATTGGGAGGTTCACCTAAAATGATTTGTCCATTTGAAAAATGCTCTCTCATCCCAAGAAAAGTGATATCTGAGCTCTTTAGAGAATCCCAGTGAGAAGCAGTCTCCTCTTCATAAAGGCACACCACACGTCACCCGTAGTCAATCCTGCCCTTGCCTGGGAGCTCCCTGAGGATGGGAACTGGGTCTCATCCATCCCAGCCTCCTTGGTCTCACACAGAGGAAGAACCAGGAAAACATCCATCAAGCTGAATAGAATTCCCTTCCATCAGAGTTTAAATAATCAACCAAACGAAACAGTCCTGCAACCCTCAGGACGCTTCACTTGACGTAGAAGTAGCTAATTCAGGACCTGGAAGTTCAAACCTCTCTGGGGTCAGCAAAGTACAAACTGAGGGTCAAACCCAGTCTGCCAGCTATTTTTGTATAATCCAGGAACTAAGAATGGTTTGTATATTTTTTAATGACTGAAAAAAAAAAAAAAACAGGAAGAATAATGGTTCATGACCCAAGAAAATTATATGAAATCCTTTTCCTCAATAACATAAATGAAGTTTTATTGGAGTCCGGCCATGCCCCTTCCTTTCTGCATCACTTGTGGCTTCTTCCATGTGACAGTGACAGAGGGAAGTAGGAGCAGAATATCCCACATAGGGCTCTCATCTCTTCCCACTGCTGCTCGGGGCACTGCCAATTACGCTGATGCAGCTCTAACTTGAAAGCATCAAGAAAAACTTGGTGGAAATTTGTTTCCTCTCTTATTTATATGAATACAGACATAGCACCCTCAGTTTTGCCTCGCAACCTGCAAGGGCTAAAATATTTCCTCTATGACCCTTTCCAGAGAAAGTTCGCCAGGCCCTACAACACTGGAGCACGTTTGGAGGCTGATCTTAGATTTCATATCTACTCTAAGGGCATCTCAGTAAGATTAGCAAGTGGTTGGAGAGAGCAAGGAGGGGATTTGGGAACTTCCTGGTTTGCCCTTCTGGGAAAATGGACCAAGGGATTTGGGGCACTATTGCTCTTACTTTTTCTATCCTCCATGTGCAACTTCAACTCCAAACAGGATAATAAAACCAACAGTAGGCAGGTATATCCACAAAGAGGCTTGTGCTCAAACAGATAACTCAGTGCATTCTGGCTTCTGGCATGTGCCTGAGTAATCATGTCCTCTGCCTTTGCTAGGTCCTCAGGACAGGTTGACCCAAGCAGAAAAGGGGTCTCCAGTCTCCCTGAAGAAGGCAGCCAATTCTGTCCCCTTTTGAAATCGGCCTCCAGACAGAGAACAGGTGGGGTGACTTGCCTCTACGTATGGCACTGTAGAGATGGTGTGAGCTGATTGCCTTCTTCCTTGTACCCACTGACCAGTGAATGTGACTGGGAAAGGTAGAAACTTGAGGCCATAGAACTGAATTTTTTTTAAAACAAGAGCCCCTTGTGGTATTTTCCTTTCCCTCTCCCTCTTTTATGATGACTACAGAGTGTCAGGAGAAATCTGAATGTTGGGTACTCCAAGTAAGTAAGTAAGTTTGAGATAAGATGAGTCTTAGGTGTGATTATGGCTCGAAGCAAAGAGTTGCTCGGCAAATAAATCATGGCTGTCACATCCAATTAAGTGGGTCTGCAGTGACTAGATCCTTGTCTGAATTCAGCATCGCTCCAGACCTAGACTCTTTCCCCGAATGGAGGTGGCTAATTTCAGAAACAACAGACGTGGAAACATGGTTCAGCTACCTCGGCTTGGGTTCGGGGTGGGAATATGTGCATCTTACCCATAAAGGTTGCATTCTGGTCCCTTGAAGTGACAAGGAAGCCAGTAAGTAGGAACGATCGAGACAGACTTATCATTCGTTAGGAGAGATGCGACGGTTTGTGAATGTGAGCTTCCTGGTGAAATGGTGCCGGTTGATTACACTGCGAGGTGGAGCAGATTTTCCACCATCAAGTCATTTTAATCAGCAAAGGAGAAATAAAAGATCTTGTTCTGTGGGTAATGAGTAAACACGACCTCCATTTTATTGGTGCTGATAAATGGCAGGTTTTGTGTGCTTCCTGCCCTGGACGCTAAAAGCCAAGGCAACAAAGCCAAGGAGAAAAAGACAAAAGGAAAGGAAACAAAGACAAAACGCGTAGGGACTAGGGAGTGGCAGCAGAGGGTGACATGCAGGCGATGGGGCGGGTATCAGGTCAGCCCAGCCCACCTGAACTCATGCTCTGGCCCCCATGACTGCTCGAGGATGCTTGCTGCTCTATCAGTTCAGCATTGCATATCGTGCTGGGTGTTCGTAAAACAGAAATGGTCGAGATGGTACCCTATCTCTGTGAGCTCACGTTTCTGGTCCAAGATGGCAAATATGTCAGCTTTGATCTGTTTGCAGCGGAGGCCTGGAATGATGTGTCGAGAAGGATTCTGAGGCCCGAGTGGAGGGGACAAGGGTGCATTGATTGCTGATGTGGGCCATGCACCAGGAAAGGAGTGGCAGCCTGCAAACCACGTGTGCTATTTCGGGAACTATAATTCTGTTTCACAAAACACTAGAATCTTGGCAGATTTGGTCTTGGCAGATGCTGAGGACCAAAAGTATGAGGCCCGATGTAGTCTCCAGATGTGATTGTTTGAGTTGCATGGAAAAAATTTCCCCCTTTTGTCCATTTTTCTTCCTTCTTTCTTTATGGAGTAAACAGGCATTCTTATGCCTTATATGTTTCCTATATTTCTTTTTTGTAATGTATTGACATAAATTGCATACATGAAAAGGCACAGATCTTAATTCGGTGGTGTGATTACTTTTGACAAATGCATACGCCCATGTACCCAACACCTCTCTTAAGACATAGAACAATTTCATCATCTCAGAAAGTTCCCTCCTGGTCCTTCCTGGGCAGTCCTCTCCCCCATGTACTGAAGCAGCCAATGTTCTGATTTCTGTCACCATAGAGTAGTGTCACCTGCTCTTTTAACTTCATGTAAATGGACTTATAATATTTTTCATCTCACTTCTTTAGCTCAGAATGTTTTTGAGATTGAGTCGTATTGTTATATTTAACAGTACTTCATTCCCTTTTATTGATTAGCTGTAGTTCATTCTACCAATATACTACAGTTGGTTTATCCATTCGTCTGGTTGTTGCCAGTTTGAGCTATCATGCATAAAACTGCTATGAATATTTGTATGCAAGGTTTTGTGTGCACATATGTTTTCATTCATTTTGGAGTGAAGTGGCTGGGTTGTAGGGTAAACAGATGTTTCACTTCTTAAGAAACTGCCAAACAGTCTTCCAGCGTGGTTAGACCGTTTTATACTCCTGTCAGCAATATTTAACAGAATGTAGAACAAAATATAAATTGATTTTCTTAAGTTTGTTTCTTTCTCACATAACATCCAGGAATCATCAGTTTAGGGTTGTATAATCACTTCACAGTGTTGGGACCCAGGTCCCTTCTAACTTTTCTTTTTTTCACATCTTTATTGGAGTATAAATGCTTTACAATGTTGTGTTAGTTTCTACTGTACAACAAGGTGAATCAGCTATACGTGTACATATATCCCCATATCCCCTCCCTCTTGCGTCTCCCTTCCCACCCTCCCCATCCCACCCCTCTAGGTGGTCACAAAGCACTGAGCTGATCACCGTGTGCTATGCAGCTGCTTCCCACTAGCTAGCTATTTTACATTTGGTAGTGTATATATGTCCATGCCACTCTCTCACTTCGTCCCAGCTTACCCTTCCCCTCCATGCCCTCAAGTCCGTTCTTTACATCTGCGTAGAGACTTATTTATTCCCGCCCTGCCACTAGGTTCATCAGTACTGCTTTTTTAAATTCCATCTATATGTGTTAGCATACGGTATTTGTTTTTCTCTTTCTGACTTACTACACTCTGTATGACAGACTCTAGGTCCATCCACCTCACTACAAATAACTCAATTGCGTTTCTTTTTATGGCTGAGTGATATTCCATTGTATATATGTGCCACATCTTCTTTATCCATTCATCTGATGATGGACACTTCGGTTGCTTCCATGTCCTGGCTATTGTAAATAATGCTGCAATGAACATTGTGGTACATGTATCTTTTTGAATTATGGTTTTCTCAGGGTATATGCCCAGTAGTGGGATTGCTGGGTCATATGGTAGTTCCATTTTTAGTTTTTTAAGGAACCTCCATACTGTTCTCCATAGTGGCTGTATCAATTTACATTCCCACCAACAGTGCAGGAGGGTTCCCTTTTCTCCACACCCTCTCCAGCATTTATTGTTTGTAGATTTTTTGATGATGGCCATTCTGACTGGTGTGAGGTGATACCTCATTGTAGTTTTGATTTGCATTTCTCTAATGATTAGTGGTGTTGAGCATATTTTCATGTATTTGTTGGCCATCTGTATGTCTTCTTTGGAGAAATGTCTATTTAGGTCTTCCGCCCATTTTTGGATTGGGTTGTTTGTTTTTTTGATATTGAGCTGCATGAGCTGCTTATATATTTTGGAGATTAATCCTTTGTCAGTTGCTTCGTTGGCAAGTATTTTCTCCCATTCTGAGGGTTGTCTTTTCGGCTTGTTTGTGGTTTCTTTTGCTTTGCAAAAGGTTTTAAGTTTCTTTGTTTCTATTTCATTTATTTCTGCTCTGATCTTTATGATTTCTTTCCTTCTACTAACTTTGGGTTTTCTTTGTTCTTCTTTTTCTAGTTGCTTTAGGCGTAAGGTTAGATTATTTGAGATTTTTCTTGTTTCTTGAGGTGAGCTTGCATTGCCTTGAACTTACCTCTTAGAACTGCTTTTGCTGCGTCCCATAGGTTTTTGGATCGTCATGTTTTCATTGTCATTTGTTTCTAAGTATTTTTTGATTTCTTCAGTTGATCTCTTGGTTATTTTGCAGTGCACTGTTTTGCCTCCATGTATTTGTGTTTTTTACTGGTTTTTTTCCCCTGTAATTGATTTCTAATCTTATAGCATTGTGGTCGGAAAAGATGCTTGATACAATTTCAGTTTTCTTAAATTTTCCAAGCCTTGATTTGTGACCCAGGATGTGATCTATTCTGGAGAACGTTCTGTGTGCACTTGAGAAGAAAGTGTATTCTTCTGCTTTTGGGTGGAATGTCATAAAAATATCAATTAAGTCTATGTGGTCTATTGTGTCATTTAAAGCTTGTGTTTCCTTATTTATTTTCTGTCTGGATGATCTGTCTATTGGTGTAAATGGGGTGTTAAGGTCCCTGACTATTATTGTGTTACTGTCGATTTCTCCTTTGATGGCTGTTAGCATTTGCCATATGTATTGAGGTGCTCCTATGTTGGGTGCATAAATATTTATAATTGTTATGTTTTCTTCTCTGATTGATCCCTTGATCATTATGTAGTGTCCTTCCTTATCTCTTATAACGGTCTTTATTTAAAGCCTATTTTATCTGATATGAGTATTGCTACTCCAGCTTTCTTGTGATTTCCATTTGCATGGAATATCTTTTTCCATCCCCTCACTTTCAGTCTGTATGTGTACCTAGGTCTGAAGTGGGTTTCTTGTAGACAGCATACATAAAGGTCTTGTTTTTGTATCCATTCAGCCGGTCTGTGTCTTTTAGTTAGAGAATTTAATCCATTTACATTCAAGGTAATTATTGATATGTGTGTTCCTATTACCATTTTCTTAATTGATTTGGGTTTGTTTTTGTGGGTCTTTTTCTTCTCCTGTGTTTCCTGCTTAGAGAAGTTCCTTTGGCATTTGTTGTAAAGCTGGTTTGGTGGTGCTGAATTCTCGTAGCTTTTGCTTGTCTATAAACCTTTTTATTTCTCCATTGAATCTGAATGAGATCCTTGCTGGGTAGAATAATCGTGGTTGTAGGTTTTTCCATTTCATCATTTTAAATATGTCCTGACACTCCCTTCTGGCTTGCAGAGTTTCTGCTGGAAGGTCAGCTGTTTACCTTATGGGGATTCCCTCGAATGTTATTTATTGCTTTTCCCTTGCTGCTTTTAATATTTTTTCTTTGTATTTAATGTTTGATAGTTTGATTAACATGTGTCTCGGCATGTTTCTTTTTGAGTTTATCCTGTGTGAGACTCTCTGCGCTTCCTGGACTTGATTGACTATTTCCTTTCCCATGTTAGGGAAGTTTTCGACTATAATGTCTTCAAATATTTTCTCAGACTCTTTCTTTTTCTCTTCTTCTTCTGGGACCCCTACAATTCGAATGTTGGTGCATTTAATGTTGTCCCAGTGGTCTCTGAGACTGTCCTCAATTCTTTTCATTCTTTTTTCTGCTCCATGGCAGTTATTTCCACCATTTTACCTTCCAGCTCCCTTATCCGTTCTTCTGCCTCAGTTATTCTGCTATTGATTCCTTCTAGAGAATTTTTAATTTCAGTTATTGTATTGTTCATCACTGTTTGTTTGCTCTTTAGTTCTTCTAGATCCTTGTTAAATGTTTCTTGTATTCTCTCCATTCTGTTTCCGAGATTTTGGATCATCTTTACTATCATTACTCTGAATTCTTTTTCAGGTAGGCTGCCTATTTCATCTTCATTTATTTGGTCTTGTAGGGTTTTTTTTGTCGTTTCATTCTTTTTTGTTGATGGGTGGGGCTGTGTTCCTGTCTTACTGGTTGTTTGGCCTGAGGCGTCCAGCAATGGAGTTTGCAGGCAGGTGGGTAGAAGAGCCGGGTCTTAGTGCTGAGATGAGGATCTCCAGGAGGCCTCACTCCGATTAATATTCCCTGGGGTCTGAGGTTCTCTGTTAGTCCTGTAGTTTGGATCCGGAGCTCCCACCACAGGAGCTTGTGCCTGACCTCTGGCCTGGGGAAGAAAATCCCACAAGCTGCGTGGTTAGGCAAAAAAAAAGCAGTACAATAACAAAGAATAAAAAACAAATAAAATTAGAAGGATAAAAAATATATTAGGAAAAATAAAAATATAATCGAAACAACTGCAACAAGGTAAAACAAAATCACAACAGAAAAAAGAAGAAAAAAGGGGGGGTGGGGAACAAGCCAAAAGGAGCGGAACAGTAACAAAAGTATAAAGAATAAAATCAAATTAGAAAAATAAAAGATGTATTAGAAAAAATAAAAATATAAATGTATTAACAACAATGAATCAACAACAAGGTAAAACAGAACCCCAATCTAAAAGAGGAAAGAAGAAAAGAAAAAAAAGCCTTGGCTATGGGGGCAGAGTTTAGGCGGGGTGTGGAACTTAGGCAGGGGCGGGGTTTAGGGTGGGGCGGGTCCTAGGTGAGGGGGGGTGACGTTTGATCGTGGGGCGGGGCCTTGGCTTAGGACCCGAGCAGCCGGAAAAGGCCTTGGGGGCGGGGCCTAGGCGGGCTGACGTTCAAGCGTGGGGCGGGGCCTCTGCCTAGGACCTGCGGAAGGGGAGAGGCAGCACGTGGAAAGGAGGGCCTCGGGAGTGTGGCGTTCCGCGGTTTGGAGGTAGGGCCCTGGGTGCGGGTGTGTGGGTGGGGCTTAGGCCCAGTGAGTTGGAGGGGGTCTCAGAGGGGGTCTCCGAGTGTAGAGGGGGGGCCCCAGGTGGGCGTCTAGGGGCGGGGCTTGGGCTCTGCGCGGCAGGAGGGAGGCTCCCAGGACAGAGGATTAGTCCCAGGAGCCCAGCAGGCTCCCTGGTACCTAAGTGGACAGGGAAAGCGCTGGCCCCGGTCCTCCACGCCCCTCCCCCACCGTCTCCCCCAGGGTCTCCCCCGTCGCTGCTGGACCCCTAACCACAGGTGGGTCCCGCTGGGTGTAGGAGCTCCTCCCCTCCCCCAGCCGCCCCTCAGGGGTGCCGGTCCCGGAGGTCTGGCCTTTACTTTTGCTCCCCCTTCCCTCCCTCCCACTCCTTCAGGACCCCGTGGCAGGAGGGGGCCTCGGTGGGCAGAGGATCAGGCCCAGGATCTCAGCAGGCTCCTGGGGGCCCAAGTGGGCAGGGGGAACCTGGCCACGCTCCGTTTTGATCCTCTGCTCTCCCAATGGTCCCCTGATTTCCCCCTTCCGGCGAGGGATCCCTTCCTCTCCCCCAGCCGCCCCTCAGGGGCGCCAGTCCCATCCCGCCTCCACTTCTCCTCCCCCATCACTCGCCCCCATGCCTCTCGTCCTACCCGGTCGCTGGGGGTCCCTCCCGTCCCCTTAGGTGTCCGCCGTCCCCCACCGGTGCCTGGTAGGTGCCCTAGTTGTGCGGAGACGTGAATTCCACATCCTCCTAGTCCGCCATCTTGACTCTGCCCCCTTCTGACTTCCTGCTGCACCGTCCTTGGACTGTTGCCCTCCTTAGCGCAGTGGCCCATCACCACGCCCTGATTCCAACCAGTGCAAAGGAGGAGAAATGGGAAGAGGAAGCCTTACTCTTCCACTTTAAAGCAGTAGTGCCCTGGCGAACATTTAACAACCAGCTCTCAGATGGGGGTGGAGGAGGTTGATTTGTTGCTTTTGCCAATTTCCGTTTTGTAAATATCCCACTGTGGCCAATTTCAAGCCACCAACATGGATGTGGAGTTGAGAAGAGATAACCACGGTGCCATCGGATCCAGGGCTACTGCGTCCCACCACTGTTTCAAGAGCACTGTCCAAAAGTTGCCCGTCATCACTCCTACTCACATCCCACTGACCAGAACTTAGACACGTGGCTATACCCGACTGCCAGGGAGGCTGGGAAATGTAGTTTTCCGTCTGCATTTAGTCTGGGCACCAGGTGCCCAGGGAAAATTCAGAGAGTCTTGTCTTAACGGAAAAAAGAGAAGATGAATTATTTAAGACCACTGGATGTCTGTGGTACAGGGACTTTAAACAGGGAAGTATCCTGTGATTAAAAATTGCATTTTGGGGGCTTCCCTGGTGATGCAGTGGTTGAGAATCTGCCTGCCAGTGCAGGGGACACAGGTTTGAGCCCTGGTCCGGGAAGATCCCACATGCCGCGGAGCAAAGAAGTCTGTGCGCCACAACTACTGAGCCTGTGCTCTAGAGCCCGCAAGCCACGACTACTGAGCCAGAGTGCCACAACTGCTGAAGCCCACTCACCTAGAGGCCATGCTCTGCAACAAGAGAAGCCACCGCAATGAGGAGCCCACGCACCATAACTAGAGAAAGCCCACGCGCAGCAACGAAGACCCAACGCAGCCAAAAATAAATAAATTAATTAATTATTTAAAAATTGCGTTTTGGAAAAGTCCTCCCAGCAGCTGTGTAGAGAAGGGATGGAAGGCCTGGGGCTGGAGTAGGGAGACCAGGGAGGAAGCTGCAGCTGGGGTAGGGAAGAGGGGCTGGGCTCTCCAGGATTTGGTTGTTCGTTGTTAGAAGCTGGTAGTAGAAATGTAAGGTTAAAAGGGGTGGGAGGATAGAGGAAGACCCCCATGTTTCCAGCCTGGGTGACAATGGTACCACTGATTGAAATGAGAAAGCCAAGTTTTGAGGGGAGGGGGAAGAATTCTCTTTTAAATTTATTTGAATTTGAGGTGCTATTGGTATCTGTGAGTATTATCCAGCAAGTATCAAAAAATAGGGCTTGGAGCTCAGAGAGGGCAGATTTGGTATTGATCAGGGTCCATATTAGTGGTTTCCAAATTTGGACTTCTCCATGAATTCAGAAGAGATCTGCTTGGGGGTATAATAAATAGGACCATTTTAGTTATGATAACAGAAAATCAAATTAAACTGGCTTAAGGAAAAAATAAAACAGTGGTTCATGAAACTAGGATAGTGCAGGTGTCAGGCGTGGCTGGACCAAAGGCCAATAACAATATCACTAGGACATGTACTGTCTTTCTGTTCAGTTCTCACCCCTGCTTGCTTCTATTATGGCTTTGTTCTAAGCAGTATCTCCTCACAGGGTAGCCAGGTGGCTGCCAGAAAATTCGAATCTATATTCTTTGAGCTTAGCACGTCCAGTTGCTCAAGCAGAGTTCTGGGACTGGTCCTCAACGTCCCATACTGGGTCACAAGGCTGTTTCTGAATTGGTCACTGTGAACCGTCTTGGTCTGGCTTGGCTGTTGTGCCCACCCCACGCAGGAGGGTGGATCAGCCCCAGCTAACCCACACTGAGTGGTGACGGCTACCCTAAAGAAATGACAGGCATCACCAGAAGAAGAGAGGATGGACCCTGGACAGCCAAAGCAGCAGATGTCAGTTAACTAAAGCCAGTTTCCAGGAAGGAGCTGCTGTTTTTCATTTGGCCCGTACTTTGTCAGGGAAGTGCATGGACACTCTTTCCACCTCCTTACCTGATCTCCAGTTAGGTCTATTCAGTCATCGGTAGGTCTTGGACTCTTGCTACTAGTGATTTTTCACAGTGTAGCATCTCATTGCGGGGTGCGGTGGATGGAGCACTTACCAAAGATAAAGGGAAGCAGGCCAGGGGCAGCCCTTGGCTTCTGATGGCTCAGCCTGCAGCGATTCCTTAATTTGAAAATGAGTAGCTAGGGAGAGGAAGTGTGATCATCAAACGTCTTGGACCTCTTTGTACTATTTTTAAGAGACAGTTAATGAAGGCATGTTTGAAAAAAAATAACAATAACAGAGTGCTATTGGTGACCTTGTCAGTGACCCCCAATTAAGAAACCATTTATCTTCTCTGTGTGTAAATTTCACCTTGGAAAGTTTGCTCCTGGAAGCTGTTAATTAGGAGGGGGAAAAAAGAGGTAATTGACATTCTAAAATCTTTTCCTACCTGTACTCTTTCTCTTCATTCAGATGCCACAGGAGACCAGACAGGGAACATAAGATTGTGCACTGGGGAGTATAATTAGCAAAAAGGAGAGGTAGGATCTGTGGATCTATATAAGCAATCATCCTCCTAAAAGAAAGAAATAAAGGAAAAGGTCTAGGGAAAGGATTTGACCTGAAGACTGTCACTTTAAGACCCCTAAAAAGTGAAACAAAGTTTTCATTGCACCTTATTTCAGGGAGCTCCCTCCTCACTCCCCAGGACTCCTGTGCACAGTTGTACAGGTTGTGCACTGCTCAAGTAGGCTCAGCTGAGGTGATGATGGGGGCTGAAATGCAGCCCAATCATTGCTCACCAAGCCAAGACCCCATGGGTCTGTGTGCACCCAAAGGAAACTGGTTTTTTTTTTTTTGTAATTCATTCAAAAGTGATGAATGTCATAGTGGACTGCCTTCCCCACTGAAGACCCCAGAAGAAGCCTCATCTTCGTTTTGGTTCACTTCCCAAGGCTCATCATTGTAAATTCCATTCTCCAGGGGTGGTGTAGTTCCTGGCCTAAGACCCACTCATAAATGGCATCTGAGTTAGATTGTTCAGTGCCATTTGGATGCTACCTCATTATATACCTGAAAGGTTTCTGCTGCCTGTTAAGTGTTCCATTAAATGACAAACATAACCTGCTTAGAGCATCTGGCTCATGCTTATGTGTCCAGCAGAAGGTGGGAGCCTTCTTCACTCTGCAGTCTAACTTTCTTGGAGCTCTGGGAATAAACACAGTTTCCCATTTGCATCATTGTTTACAAAAGCGGAATTAAATACAATGGTCTATCTATATTAAGAAACAAAAAAAGTACCTGTGATAATGGTGTAAGCTTTTTTACTATTCAACACAGATTTGCTGAGCACCTACTATGTGTTAGATGCTTTAATAGCATGTCTGTGAATAAGACAGTCCAAGAATCCTTTCTCCCTACAGCTTACATTCCAATAGCAAAACACGTACAATAAATAAGGAAACAAATGCAGAAATAAGATAATTTCAGATACCAACAAGGGTTTCGAAGACAAGAAAGTAGGATTGTGAGAGTGGGTTTTTTTGATTGGGTTGTCGGGGACCTTCTTCCTCAGCAAATGATATTTGAGTAGAATATGAATAACAGGAAAGGTCCGGCTGTGTGAAGAGCTGAGGGAAGGGTGAACCAGTGGGTAAGAACGGCCAGTGCAAAGGCCCTGAGGTAGAAGCAAGTTTGGCCCACTCAAAGGACAGAAAGATAATTGTGGCTGGTGTGTTGAAAGAAGACTAGGAAAGCAGACAGGGTGCAGAGGAGTTTGCATTGTACTCACCATGTGGTGGGAATTCCTAAGCTCCCTGCTCTATTCCTGTCTTGTAAATCCAGCCTCGCATTTGGGGCTTCCGTTTAGGTATCTGCGATTCATCACAAATCACGCAGACAAAGCAAAACCCTGGTCCCACTTCCAATTCCACCCCACAACGAAAACTCAGCCTGAGTCATGCTTTCCACCCATGCATTCTCCATCTCAGTGAACGCACCGCAGACTGCCTGCTTGCTCAGTCCCCAAGGCCACGCACAAGTCATGCTGGGTCTCTCTCCCTTCACTGCTCTCTGTATCCTGTCCACTCCACTCCAGAATATATCCCGGCTTCGACCCCAGCCCAGACCTCCTCCGTCATCTCTCTGTGCCCAGCCTCCATCACCACCTGCCTGGGCAACCTCAGCCCAGACCTCCTCCGTCATCTCTCTGTGCCCAGCCTCCATCACCACCTGCCTGGGCAACCTCAGCCCAGACCTCCTCCGTCATCTCTCTGTGCCCAGCCTCCATCACCACCTGCCTGGGCAGCCTCAGCCCAGACCTCCTCCGTCATCTCTCTGTGCCCAGCCTCCATCACCACCTGCCTGGACAGCCTCAGCCCAGACCTCCTCCGTCATCTCTCTGTGCCCAGCCTCCATCACCACCTGCCTGGACAGCCTCAGCCCAGACCTCCTCCGTCATCTCTCTGTGCCCAGCCTCCATCACCACCTGCCTGGACAGCCTCAGCCCAGACCTCCTCCGTCATCTCTCTGTGCCCAGCCTCCATCACCACCTGCCTGGACAGCCTCAGCCCAGACCTCCTCCGTCATCTCTCTGTGCCCAGCCTCCATCACCACCTGCCTGGACAACCTCAACAGGGCATGATTGATCCCCGGCATCAACCCCACTCCATAATCTGTTCTCTGCAGGGCGGCCAGGGGGACTTTACTACAACATAAATCAGAACATGTCAACTCTGCTCAAAACTCTCCACAGTTTTCCCATCACATTTGGGGTGCCAGTTCTTTTTTTTTTTTTTTTTTTATTGATTGATTGATTGATTGCTATGTTGGGTCTTCGTTTCTGTGCTAGGGCTTTCTCTAGTTGCAGCAAGCGGGGGCCACTCTTCATCGCGGTGCGGGGACCGCTCTTCATCGCGGTGCGCGGGCCTCTCACAATCGCAGCCTCTCCCGTTGCGGAGCACAGGCTCCAGACGCGCAGGCTCAGTAGTTGTGGCTCACGGGCCTAGTTGCTCCGTGGCATGTGGGATCCTCCCGGACCAGGGCTCGAACCCGTGTCCCTGCATTAGCAGGCAGACTCCCAACCACTGCGCCACCAGGGAAGCCCCGGGGTGCCAGTTCTTGATGGGAGTCCCTCCTTCCTCTCCCCAAGAATGCAGCCATGACTTTGTATAACATTTTCTGTTTGCCCCCGTGAGTGCACGCCACCGGGTGCCATCCGGCGGGCAGGGCTGACTCCTGTTCATCTTGCTTTCCCACCCCCAGCACGGGGCCTGGCACACAGCAGGTGGTCCGTAACCATTTGTCAGGCGAAATGTTCAGCGTCCTGAAGAGCCTCAGATGAAATTACTCATTGGGAGCCGCCGAGAATTCTTCTGTCTATTATGAAATCCTAGAACTGGGCAACACACGTTATCATCAGAGGTAACGCCTTCAGGGGAATTTAAAAGGTGGGGCTCAGAGCAGATCTTGGAGGAGCCACGGCAGATCTGAGGAAGAGAAAAAGACAGCTTACAATAGGCAACTGAAACGATCCCTGGAGAAAGAACTTTGAAATTGGACTTTTTATTTCCTTATCTGAGCATTCATTGGTTTCCCTTGTAGCTCATATTCCCAGAACTGTTTGTAATGTGAGGTATAAAAGCTAAATATTTATACAAAAGTGAAGCTTTCACCAAGGTGAAAACACACGAGGGCCCAGCCACCCTTCCTCCTGCTTGAGTGGGATGGAGGGTTACCCATCATCTGTGAAGAGAGGGTCATAGAAAGGAAGGAGACAAGTTGACTTCCCTGTAGGAGCCACAAATCCAGAAAGCCATGTGCCCTGGGAGGGAGCCGTCGTATAAGCAAAATCCTGCAACAGAGGGAGGGAAAGTGGCAGCCACTGGTTCCCCTGGACCTGCGAGCATGTTTCATTTAGCTTACATAAAGTGTCCATGTCATTCATTCCATTGCCAACATTTCAACTTTTCATTTGAAAAATTCACCTTTCTGAAATCTTACGGAAATTCAGAGTGTTCAGCAGTATGAATCAGCTGGAACCAAGGGGAGCCTGATTCCCCCTCCAGGTCTGGATTTTCTCACACCTGGAAGGCTGTACTTCTTAATGTTATCTGTTCCAGCCTGGGTAGCTGTTCAGGTTGGGAAGTCCTGACCCAGTGCTTCATATAGAATGAAACAGACGCTAAAAGTTCTGAGGAGGAGCTGGGGGTGGAGGGATTGAATGAAGGTGGTCAAAAGGTACGAACTTCCAGTTCTCAGAAAAATATCCACTAGGGTTGTGTGCACAACATGATTAGTATAATGAGCGCTGCTGCACGGTGCACAGGGAAGTTGTTTAGAAAGTAAATCCTGAGTTCTCATCACAAGAAGAAATTGTTTTTCTATTTCTTTAATATATCTCTGTGAGATGATAGACGTTCAACAGACTTATTGTGGGAACCATTTCGTGATGGATGTAAGTCAGGTCATGATGCTGTACACCTTGAATGTATACCCTGCTGTGTGCCACTTACATCTCAATAAAACTGGAAGAAGATGAATAAATAGAAGTGCTGAGGAGAGAGAGGTGTTGATTCATCTTGGTGAACCAGTGAAGAGTTTGTAGGGCCCTCGAGCTGGTGCTTGAATTATGAGTAGGGTTTCAACATGATGAAGAAGGGAAGGGTTTGCAGGTAAAAGACAGAAGATGTGCAGAGATTCCAAGGTCTGTGGGAGCAGGGGAGGTTGACTGGTCCTCGGTTCCCCATCTAATTGGGAGTTTGCCGCGTTTATAATGCAAGTATCAGACACATTGCTAATTTGGAAAGAAAATCCTCCTTAGGAACTATTTATACACCTCTCATCTCATACTCCGGGTGTGTTTGGGTGGCTTCTTCCCTAATCGCTTTGTTTGGGAAATTGAAAAAGATGCTCTTGGCATGCGGGGACAGTGGGAGAACAGCAGCTGCCAGAGATTTTCTTCTCCGCACCAGCAGGAAATGCATATTCTTAATAAAAACACCAAATTGTCATGTCTTGTAGAGAGTGAACATTATGGAGTTTTTGATGATAATGGGTGTGCTGGCTTGGGCTATTGCTTAAATGATTGAATTAAATTAGTTTATATTTTAACGAGGTGGCTAATCAGAGACTGATTGTTACAGGGGATTGTGAGCCAATTGAGCTAAGTTTTGTTTTCTTTGCCTTTCTTTCTCGCTGTTGTTATCCCATGAATTGGAGCTAACAGGCTCCAAGCTGCCCTCTGAGCCTCTCAGTAGCAGGAATCAGGCTCAGATCTGGGGCTGCGAGGAAGCCAGGGACCTTCCCAGCACTGGCCTGGGGCTAATTTGGAATAGGTTCCTGGCTGATTTGCCTGAATGTTTTTTAGGTTTCTGCACAGAGCTGCGGCATGGAGGAGAGAGCAGGATAAGAAGCTGAGACGGGTTCTGATTTGTGTCCTCTGATGCGCTGCGTTAGGGACAAGCCTCCGCTCTCCCCAGCCCTCCGTTTCTGCTTCTGCAAAAACACACCTGCCTCTGTCCTTCTGTCCATCCGTCTGTTCATTCATCCAGCAGACATGTGATGTGTGCCCATGATGTGTTCGCCCCTACCCACGTGAGGCTTAACAGTCCAGTGGAGGAGACAGGTGTAGGTCTGACGGATACACAAATACGGTAGCGTGCAAGGGGGACTATGCCAGGTGTTATATGGGTGGGGATGGGGGGGATGGCTCTACAGGGCGTCAGCAAAGGGCAGGGGCGTATCTGATGAGGATGTGATGCTAGTTACGTCCGAGGTCGAGCAGGTGCTGGCACACCTGTTCAGGTGAACACTTGGAAAGCAGGGTGAAGGCGTTGCTTGGGCAAAGAGTGGTCCAGACAGAAAGACCAGTCTTGGGTGACAAGGATGATGGCGAGTTGGAGGTGCTGCCTGAAGCCCGGGTGAGGCAGCGGGGGGCTTGGACCTTCTCCTGAGAGCACAGGGAAGCCTTGGAGTAGGGGACGGATCAGATTTTCATTTTATTTAAAATTTTTTTAAAATTTATTTTTGTTATTGAAGTATAGTTGATTTACAATGTTGTGTTAATTTCTGCTGTACAGCAAAGTGATTCACTTATACATGTATATACATTCTTTTTTTAGTATTCTTTTCCATTACAGTTTATCACAGGATATTGAATATAGTTCCCTGTGCTCTACAGAAGGACCTTGTTGATTATCCATCCTGTATATACTAGTTTGCATCTGCTAACCCCAAACTCCCACTCCATCCCTCCCCCAATCACTCTGGCTGCCACAGGAGAGCATAGGTGAGGAGGGTTGAGCAAGGTCAAGATTTCCCAAATTACTAGATGTACCACCTATTTTAGTTGATCCATAAACATTTTTATTTATGGAATTATGTATTTAGTTGTATGTGTATTAGGGAAAAAATTATCACATAAAAATCTGCGATGGTGCAGATATTATTGCTTAGGAAAAAACATAAAAACGAATTAAAATATTAAATCATAGAATATGGGATATGGTTCTCACAAAAATCGTGACAATACTCAAAAGACTAAGTGTGGGAAATGTCAGACTTTACTTTTCCTAGGTTTCTCTCTAGCTCCCTCATACCTGGGTTTCTTAGGTCTTCGGAACACAGAGAATTACACTCGACCCTCGTAGGCAAGCATACCCCTTGGTAGAAGTTAGATCAACCGCTTAGGGGAAGCAAAAGGAATTACTGACTATGGTTTTCTAACAGGAGGAATGGAAATACATTTCTCTGACTTCTTAATTCTGTCCCAGCAGTTTAAGCCATTTATAGAAAAGCACTCGTATCTCAGATTATAGAGAAACAATTTAAAGCAGGGTTTCTCGACCATTTTTTATTATACACAGAAATACGTGTTACAAAAACAAACTTATGGTTATCAAAGGGGATAGTTGGGGGGTGGAGATAAATTAGAAGTTTGGAAGTTTGGGATTAACAGATCTACACTACTATAATTAAAATAGATAACCAACAGTAATCTACTGTATAGCACAAAGAACTATACTCAATATCTTGTAAGTAACTTACAGTGGAAAAGAAGCTGAAAAAGAATATATATATATATATGTTTATAACTGAATCACTTTGCTGTACACCTGAAACTAACACAACATTGTAAATTAACTATAGTTCAATTTAAAATAGTTAAAACAAATAGAATAAAATGCATTAGAAACTATCTGGAAATGTCCACACCAAACCAAGAAGTGTTACCTCTGAAGAAGAGATGGCCAGAAATATTGTAACATTTTACGAAGAAAATAAATTCATGTGTTAATACCTTGTAAGTAAAAATAAATGTTACACATAACACTAAAAAAAAGAAATACGTGTTACATTATGACTTAGAACACATATACAAGTGTGAGTGTACAAAACAAATAATACCACGTAATGTGTGTTCTTATATAATGTCTTTAAGTGTTTGTGTTTACATATACATATATATACACACGTGTATATACGTGTATGTGCATATTTATATCTAAAACTCAGGTTTCACAAAACAATATGTACTTTTGCTTTGTGTAACAAGCTGATATTTTTTCTACCTGTTCTCCTTCATTCCTTATAAAAGGCTGCTTGACAACCACTAAATTGAGTTCAAAACCCAGAATGGAAAAATGCTGATTTGAAAAATCCCGTGCCCTGATAGGAGCAGCTTCTGCGAGTCTGGAGTGGAGTGTGGATGGGCAGGGTGCAAGGCTGGCCGGTGGCCATTCATGTCATTTTTGCCAGGGGACGAGAAGAGGACAGGTCACCCATCAAGGCAGAGACAGTGGCTTTGCTGACTCGCCAGTCTGTCCTGGGTGATGACGGACGATTCCAAACCAGTGAACTCTGACAGAGGAGAGGCATTTGCTGCCTTCTGTCTGAATTTCATGTGGTTCCTGGGACCAGCTACCGTCCAGCTTAACTGATTTCCCTTTGGCTTTTTAGCGCAGGCAGGGGCTAAAGCATCTTCTAACAGCTTGTTAATCACTGCCTCTCTGTTACCTCCTGGTCTTGTTGAGCCAATCTTCCAACAATGGCTAACTTGAAAGGAACATATGCAGGAAAGCGGAGGAAAGGACAAAGGGGGATAATGCCGTTACTGATGCAGTTAGTAATGCAAGGATGGATCAATCACACGTTGACGAGCCGATCGGATCCCGATCAGATCCCGGTCGGATCCCCTTGATTCCATGAGCCACATGCAGCTGAGCAGATGGGGGTAACCAGAGACTTCGTTAGATTGAATTTACTACACAAGAGGAATGCTGTTCAAATTTTGATGGACCCCTTACATTGGGCAGGCAAACGTTTTCTTGGAGTAAAGGGCCAAATGGTACATATTTTTATCTTTGCAAACCAGAAGGTCTTTGTCACAACTGCAACTCCACCATCAGATTGCAAAAGCAGCCATAGACAGTACACAAACAGGAGAGTGTGCTGCGTTCCAATACACTGTATTTACAAACGTAATCAGTAATCTTTTCTGTACTTAGATTTTTCTGCCGTGGAGTGTGTTGCAAGAAATCTTTGAACCAGGGCTTCCCAACCTGGCGCTGTTGACGTTCTGAACCGGGTACCTCTTTGTCCTGTGCATTAAAGGATGTTTAGCAGCGTCCCTGGCCTCTCCCCGATAAATGCCAGCGTGGAGATCTCCTGAAATGTCTCCAGGTATGGCAGAGCTCCCCAGGGGGCAAGGTCGCCTTAACTTGGGAACTCCTCCTTTCAGCTCTTCACTTTGATTTCCCTTCATGTTGTGTTTTGTGTGTTCGGTCTCTCTGGCCAAGATATTATGGCATTAATTTGAGGATTTGGAAGGGAAGACTGCCCCTGGCCAAGGGGTTAGCTTACAGGATTAATTCTGACTGTGGTCTGAATCTTGGTCTTCGATCTTCTGAACAGAATGAGAGGGTGTTGTCAAGCCCTGCTCCTAAATCTGGACGTTGCTGTGAAGAAGAGAGATAGATATATAAGATAAGAGTTTTAAAAGGTATCTTTACTGGACAGATTTAAAATGGGAGGAACATTTTAAGCAAGAAGCAGCATCACACAGAATGGTGCTTGTGTGCACAGATCCTGGGGTCAGACTGACTGAGATGCAGTCCGGATGCCAACACTTCCTGGCTGTGTGACCTTAGGCAAGCTACTTGAGCTCTCTGTGCCTCGGTCTTCTCATCTGTAAAATGGAAATAATGTTAATCCTTTCTTGGTAAGGATGTGTTGAACATTGAATGAATTGATATCTCAAAGTGTCTGGCCTGAATTAAGCCCTCTGTCAAGTAATATAAGTAAAAACTTAAGAAGGCAGTTTAATACTCAATTCCCGGCAACAATAAGTTAGAAAATTTGGAAATATTTGGTTGAGTGTGGAAAGCAGTGTCTTGAGTGTGAAAATCAAACCAGGCTACGTTAACTATAAGTTGGGGATGTTTGGGGGTAATGCTGATGAAATATCGCTCTCCACCAGCCATGGCATTTCCTAAGCAATATGCACACAAGTCGCCAAGGGAGATGCTGGTGGGTCCAAGGCCTCTTGAGGTCAGCTGTCCAGGAGGAGAGTGGGACCCTGCTTTTAACAAGCTTCTGGGCCAATTCACGACACCAGTGTGTAGACTGGCATTCGGGGCTACAGGAAAATGCAAGATGAAAAATCTCCTGGTAACCCCATGTATCTCTCTCTACCTGTAACAGCAGCGATAAGTAAGCAGTATAGTCTCCCCACCTTTCGCTTGTCTTCCAGATGACGTGCATGCTTTGTGGGGTGCTAGCAGTTCTTGGGCAGAAAGGACCGGCCGCCGCACAAGTTTGGAAGATAATTCCACTAATCAAAGGAAACTGTGGTTCTTTATTTCCGGATTCCTCAGAGCCTTAACCATTACCCAGGGACTCCAAGGTGGGCAGGGCTGTAGGGAGAAGTTTCCCCCGCCTTCTCCTCCATGTTAAGGTTGTGCAGCTTGGGAAAGGCCACCTTTGATAGCTCTCCCTCCATGCCTGGACTGAGAACTTTGGTGCAGGTGAACAGCTGGCAAAAGCTTCGATGATGTCAAGGCAGGTCCTCCGTATATCATATTCAGTGTGTTAAGGACTAGTGTCGCAGCCCTGCTATGAATTTCAAGCAGGGATGATTCCATGTTGGAATTAGGAAAGTCTGTGGCTGACACCCAGATCGGGAACCGAACAGGGGGCAAAGGACCACAAGCATCGAAGTCTCAGCTTTGACCTTTGCCTTTGTCTTTTTGGGCTGCTCTCACAGAATATCACAGACTGGGTGCTTATACAACAATTTATTTCTCACAGTTCTGGAGGCTAGAAGTCCAAGATCAAGGTACCTGCAGATTCCGTGTCTGGAGAGGACCCACTTCCTGGTTCATGAATGGCTGTCTTCTTTGTGTCCCCACATATGGTGGAAGGGGCAGGGGAGCTCTCTGGGGTCTCTTTGATAAGGGCACTAATCCCATTCATGGGGGCTCCCCCCTCATGACCTAATCACCTCCCAAAGGCCCACCTCAAATACAAACACACTGGGGGTTAGCTTTCAGCATATGAATTTTGTGGGGACACAGATACTCAGTCAACAGCAGCCTTGATTCACATAGGAGCAAACATACCTTGCTTCCTTGAAAACGTGGCTGTAAAAACAGCTTTTCTCATTCTACAGCCTTTAGCTAGTAAATGGCACCTCCTGGTGCAAGCATTCTTGAGGTTCCTGTAGCCCGGAATCTGCGTTACAGACAAGGTCAGGCTGTGTGTTAGTTTCTGAGAGCTGCAGTAACAAATTACCCTCAACGTGGCAGCTCAAAACAACAGAAATGTATTCTCTCATGGTTCGGGAGGCTGAAAGCCTGAAATCAAGTTCGTGGCAGAGCTGGTTCCTTCTGGAGGCTCTAGGGGAGAATCTGTCCTTTGCCTCTTCCAGCTTCTGGTGGTGGCTCCAGGCATTTCTTGGCTTGTGGCTGCATCACTCCAGTCTCCGCCTCTGTCTTCACATGGCTTCTCCTTCATGTGGTGCCTTTTCTGTGTCTCTCTCAAAGGACACTTGTTAATGGATTTAGGACCCACCTACCTGCACAAGCCTGGATGATCTCATCTTTGGATCCTTAATTGCATCTGCAAAGACTCTTTTTCCAAATAAGCTCACATTCACAGTTATCTGGGATGTGGACATATCTTTTGGGGGTCGCTATTCAATCCAGTACAGGTCACGGCATCTTGAAAACTGCTGACGTTGCTAATAACAACCTAGTTGATTGGCATCTCAGATCCATTAGACGACTTCTTTGCATTGATGGATCATTCTGTCATAAAACTCTAGAACAGAGATCCTTAAACTGGATTGAACATCAGTATATCCTGAAGGGCTTAACCTGCCCAAGGATGAAGCATAGATTACTAGGTCCTGCTCCAGAGTGTCTGATCTGGCTAGTCTAGGGGGCCTGGGGATTTGCTTATTTAAGAAGTTCCCAGGTGATCCTAGTGCTCTTGGTCCAGGGACCCCCCCTTCAAGAATCACTGCCTAATAGGTTTTCTCTTGGAGGGAATTCACCGGCCTTTTGGGCCCACAGTGTGCTGGTGGTCTGTGTTCCTGGGTAAAACTCCAGTTCCCTAAATTGTAGCTCAAAAGCCTCACTGCCTTTATTTATTATGTTTTAAATTTTATTTATTTTATTTTATTTTTGGCTGCATTGGGTCTTTGTTGCTGCACGCGGGCTTTTTCTCTAGTTGTGGCGAGCAGGGGCTACTCCTCATTTGGTGCGTGGGCTTCTCATTGCGGTGGCTTCTCTTGTTGCAGGGCACAGTCTCTAGGCGTGTGGGCTCAGTAGTTGTGGCACGTGGGCTCAGTAGTTGTGGCTCTCGGACTCTAGAGTGCAGGCTCAGTAGTTGTGGGGCACGGGTTTAGTTGCTCCGCGGCATGTGGGATCTTCCCGGACCAGGGCTTGAACCCGTGTCCCCTGCATTGGCAGGCAGGTTCTCAACCACTGTGCCACCAGGGAAGCCAGCCTCACTGCGTTTATCACACACTGTGTTGCTCCAGAAAAGCATCACACCAAGGATGTCATTGGTCCATAAGGATGATGCAGCCAACTGCCAACGGCACAACTTCAATGGAGACGCAGTTAATTTGCAGCAAAGCAGCAGAACAATGCTTCTTAAATTCAAACACATTCTCTTAAGTAAGATTACAGTGACAACAGAGGTAATATTTTGATATTTGTCAGAGTAATTAGACTGCCCGATGAGAACGCTCATTGAAGTAGAGAAAATTCTGACATCCCTGGAGGGGAAATTACAGTATAGCCGGCTTATAACACTCCATGCAACCCCTTAGTTTTGTTACGAATTCCAGATTTATGACTACACCTCTCCTCTGAGCCATGGTCGGTTGAGAACTTCACAGTGGCAAGCTGCACAAATTGGTGAAAATAGGAAATCTCGGAAAAAAACCTACCTCTCTCTTAAAACCAGCAGCTTGCTGCAAAACTCCAAGAATCGTCTGCGTCTGGGTTTTCTGTTGGCGAGCAGTTGTCAGACAATGCCCTCTGTGACTCCTTCTCCACTCAGGACAGTGGGCTGCCCAGCGACTTCTCCATCAGAGTGCAGGAGAGCAGCAGTGAGGTCACATGGAAAGGAGCAGGGGGGCGAGGAGGTGAGCGTGTGGTAGCAATTTTGCAGAGCAGCTGGGGGAAGAGCATGGCAGGGTTTCAGCCCCACGAGGTTCATTTCCAGAATTCTGTGCACACAGCCAGCAGGTGGAGAAAGCGGGTAACACAACCAGAAGACAAGGGGCGGGGCGGTCCAGTCACAACAGCCCGCCACCCGTTCCACAAGCCATTTCTTGGGCATCCAGGAAGTTACTTGCAGTTTTTTTTTTTTTTTCCTGATAAAAAAGGCTGAGGCTTAGACACAAAAAGTCACACACTGTTTTTACTTCCATTCTATTTATACATAATCTCATTTATATCATATGTCCAGAATAGAGAAATCCATAGAAACAGAAAGTAGGTTAGTGGTTGCAGGTGGTGGGGAGAGAAGCTAGGGGGAGGGACCTGCTGATGGACACAGGGTTCTTTTGGGGGTGATGGAATGTTCTGGAATGAGATGGTGGTGATAGTTGCACAACTCTGTGAATATATTAATGTACACTGACCACCCTTCACTATGGTGAGTTATATGGTATATGAATTATATCTTCATTTTTTAAAGTTTTTCAGGCTTAAGATTATATTGAAGACCACTTTCTCCAGAAGGGGCCACAATACATAGAAAAAAGGCAGATAGCTCAGTCAAATCCCATCTCTCTCTTTTTCTTTTTCCATTTACATTTTTTGTAGCTTTTTTCTTCAAACTAGCATCTGTTGAGTACTTAATACGTGCAGGATGAACACAGTAGGAGCACAGGCCCAGGGGTTACATATGTAACATCACTGAAGCTTCCCAACTCTTCCATGTGATGTGGGTCCTCTGCGTCCCATTCTACAGGTGAGGAAACTGAGGCACGGCCCGCCCAGGGACCCAGAGCTGCCAGTGAGCACTTTGGGAGTGATCTGGGGTGGTAGGAGACTCTTTCTTCCTGCTCACTTTCATGTCTTCCAAATGACTCAGGAGCCAGCAAGGAATTTCTGCCCTACCAGTGACTTTTGCTCTGTAACTTTATCTGGGCGATAAATCAAACCACCTTTTGGACTACACAATGGGAGTGAGCAACCAAGCATCTGCCTCCTTCTTGGCAGGCAGCGAAGGGCAAACTCACCTTTCCAGTGGGTCTCTGATAAGCCCCGTGCTCTTCCCTGAGTTACCTGTGCCTGACACAGGTCCACCAGAAAAGGCTCTCCGTAGATGAATTTACGTGGAACTGAAAGAGCAGAGTCGAATGTGCCCACAAGATACGGAGTCCGCATTCCTGGGATTGGGTATCATTCCTGGCAAGTTCGGGAAAGGATAGTAGAACTCACTCACGTGGCAGCACAGAGAGATCCTCACATCACAGAACGTGTACGTTGCAGAATAAAAGCAGGGCCGCAGAAGGAGGCTTAAGGACTCTGGGAGACTTGAAGGAGAGAGAAAGGATGAAGGAAAGAACATTTCTCACGTGGCTTGCAGCTGCCTCCAGCCTGGAAGGAGAATGTTTTCTGTCGACATCATAAAATCATGTAGGAAAAAACCTCCTGTCTGATCTGATATTGATGGTGCCTGTGAAATACATTTAGTATTAGGGGGAAAAAACCACAGAATTTGCTAAAAGTCTGTCACACTTTAATTCTTTAGATCTTAGTAGCATGTAGCCCAGGGTTTCCCAGCCATAGTCGCACTGCATGATCACTTGGGGAGCTTTATAAAAAAATACTCGTGTCTTGCCCCCATGACAGTGGATTCCTGATCTATGAGAGTGGGACCCAGGTGTCAGATGTTCAGGTGAATGTGTTGTGCAGCCAGAGTTGAGAAACACTGGATATTTATATAGTAGAGGGATGTATGTTATACTATAATCCCTAAGTCAGGATTATACTTTCCACAGTCTGTAGGACAGATTCTCAGTTGTCCACTTAAATGCTGATAATCCAAACCTGAACAGAAAATAAAATCTCACTTCCACTTCAATTTAGAATATATCACCGTTATTTTCTCCAACAAAATTAGTTTCCTTCTGTGGTTTGCTGATGTTTAATTTTACGTCTGTTGGTTGGTATATGAGTTAGCTACTGCTGTATAACAAATCACTCTCCCCCCACCAAAAAAAACCCTCAGTGGCCTAAAACATTCATTTGTTGTTTCTCACTATTGTGAAGTTTGCCTGGGCTGGGCATTCTTTTTTTTTTATTATTATCATTATTATTTATTTGTAATATTATTATTATTATTAATTAGGCCATGCCACGCCGCTTGTGGGATCTTAGTTCCCCAACCAGGGATCAACCCACGCCCTCAGCAGTGAAAGCACTGAGTCTTGACCACTGCACCGCCAGGGAATTCCCTCTTCGTCTTTTATTTACTTTTTAAAGATTTATTATTTATTTATTTTATTTATTTTTGGCTGCGTTGGGTCTTAGTTGCGGCATGTGGGATCTTCGTTGAGGCATGCGGGATCTTTCATTGCGACGCGCGGACTCCTAGTTGTGGTGCGCAGGTTTCTCTCTAGTTGTGGCATGCAGGTTTTCTCTTCTCTAGTTGTGGCGCACGGGCTCCAGGGCGCATGGGCTCTGTAGTTGTGGTGCCTGGGGTCCAGAGCACGTGGACTCTGTAGTTTGCAGCACACAGGCTCTAGTTGAGGCGCGAGAGCTCAGTAGTTGTGGCTCGCGGGCTTAGTCGCCCTGCGGCATGTGGGGTCTTAGTTCCCTGGCCAGGGATTGAACCTGCGTCCCCTGCATTGTAAGGTGGATTCTTCACCACTGGACCACCAGGGAAGTCCCTGGGCTGGGCATTCTGCTAATCTTGCTGTTAATCTTGGCTGGCCCCCTTCACACATCAGATGGACAGATACCTCCTGCCTTGTACACCTCTCAACCTCCTCTTGGGGCCAGCAGGTTAGTTTGGGGATGTCTTCTCACGGTAATAGCAGAGCATAGCAAAGCACAGCAAAGCAAGCAGAAGCGTCCATGGCATCTCGAAGCCACAGTTTGGAACTGGCCCGTCATCATTTCCACCTTGTTCTGTTAGAGTAACTATGGCCGAGCTCAGAGATGAGGACTAGGAAAGAAACCACTCGCTACTCACTCACTGGAAAGGCACTGCAAGCCGCATCACGGGGCTACTCAAAGGGATAAAGAATCGAGGCAAGTAATGCTGTATTAGACCATCCTGCTGAGTGGCAGTGAGAAGCCTTCCTAAAATGGAAGTTGGTCTTGGTCCCTCTGTGATGGAAATTGATGTGACTGTCTGTTCTCATACAACAGGTCTGTTTTATCCAGAGAAGAAAACGATGGCGTACCAAGACTAAGATGCTTTCTTGCTACGTCTTCTAGGTTCTCCTCAGTCCTACAAGTGACATCTTACTTCCCTGGGTGTATGAGTAGTTCTTTCCAAAGTTGCCATGGTTTGCAAACTTGACTGAAACCCAAATAGGTGAAGCATCTCTAGCAGAGAAAAGTAGGTCAATGCATCATTTCCTTCAAAGCCCGCACACAGTACCACATGCAGATAGACGCTTAATGAATGCTCATTCGAGATGATTACGACTGCATTTCCATCCGCAATTTAGCCATCAGCTGTTTATTGAAAAACACTGATTGTTTTTTTTTTTTTTCTTTGAATCTCTAAGCTCTTTTGGTTCTTAAGGAAAATAAATCGTGAAGCAAACTAGCAAAGGCTCACTTCCGCCTCTTTTAACTTCAGGAGGAGACAGTGAGGCTTAGCAAAGGAGGGGACCCCCTTTCAGGGCAGAACTCCATCCCTGTATGTTGGCCCAAAGAGCACGCAGAAATTTAGTTTGCAGGTGTCCTACCCACGACTCTCCTTTTATCCCAGGGGTGGATTAGAGTATTCAGTTTCCACTCACGTTCTGCTTCTGACTCAACCTGGAAAGTTTTCACCTGTTTTGTTCTTTGGGATGACCTGGGTACCATCTTAGAGCTCACCAGAGGTGGTAAAACAATGCCCCGGCCATCAAACACTGCAAGACAACCTTTGTCTCTAAATTACACCATGAAGGCAAAGGAGCCTCCTCAATGATTTGCAAACCCATTGGGCTCAGGGAGCAGCAGTCAGTTGCTCCGATTCATTTAATCACGTCTACCCCGCACTCCCAACTTGTATCACGAGATCGCACGATGGCGGATGTGGTACCTGATGATGAGGCTGCTGGAGATGGAATCCACTAGTCTCTCCACTTTTTTGTGTGCTTGTGAATTTTCATAATAACAAGGTAAGAGGGAGATTGCATACATGCTGGCCTATGACAGTGTCCTTTGTGTGAATCCAAATCATTCTGTGTCTAAATATAGGGGACGTAGCGTATTGGTTAAGAGTAGGATGGGCAAACCATGGCCCAAAGGCCAAATCTGGCCTGCCACCTGCTTTTGCACAGCCCATGAGCTAAAAATGGCTTTTGCATCTCTAAATGACTGAAAAACAAAATTGAAAGACGGTAATTTATGATAAGTGAAAATTAGATGAAATTCAGATTTGTGTCTATAAATAAGGTTTCACCCAGCCATGCTCATTTGTTACGTGTCCACGATGACTGCCTTCACACGCTGAGGGCAGAATGGAGTAGTTGCAGCAAAGAAACCTTAAATATTTATTATCTGGCCCTTTGCAGGAAACGTTTGCCGACCCCTGTCTAACAGCATAAACTCAGAAACCAGACTTGCTGGGACAAGTCCGATTCCGCTACTTACTCGCAGTGTGACCTTGAACCCCGCTGTGCCTCAGTATTCCTTTCTATACAATGGGAATGATGGTGACGATGTAATCATGTCCTTCTCACGTGAATACTGTGAGAATAGAAAAGAACTGATATATTCTAAGGGCTGAGAACAGTGCCTCACACATAAAAATGATCCTTTCAGGGATGCGAAAAATTCTGCCAGGAAAACCCCTGATGGGAAAAAAGTCTGAACCAAATCTCCTTTTTCACCTTCCTCATAGAATTCATGGACAGTGGAACCCAGCCTATTTGATACATTTCTGCTTCCGTAATCATTCTATTTGGACCTTCCTTGCCGAATCTGCATTTCTTCTCTCTGTTTCTGAAGCTGAAATAGACTGTAATAAGCACCTAAGTTGTACCAGAAATCTGCACTGGTTAACAGATTTATATCAGATGCCAGGGAAGTGCAAGGAAATGCCAGCATCCCAGCCCCAAGCAAAACCAACCCATAGGTGAGCTGGGGAATCGGGAGGGGCTTGCCCTCTGCTAAGGCTCTAGACCCAGTGCATGCAGAAACGGAGACTTTCCAGGGATGCTCGGATTAAGGTGAGAGAAATCCTCTCTTCTTTGAGGGTCCCATCAGAGCTGAGTTTCGGGAACTCCCAGGGGACGCCCCCCGATCACCATTCAGGGGACAGATCTGTCATCCCGATCGAGGGTACGGACCTGACCGGTCTCCGGTCCTCATGGAGCAGGCTGGCAGGAGGAGGATGCCGGAACCTATGGGAGAAAATGTGAAGGGCATTTGGCATGCTCAGTTCAAACTGTTTGAACAAGAATGGCTCAAATGCACGCATAATCTTTCAGCCCGTAACTCATCGGAAAAGGCTTCAGCTCTTTGAAAAGGGTCTGTGAATAGACCCTCTCTGTTGGCCCGGGGGGGGAGGGGATCAAACCTGGGTTGTTTATCACTGTTCCCAACTCCTGGCCTTGTGTTGGGCAAATAGTAGGTGTTTAATAAAAGTAAGCTGAGGGACTTCCCTGGTGGCGCAGTGGATAGGAGTCTGCCTGCCAATGCAGGGGACACGGGTTCAAGCCCTGGTCCGGGAAGATCCCACATGCCGTGGAGCAACTAAGCCCGTGCGCCACAACTACTGAGCCTGTGCTCTAGAGCCCGTGAGCCACAACTACTGAGCCTGCGCTCTAGAGCTCGCGAGCCACAACTACTGAGCCCATGTGCCACAACTATTGAGCCTGCGCTCTAGAGCCCACGAGCCACAACTACTGAGCCCACGTGCCACAACTACTGAAGCCCGTGCGCCTAGAGCCCGTGCTCCACAACAAGAGAAGTCACTGCAATGAGAAGCCCACGCACCACAACGAACAGTAGCCCCCGCTCGCCACAACTAGAGAAAGCCTGCGCGCATCAACAGAGACCCAATACAGCCAAAAATAAATAAATAAGTACATAAATTTATTTTAAAAAAAAATAAATGTAAGCTGAATGCCTGAACAAATGGGTGAATGTGAATTGCTAACGGAATACAGGCTTGTGCATGGTCCGTCTGCTTGGGTGGATATCCGGATGCTTAAGTGTATCATTGCTAGTGTAGAGAAAGCTTCTATCATGGTAATAATGATTAAAATAATTATAACAACAATAATAATAACATCAGCAACTTACTAAGATAACAGTTACTAAGGGTTCACTAGAAGCCAGCTATGACCCCAGCACCGGCATTCAATAGGCCATATACTCCTCCCAACAACCCTAATGATTTGTATTGGATGCAGAAAACGAGGAGGGTTCTGAAGCTTATTCAAGGTGTCACAGATGAAAGGAGTGGAGCCAGGATGTGAGCTAGGCTGTCTGGCTGTAGAGCCACCACTGTTAACCTCTCTGCTGCACCCGCGCTGTCAAAAGAGCAGGCCCCACGTCCAGAGCACTCCTGTGTCCCAGACCTGTGCTGAGTACTTTCCCAGCATCATCTTCCAGAATCTTCCCCATCGCTTTAAGCACTCTCCTTGTCCCCACTTTACGGATGAGGAAACTGAGGCTTAGGAATGTGTAGCTGACGGTCTCTTGTCATACAGGTGGCAAAGCACAAGCTCCGCCCTGCAGTCTGATTCTGGAAGCAGAATCCTAATCCTGCCTCTTCCATCAGGGACATTACTAGCCTCCAGTGTGGCATCTGGGTCTCAGTGCCAATTCCAGAACTGCGCTGAACGGTGTCGCTATACGCCAGAGAGAGGGCGGGGGAGCTTGGTGATGCAAACCCTTAGGGTACTCTGCCCCCCCTGCCGCAGGCCCTGTTTCCTCGTGGGCAAGTGGACGTGAGGTCACATCGGCCCTTGCAGCGTTGTTGCAAAGCCCTAGCAGAAGCGCTGAGCGCATGGATGGTTCTCCACACCTGGAGATGTTGATCTTCTTCCGCTTCTTCAAGACCAAGCCCCACTCCTCTCAAAGCCCCAGCTTCACACTTTGAAAGCCCACAAATTCCTCTTTCTTGTGGGACCTCCCCTTGATCTTGCAGAATAAGCCACCAGGAGGGCCCTGAGTTTCCCACAGTGGTCTCCTTCAGTGTCCTGAGCCTGGGGACCCTTATTTCTTGGGGTGTGTGTATGCCTCTCATCCCCTAGCACAGAGCCTTGCACAGAACAGGAGCTCAACATGTGTCTGCATATGTGGACAGATAAGCGAGTATGGGAAGAGGGTGCAGAGCAAAAAATAACGTTTGCTCCAGGGGAGGAACAGCAACTAAGGGGGTCCCTATCTATGCAGTGAAGGAGCTCCAGGAAGTCCTCTCCACCCTTGATAAGCCCTGCAGACTCACCACACAGGTTTTCCTGCTCCATCACTTAACTGTGTGAATGTCGGCAAGTTCCTTACCTCCTGGTGCCTCGCTACCCCTGTTTGTAAAATGCAATTGCTACAAGGATTGGGATAAAGCACATTCAGAGTTTGGTCTGCACTAAGCTTTTCGTAGGTTGCATAATGCATAAATGCATTTCTGTGGATCGAAGCCAGGGTGTGCAGGCATCAGTAGGACCAGTTGTCAGGGCCTCGTGTGAAATGTTCAGGAATTGTACCGGCCGGTTTTGAAACAGCCATCTCTGAAAATCGACTTATATAAAAGTACAGTTAAATAAACTGTATTAAATACAAAGCTCCTAAGAACAAACTAGTGGTTACCTGTGAGGAGCGGGGTAAGAGGGGCAAACTAGGGATGGGGAGTGGGAGGTACAAACTGTTGGGTGTAAGAGAGACTCAAGGATGTGTGTACAACACGGGGAACAGAGCCAACACTTTGTAATAACTGTCAATGGAAAGTAACCTTTAAAAATTGTGTAAACATTTTAAGAAAACAAACAAAGGTCATAATCAAAACTCATCACCTCCCAAAAATTATTCTGTAGGTTAATGTTATCTGTGCTCTTGAGATTATTCACATCACTGTATCCAAAAGGGGGAAATATTACATACTATGCTTCTCAGATTCCTTCCTAACTCTGGTTCAGAGTCCTCATGTTGGCAGTTTGAACTCTATTATGTTGGGAATCTTTTATTTTATTTATTTTGTTTTTTTAAAATTTTTATTGGAGTGTCGTTGCTTTACAATGTTGTGTTAGTTTCTGCTACACAACAAAGTGAATCAGTTATACGTATACATATATCCCCTCTTTTTTGGATTTCCTTCCCATTTAGGCCACCACAGAGCACTGAGTAGAGTTCCCTGTGCTATACAGCAGGTTATCTGTTTTATACATAGTAGTGTATATATGTCAATCCCAATCTCCCAATTCATCCCACCCCGCCCCCTGCCCCTTGGTATCCGTAAGTTTGTTCTCTACGTCTGTGTCTCTATTTCTGCTTTGCAAATAAGTTTATGTGGACCGTTTTTTCTGGATTCCACATATAAGCGATACTACACTATATTTGTTTTTCTCTTTCTGACTTACGTCACTGTGTATGACGGTCTCTAGGTCCATCCACATCTCTGCAAGTATTTTACATGACAGAAATTAACAGACACCGCAAAGCAAGACATTGGTCCCCTCCCCAGCCCCGCATTCCACCCCCCTTCAGACAGCTGGTTGGTAAACGTTTCCCAGCACGTCACTGGATGAAGTCGTTGCTGGTTCCAAACTGTCCCCTTTCAAATGCAGAGACCTGCCCCTCCGGAAGGACATTTTGAGCTGCTTTCACCATTAACTTCTCGGTGTGGGAGATTTTATCGGATCACAGATCTGGCCACAGTTTTGAGCTGGGGCGGGGGCAGAGGGGAACGTGGAGGAGGGCTCCAGTCAGAGACTGCTGCTCTAGGGAAGAGCGTTAGCGGGGGGTGGTGGGAGAGGCAGGTGGCACATGGGCTTTGCAGATTTCCCAGGAGCGCGCTGGCCCCGCAGGGCCTTCCCAGCCTTACCCCCCTCCCATTATTCCTGCATGCTGGCCGCCTCTCCTGCCCAGACCTCCGCCTGCTCGGCCGGACCCCTTACTTCTTGTCATTGCTGTTCTCGGGGGAGATCGAACAGCAGTTCTCAGATACTACAAGGGCTGTTATATAGGAAGGATAACAGCCGTGGGAAGAAGTTCCTGGAAGAGAGAGTTCAGTCCAATTAAGGAAACACTTTTTTTTAGTAGCTAGAGGTGAACTCCCAGGAAACAGGCTTTCTCCTAAAATAAACTTCTTCAGAGAGTTGGAGCAGAGCCCTGGGCTGTCGGAAGAGGATACTGGAGAAGGCATCTGGGCTTTGTGAGTGATGTACTAAGGCCACGTTTTAAGTCTAAGGCAGTGGTTCTCAGTTTGGGGTGGGGGACGATTTTGCTCCCCAGGGGAACTTTGAAATTGTCTGAAGACATTTTTGGTTGTCACAGTGCCACTGGCTTCTAGTGGGTAGAGGCCGGGGACCGGTGGGAGGCAACCACATGCACAGAAGGCCCTCACAGCAAGGATGTACCCATCCCCAAATGTCAGCAGGGCCAAAGCTGAGAAATCTGCTCTAGGATGTAATGAACCCTCTGTCTCAGGCCTTCATAAGATGACCCAGAAGAGTTTTGAGTTCTCAAACTGTTGATTCTCAAACAGAAACAGACCCACAGACTTAGAAAACAAGCTTATGGTTACCAAAGGGGAAAGGCGGGGGGAGGGATAAACTGGGAGTTTGGACATGGACACACGGCTGTATTTAAAATAGATAACCCACAGGGACCTACTGTATAGCACAGGGAACTCTGCTCAATACCCTGTAATGACCTAAACGGGAAAAGAATTTGAAAAAGAATAGATACGTGTATAACTGAATCACTTTGCTATACACCTGTAATGAACACAATGTTGTTAATCAACTCTACTCCAATATGAAATAAAAATTTTAAAAAACTGTCGATTCTCTGCTTTCCCACCATCACGCTGAATCACATTAATGCACTGAATGTGCGGGTGAGGGGAGAGGTTTCTGAGGGACAGCAAAGCAGTTTTCCTTTCTCCCTCCTCTTCCTTTTGATTTTTATCCACTCTTCCTTTTATAGCATCTGTATATCATATTTATAGCGTGTAACGTTTCCAGGTTACATCTGAGATGTCAAGTCAAAAAAAGATGGCCTCTCCCTGGATCCTTGGAGATTTCTCTTCATATGAGGAGACAGAGATGGACACATTGTGGGTTGGTTTCATTTTAAAAATAGACAACAGGATGATTGATAAGGTAGAGTCCACCCAGCTATATCTTCTAGACCTAGAATAATGGTCAGATTGGCTGCATGGTGAGGCCTTGGAAGGCACACCTGCTTGTTTTATTTCCCATAGTCTTATATCAAAGTATTACTATTTCAGAGATCCTTCTCACCTTGATCTGGAGCCTTGGGTGATATTGTCTGACTTCAGAAGTGACAGCCTTATTGGGTCATGCCTGTGTTCACATTTGCAAGACTGACACCACTGGTGAGTTATGCAAGATCTGGGGAAATCTAATATTACTCAAGCGGAAGAAAAGTAATTAAGGGAACACACAAAATTGGACACTAAGAATGAAAATAAATTGGGTGGAAATGGACCCAACGTGTATCTACAAGCGAAGAGGCCAAGAGTCATCCCTCCTGACAAATCAGGCATCTTCCCTCTCAGACGGTTAGCCTAATGGATTTTCCAGATCCTTGCCTTGCGGATACTGTGGGGCAGTGAGACTTTGAAAAGACTTACTACTTCTGTTTCCTCGACAGCATGCCTGCCTTTCTTTCCCTCTCGCCTCTGTATATTCTTACCACCTTTGAAGAAACAATGACAACTAAATTACACTGTGGGAAGGGAGGTTTTGACAGGGAGGGCCCCTCAGTCCTTGGGCAGCCCAGGGAAAGTTCTGGCTACCATTCGATCTCATTGTGTGAACCTAGTGTTTGCAGAGAACTTACAACACCTGCCGAGATAATTGCAGATTCTCCAGGATGTATTTTTAGACGCTTTACATACATGTGCGTGTGTGCACATACCCAAGTCAGCACTTTGAGTGCTGGAACTAGTGTGAAATCCAAGAAAAAAAGAATATCAAGGACGTCATGTTCCCGAGGGTGTGAATTTCTCCTCTAGTCTGCAAACTTATTACTTAAACCCAGTTGACAGCAAGAGGGAGAAAGTGGGCGCCAGGACATTCTGGAAATGCGGGAGGCACAGATCAGGGCAACTTCAGGGCTGGTTGCTTTGCTCGGAGCTGAGAGGTGATGCCTCATCGATTAGTTTCCTGCAGTGGCCGTGCACCCAGCGAGGAGCCGGTGTTTGGTTCCACGGAGCTCAGTGAGCTTTGCTTCTTTGTTTCCCTACCCCTCCTCCTGGTTCTAATGAGCCCCTCAAAACCATCCTTTCCAGAGCATTTATTTCACCCCCCTTCCCTGATCACCTTCGTCATATTGTTCTAGCTCCCACATGGAGAATTCTGCCAGAATCTAACCACTTCTTAGCAACTTTGCTTCAACTACACAAGAATGATCTACTTTTATCCCTCTCTGGACTTTTCCAATCGTCTTTTTTTAAAAATAGGCACGATGAACAAACAGTGAAATGCATAGATCTTGTGCTCCTCGCATAACCAGTGTTGACAACTGCTAACCAAGACACAGAACTTTTTTTTTTTTTTAATTTTTACACTTTATTTATTTATTTTTGGCTGCGTTGGGTCTTCGTTTCTGTGCGAGGGCTTTTCTCTAGTTGTGGCGAGCGGGGGCCACTCTTCATCGCGGCGCGCGGGCCTCTCACTATCGCGGCCTCTCTCGTTGCGGAGCACAGGCTCCAGACGCGCAGGCTCAGTAGTTGTGGCACACGGGCCCAGCTGCTCCGCGGCATGTGGGATCTTCCCAGACCAGGGCTCGAACCCGTGTCCCCTGCATTGGCAGGCAGATTCTCAACCACTGCGCCACCAGGGAAGCCCAGAACTTTTTTTTTACTGAAGTAGTTGATTTACAGTGTTGTGTTAGCTGTACAGCAAAGTGATTCAGTTATGCACATAAACATTCTTTTTCATATTTTTTTCCATTGTGGTTTATTATAGGATATTGAATATAGTTCTGTGCCATGCAGTAGTTCCTTGTTGTTTATCTATTTTATATATAGTAGTTTGTATCTGCTAATCCCAGACTCTTAATTTATCCCTTCTCTCCCTCTTTCTCCTTTGGTAACCATAAGTCTGTTTTCTGTCTGTGATTTTGTTTTTGTTTTGTAAATAAGTTCATTTGTGTAATAGTTTAGATTCCACATATAAGTGATATCATATGCTATTTGTCTTTCTCTGTCTGACTTCACTTTGTATGATCATCTCTAGGTCCATCCATGTTGCTGCAAATGGCACTATTTCATTCTTCTTTATGGCTGAGTAGTATTCCACTGCAAGACACAGAACCTTAACATCACCCCAGAAAGTTTCCTCATGTCCCTTTGTAGTCAAGGCACACCCTCTCCCTTAGAAGTAATCAGAATGGGATGTATAAATTAGGAGTTTGGGATTGACATGGACACAGTACTGTATTTAAAATAGATAATCAACAAGGACCCACTGTATAGCACAGGGAACTCTGCTCAATATTCTGTAATAACCTAAATGGGAAAAGAATCTAAAAAAGAATAGAGACTTGTATGGGTAAAACTGAATCACTTTGCTGTACACCTGTAACTAACACATCATTGTTAATCAACTCTAATATAAAATAAAATTTTTTAAAAAAAATTAAAAAAGAACTAATCAGAATAGATCTGATGTCTGTCTTCATGGGTCAGTTTTGCCTGCCGTAGAATTCCATTCCCATGGCATCAGACCGTATGCATCCTCTGTGTGTGGTATTTTTCACTCAGCGTACTGCTGATATTGGGCCACATTCTTATACATATCAGCAGTTCATTCCTTTTCATTGCTGAGTAGTATTCCATCGTATGGATGTACCACAGTCTGTCTGTGCATTCAGCTGTTGATGGACACCCAGACTATTTCTAGTTTTTGGCTATGTTGAAAAAAGCTGAAATAGTCTTTTAGTGGGTCTCCCTACACCTCCAACCTCACTCCTTGCTGTTTGTAGTCTGTCCACAACACAGTAGGGAAAGTGAGTCCTTTAAAATATTAATATTAAAATATCAGATCATGCTACTCCTCTGCTTAAAATTCTCCCGTACTTCCTCATCTCACTCAGACAAGCAAAGCTAAAATCCTTTCTGTAGCCAACCAGGCCCTACATGATCCGGTCTCTCACAGGGGTCTGACCCCATCTCCTACTGTTCTCCTGTCTGATTCACTCTGTGCTAGCAACACTGCCATTGTGTGAGCAGACCAGTGAAGTTTCTACCCCAGGGCCTTTGTACGTGCTGTTCTTCCTGCCAGGAACGCTCTTTCCCCATGTAGCTACAGGGCTCAACCCCTCTTATCATTCAGGTTTCACTCTATTAGAGAACTCTCCTCTGATCACTCTGCCTGAAAGGGACTTCACTGGCCTTACTGTCTAGACCTGTACTGTCCATAAAGTAACCACTAGCCACACATGTCTAATTAAATTAAAACTAATTAAAGTTTAAAACACAGTTCTTCTGTTGCGCTAAGTACATGTCAAGTGTTCAGTGGCCGCATATGCAGTGGTAGGCAGATACATGTGTACAGCTGGCTCTCTCACAGGGAAAAACACAGCCCCGATTTCTAGTACTTGCCAATTCCCATGGTGTAAATACTCCCACCGTAGCTGATTTCAAAGATGGCTGTATTTACCCACTGCTTGCAAATTGTGGCTTGTGGTTACCACACTGAACAGTGCAGACTCTAGAACATTTCCATCATCTCAGGAAATCTCACTGGGCAGCTGTCCTTTGAATGTTTACCTTGATCGATGGATCAATTAATTGTATTCATGATCACCTGCCAAATTAAATATCTATATACATTTGTTTGTGCTCTGCTCCAACAACTAGAAGCCCGCTCTCTGCAAATGACAGAAATGTTGTCTGCAGCACCTAGGACATGGAGGGCTCTTAATATATATTTACTGAATGAATGTTTATGTTTCATCAAGTCCTTTTCCAAACAAAACCAAACAAATCTGTATCAGGGTAGCTTTTATAAATAAAATTCTCTTTTCTGTTCTCATCTGAGTGCCATTTGTCCCAGCTACATTGATGAAGGTTACAGTTGTTCATGACAAGAACTGTCTCTTTATCCACAAATAACATGTGGAGGGTCCCCTTCAAGGCTGTTAACTCGAGGTACCTTGGAGAGCTCCAAACCACACAGTTTCTTGGAAAGACCAAGGATTCAGAATAACAGGGCTGGTCCCTGAAAGAGCAGATGCCTTGTCTCAGCATCCCCCCCACCTTTCCTCCCTCCTGCATCCCCTCCCCATCAGCACTTACTCTAAGCATGTTCTCCTGCTGCGTGAGGGTTGCCAAGGCAGATGCTGACACCATGAAGCGATGAAGTTGTAGCTCCTCACGACAGCCCATCTTTTCGTCGTGTCCTTGCTGACCATGCTCACGCTGAAGTAAAGAGGAAGGGAAGGGAGAAAAGGAGAAGAAAAACATCGGAGAAGAAAAACTGAAAAAGGCAGAGACCCTTATCATGGATTGTGTACAGCAGATCATAACTGCTGTAGCACCAAGACTACACAGGCTGCTGTCATGGTACCATGACATCTGTGGGATGGAGATGGAACTGAGCAGTTGTGAGAAGGAGTGAGGGGCAGACTTGTGAGACGTAGACACAAGCTGGTGCCAACAAAAATCATAGATGTACGAGAACATGTAAAATCCTTGTATTGTGAACATCTTAGGCATGATGGGCTGGGCACACAAAGAACATGCCTGTGTTAAAGGGCCACTAAGGAAATAGAGTGGTAACTGGGATTTTTTACAACATCCTGAAACATGATTTTTGAGCAAATAAGCGATCTAAAGAACCTAGAGGTCCGTATCTGTACCCCACCAAGATTTTAGTGTTTGAAGGTGTGTCATGACCCTCAAAAGACTGGGCACCATCGCCTTACAGCCTAAGACTGGGTGTCCTCATTTTATCCATTACTTCTAAATAGAATTCAATCTGAATTCCAATTAAGGGGATGATGTGTGAAGCCATGAGAATCAGTGGAAGGCTGATGGGGGAGGTGTTGGGGAAAAGAAAGTCCTTATATCACTCTATCTTGGTGAACATTCAGTTCCCTGAATCAAATGTCCATGAAAGAAAATGGATTTTGAGCCAAGAGCTGGCGTTGACTCAAGAACTAGCTCAGGGCAAGGTTAATTCTAGATCCCACCTTGTGTTTGGCTTATGTTTTAGAAAGTAGCCTGGCTCTTCAGTGGTCAGAAGTTCCAGAAGGCTTTCTTTCCCTCACTTTGCCTTAGAAACCCCCCCGACATGCCCAGAGAACATCTGCTGGGCCACCATAATGGCTTCCAAGACCATGTGAAACAGAATCCCTCCCCTTCCCATCATTGGAAAGAATGACTTAGTGGGTGGACCTTGCATCTCAGTGGAGCCAGCTAGAGGCAGAACAGGCTCCAGGAGATCCACAATGGTGGAATGATGGAACAAATTGATTTTCACATCGAATAATGGCAGGTCACCACAAATTCTCTTTATCAAGAGTATCTGGAGCCACTTTAATGCGGATATACCTACTGGTCAGTTCTAAATAACAAGCCAATCACAATGTAAAAAGCCTAAGTAGTGGAGTGGGAAGAAGATTGATTATAAATCAGAAGAATGGGGGTTTCAGAACTAGCTCTGGTCCTATGTGATGATGTGATTCTAGAAAAGTCCCTAAGTCCCAGTTGTTAAATCTGTGTAATAAAGATAATAGTATCTGGTCCTTCCATCCCACGGGATAATTTATCAATGCTAATCATTTTCCTTTCTTTAGTGATTACCATGTGCCAGGGACTCTCACCACTTCATTTCATTTAATTCATAGCTATATGAGCTCTTCCAGTTAAAGTACCCATTTTTCAGATGAGAAAATCAAGGCTGACTTTTGATGACTCAGCTACAGAGCACAGTCAGGTAGATGTGGAACTGGTGTCCAGCCCAGCGTTACTGACTCAAAAGACCATACTTTTAACCACAGTGCTATTCTCTTGCCGGGGGAGGGGAACAGAAGGGAGGTGTGAAGAGAACCTTTGGGCAAAACAAAACAAGCTGCCCTGTGGTAGCGACATTTGTTATCATTGATAATGACCAGGAGCTTTGGCTGTCTCGAGCCTCCTTTTTTTTTTTCCTTGGAAAACAACTTTGAAGTTGATGGATTTGGCTGCAGCTGAACATTTTGGGCATCTTAAGAAGTTCAGAATTACCACCTGATTCTGTCCGTAAATTTAGCTTCAAACCACCCTGCCTTGTTCAGCAGAGAGCCGCACATATGTTCCCAGCAGTGTCCGCTGGCTGATTGTACCTAGGGGAGTGAGGGTCAATTGGAGATTAGTCCCCGCACCATTTCTTGGACTTCTCTTTGGCTCAGATTTACACTGTAAGCATCCTGATTTACTCCCTAAGAGTGGCGGGTGCTCAAGAAGCTTTCCTTAAACCTCTCGGGGCCTTTTCACCTTGTAATCAACTTGCTCCTGTTCCAGCTCAGGCCCTGGTGTGCTTGACCTTGGCCTCCATGCCTCCTCCCTGAGCTCATTCTTGTGTTTTAGACTTAGCACTTATTCACATCATGCTCCTGGACTGCCTTTCTGGCTCCTTCTCAAGGACTTTGGGTTGTATTAGTGTCACCAGCTCTCCCCTTCTGCTTTCCTCTAGCCATCAGCTTTACCCTCGTAGTGCTCCTGTTGGTTACCTGCCAATGACCTTTGTGGCTCTACTAATCCCCCCTAGGGGATGTTTCAGATGGATTCTTCCAGACTAGTAGTCTGCATCCTTCTCAATCATCCTTATGGTCTCCGGGCTAACTCACTAGGACTTACAAGTTCTATAAAGATCTAAAATTTTTGTTATGTTGTTATGTTAATTAAATGATCTCCTTATATAACTATAATCTCTATAAAAGCAGAAACCTTTTTATATATTGCTTACTACTATCTATAAAATAGAATTTGGATGATCAGGAACAAGACAAGGATGTCTGCTCCCTCAGTTTCTATTCAGCATTCTACTGTAGCTTCCAGCCAAAGCAATTAAGCAGGAAAAAGAAATAAAAGATATCCAGATTGTAAAGGAAGGTGCAAAACTATCTTTATGTGCAAATGGCCTGATGATGTATGTAGAGAATCCTAAAAAAGTCAATTAAAAAACTATTAGAACTAATAAAAGAGTTCAGCAAAGTTGCAGGCTATGAGATCAATATTAAAAATTGTATTTCTATACACTAGCAATGAACATCAGGAAATGAAATTAAGGAAACAATTCCATTTACAATAGCATCCAAAAAATGCCTAGGAATAAATTTTTTAAAAGAAGGGCAAGACTTGTACTCTGGGTACTACAAAATATTGTTGAAAGAAGTGAAAGGATACCTGAATAAATGCAAAGACATCCTGCGTTCTGGAATTGGAAGACTTGCTATTGTTAAGATGACAGTGCTCCCCCAGATTGATCCACAGATTCAATACAATTCCTATCAAAATCCCAGCTGCCACTTTTGCAGAAATTTTCAAGCAGACCTTAATATTCATATGGAAATGCAAAGGAACCAGAATAGCGAAAATAATCTTCAAAAAGAAGAACAAATCTTGAAGGCTCATACCTCCTGATTTCAAAAACTTAATACAAAGATTCAGTAAGGTTCGTAACACAAGAATTGTGTGGTACCGGCGTAAAGATAGACATATAGATCAATGGAATAGAAATGAGTCCAGAAATAAACCCATGTAATTAAGGTCAATTGATTTTCAACAAGGGTGTCAAGACAATTCCATGGGGAAACATGTCTTTCAACAAGTGGTGCTGGGCAACAGGCGGTCCTCAGGCCAAAGAACATTCCTTCATCTGGGAACTCTGATGGGACCAACTGTGATGGTTAATTTTATGTGTCAGCTTGACTGGGGCTAATGGGTACCCAGACAACTGGTAAAATATTATTTCTGGGGTGTCTGTGATGGTGTTTCTGGAAGAGGTTAGCCTATGAATGAGTAGACCTAGTAAAGAAGATCCACCCCCCCCTCCCCAGTGTGGGTGGGCACCATCCAATCCATCTAGGGCTCAAATGGAACAAAAAGGTGGAGGAAGGGAGAACTCTTCTTTCCCTCTTCTCGAGCTGGGATGTCCATGTTCTCCTGCCCTCAGACATCAGAGTTCCTGATTCTCTGGCCTTTAGACTCTTGGAAATTATACCACCACCAGCACCCCCAGGATGTTGGACTCAGACTGAATTATACCCCCGGCTTTTGTGATTCTCCAGCTTGCAGAGGACAGAGAGTGGGAATTCTCAGCCTCCATCCTTGTGTGGGCCAATTGCCATAATAAATCTCCTCTTAAAAATCTATAGCTAGACTACTGGTTCTTTTCCTATGAAGACCCCTGACTAATCCACCAATGGGTGACACTCACCTAGAGACGCCACCACTTGTGGTGGAGGGCTTCGCAGCTTCTGCCTAAGCAGGGATGCTGTCTTCTTTTGCAGAGAAAACACACGTCCATAGAACTTTCCATCTGCTCTGTTCTCCTGAGTGCTCCCCGTTCAGTCCCACTTAACCAGTCACAGAGCATTATAGAAGGCTCTGTCAATCGGAGGTTGGAATAATAGCACTGCCATTACCCTCAAGCATCGTTGAAACATGAAGGGTAAAATGTGCCTCATTATTCAGGTTCTCAGAAGTGATGGCATGGAGCCAAAATGGTCCCATTAACTCTCAAGGCCTTACTTTTGATGCTCTCTACCTGTAAATAATAATTTCTTTTCAAGGAAGTGAAGAAAAGTTGAAGGCTATCATTGACCTCAAAACAGCAGAGTTTCTCACATTCAAAGAGGCATTATCTGCCGATGAGGCTTTCCGAGTTTCTCTGACGAGAGTCTGATGTACAGTTTGTAGAGTCAAGAAAATTCTCCCACTTTTGATTCAGAACGATGAAGAGTTCAAAATGCAGGCAAGGAGCAGAAGTTTCTGGTCCTGTTGGGAATAGCTGGATGACATGTTTCTGGGCCTGATTCCTGCCAAGTTCTGCGGTAGTCTTTTCCTTCCAATGGACCACTTATTTATGCCTTTGGGCCTTAGTTGATGTATCTATAAATTGAGGAATTGAGCTAGACTCTAAAACTTATGATTCTGAACTTCAGTTTTCAGATCTTTTTATATTGGCATAATCTTAGTTTGGTGCATTAAAGCTACAAGAGTAATAGCAACTGCTAACATTTATTGGGTGGTTACAATGTGCTTACTCTATCCTTTATCCTTTGGTCCCCTCAGCAATGCTGTGAGGGAGATTCTGTCGTTTGCTCCATTACACAGATGAGGACATGGGCGCTCAGAGAGGTTAAGTATCTTGCCCAAGCTCACACAGCTATTAAGTATCAGAGCTGTCATTCAAACCTAGATCTAAGTACCAAGTCTTGACTGTGGTCTAACTATCTACTGCTATTGAGCAAATTACCCCAAAACTTAGAGGCTTACAAGAATGCAATCATTTTATTATCTCTCATGGTTTATGTGTGTTGGGAATTTGGGAGGGGTTTGGCTGGGTAGCTTAGCTCATGGTCCCTCTCCAGTGGCTGGAACTGGAACCAGAGCAGCTGGAAACTGCTGGGCTCTCTCCTCTCTCTCTCTCCCCTGCCTTCCTCCTAAGTATCTCAGGGCCTTTCCTGTGGTCTTTGCATGTGCATTAGTGGGTCTCCCTCACAACGTGGTGCCCTCAGGGAAAGTCAGACTGTGTATATGGCAGCTCAGGGGCTCCAAGAGCAAGTGAACTCAGGGACAAATTAGAATCGAATAGCCTTATGTGGTACATATATACAATGGAATACTACTCAGCCATAAAAAAGAATGAAATAATGCCATTTGCAGCAACATGGATGCAACTAGACATGATCATACTATGTGAAGTAAGTCAGAGAGAGAAAGACAAATACCATGTGATATCACTTATATGTGGAATCTAAAATATGACACAAATGAACTTATACTGTGAAGCAGAAACAGACTCACAGACATAGAGATCAGACTTGTGGTTGCCAAGGGGGAGGGGGGTGGGGGAGGGATGGAGTGGGAGTTTGGGGTTAGCAGATGCAAACTATTATATACTGAATGGATAAACAGCAAGGTCCTACTGTAGAGCACAGAGGACTATATTCAATATCCTGTGATAAACCATCATGGAAAAGAATATGAAAAAAGAATGTATATATATGTATAACTGAGTCACTTTGCTGTACAGTAGAAATTAACACAGTATTATAAATCAATTATACTTCAATAAAAAATACTGATGAAAATAGAATACCTTTTTATGACCTAGCCTTGGAAGTCACACACAACATTCCTTAAAGCAGCACCAACAAGCTCATTTGGTCCAGAGAGTCGTAAGAGCCCACGCATTTCGAACAGATGGGACGTAGACTCCCACCGCTCCGTGGGAGGATTGTCAAAACCCCATTTTAAGGTGAATACGTGCAATGGAAGTAATGGCTGGGCTGCCTTTGGAGAACGCGGTCTGCCACAATTCCTGCGTTAGTCTGCTGGGGATGCCTTGACAGAATACAGCAGGCTGGTGGGCTTAAAGAACAGAAATTTAGCTTCTCATTGTTCTGGAGACTGGAAGTCCGAGATCTAGGTGCCAGCAGGGTTGGGGTCTGGTTCTCTCTTTGGGTTGCGATGGCCGCCTTCTCGCCGTGCCCTCACATGACCTTTCCTCCAGGTGCATGTGGAGAGAGAGCCCTTGGGGGTCTCTTCCTTGGAAAGCCTCCTGCCTCAGAACGGACTGCATCCTGCTGCCTGTAACCCAACACCAAGCAGCGGCAGCTTAAGTGCTGGAGGTCTTGTTCATTAGTCAGTGTGTCTATTCTCCTATAACAAGAAGTCTGGAGGTGAGCCATTCGGGGCTGGCGCAGCTGCTCAGAATGTTCTCAAGGACGCGATCTCCTTCAGTCTCTCTGCTCCCACGTCGTTAATGTGTGGTTTTTCTTCTCACAGTCAGCACGTTGCGGACCCACCTCTAGACCTCATGCCAACGTTCCAGGTAGAGGAGAAGGAGTGCGGAGGGGTTTGCGGTAATCCAGCCTCAGCGCCCACGTCTCTTATCTGCTCAGCTTTTCAGCCAGCATTTCCAAGAGCAAAATCCTGCAAACCAAAAAGACATTAGTTGTTTGTCTGGGTTTTTTGTTTTCCCCAAAGGAGCAGATGCTCAGTTCGACATATGGGAGATGGGCTTTGGTTTCCCTTGCAGAGTTCTAGTCAGAAGAAACCAAGGAGGGGGTCTGCCATGGCCGTAGAAACTGCCTCAAGGTCTCCCAGGTTTCCTCCTTTACAAGACTTGGAAATAGAGGAGGCTATGGTGGGAGTGGGTTATTTGGGGAGATCACAGAAATAATATGTGAGAGTCATCAAGCTTAAACTGAGGCATGGTGGCCTGAGACCAGTGCCTGCAGGTTTGTGGACATCTGTTGCTCTCACCTTCCCGGCTTACACCCCCTTTCTTCTGAAAAGGCCCCCTCCCTGCGTCTGCTGGTGGTACCCACCCCTCCCCGACTCCCTGTGACTCTGGGGCTTCTGTCCTCACCACCAGATGAAGTGGAATTGGCCAATCAACGTGTTTCCTTCCCATTAGCTGCTGAGTTTGCTTCTGAAATGGGCACGTGTGCCCTACGTCAGAACAAGCAGCATCCTGGTGACTACTTTATAGATGTAATTGTGACCTGGATGTCTCAGTAAGACTCCGTTCTGGGACTTCTTCCATAGGTGGTAGGAAAAGAACACTTTCTTTCCACCAGGATTATGAAGTGGTGGTTGCCGCTTTCCCTACCTCCTAAAAAGATCGTGCCCCAAAGCCTGTCCAGAGGAAAGCAGAGTCAGGAGGAGGAGTTCAAGTTCTCATGACCTGCTGGGCCCCATTTTTTCCTTAAATCAGTCTGCATTGGGCTTCTGATGCTTACAACCAAAAAACGTTCCCCTGAAACACAGGGTACCCTCCGCCCGCCGTGGGTGACCCCCTCCTGTTTTATGTTTTATTCCATTCCTTCCATACTTCACCTGGAGACCTAATTGTACTTGAGAAATGTCGGACCACACAGGAGAGGAATGTGATAATGAGATTTTAGGATCAAGAGAGAGAAACCCTTGCGATTGTGTGTGACTGTTTTTACAGGCTGTTTCTTTTTATAAGCCCAAACCGTTCCTGAGGCCGCGTCTTTCAGATGAGACTCCAAAGGACAGGATTTCTCTCGAGGCATCGTCTACGTGCTTCATTTCCCTGGATTGTCTTTTAGAAAAAGCTCCAGAAACGTCGGTGAGAAATCTTTGAAAATTCTCCGACTCTTGCGGAGATGGGATCCGATTCGGAGCCGCTGTCTGTTTCTTTCTTCGGTTGCTTTTCAGGGAGGCCAGCTCAGCCAGCCATCCTGAATCATCAGATTGTTTAAACGTTTTATATGTTTCGAAAGGTGTGGGAAAAAATCTCCTGCTGACAAATCCGTGATGAAGTGAGCAAACTGTCCTAGGAGCATGTTTTGAAGGAGAAAGGGATCCCGGAGACTCTCTTTCTCTGTGGGTGATCGCACGTATTGATTGCCATCAGTTGGAAATTGACTGTGGGCTGGGAAGTTGAGGGAATTATTAACAAGCTGTCCGTGGAGATGGTGACACTCACCAGACGTAGTGCTAACCGGTTTAGTGCATCCAGGTACCAGCGTATTGTCCGATCTCTGGATACTTGTGGAATGTGAACAGTGCGGCAGCTCCATCGGTTTTGACTGCCCTGCTTTGCCTGGGAGTAACCCCCCCTTCGTGACCCTTGAGACGCAGAGTTCGTGACTGTTTTATCCTCTCAACAATAGAGGCAGGGGGAAGAAGAGGGCGGGTGTCAGGGGCTCTGGTGCCCAGGCTGTGGGCACAGCCCCTTCCCTGTGGCCACCACAGATGTTCTGCCTCACTCCCCAGCCTCTTTGCAGAGTGGTCCTGGCTCAGAACACCCCAGAGACCTCCTTGTGTGGTGTTTCTTTATAACAGGTCCCCCTTCTACCTGTGAAGCTCGCCCCTGCTCCCGTCTCCTTCCGAAGGGCAGCTGTCCTTGTCCGCTGAGTGCCACCCCAGCTGCTGGTTCCCGTGCCTCATCCCTTTCCTCAGCCATCTGGTCTGGAACATGAGACATGGTGGGCTGGGCGCTGTCACGCTCTCCCTCCGGGGCTGCCGTTGAGCCGAGCCGGCCTCCATTCCTATCCCCGAGGGCTGATTCACCCCGTCCCAGAGAGTTTTGCACCAGCTGACTTTTTGGAGTTGTCGGGCAGCTCCGAGCCTGATGGGAGGCTAAAGAACATTCTCTTCTCTTTGGGTTTGTTTTGTAAACCAATGCTCCTACCAAGACCTTTCTGTGCAAATACATTCCCAGTTGAAACACCAGCCTCTTGATTCCTGATATGGGCCTTGCTTGCTTTCTAAAAATCTTTCCACGTGCTTATTTAGTTCTTAGGAGCCTTTCACCAACGTGTAACACACCTCCAGAAAAGGGCACAAATCTTAGGTGGGCAGCTGCCAGTTTTTGTAAAGTGAACACTCGTGTAACCAGAATCCAGTGCCAGACACAGAATATAACCAAAGCCTCCAAAGCCGTCTCATACGCTTCTAGTCACTTCCAATTGCCCCCCGCCCCCACCATGTCCCTGTCAAAGTAACCATCATTTTACTTTTTTCTTCCAGTTTTATTGGGATATTATAGACATACAGCACTGGATAAGTTTAAAGTCTACAGCATAACGATCTGACTTACATCCATCACAAAATGATCCCCACAATAAGTTTGGTGAATATCCATCATCTCATATAGATATAAAATTAAAGAAATAGAAAGAAATTTTTCTTGTGATGATAACTCTTTAAGATTTATTCTCTTAACAGCTTTCGTGCATAGCATACAGCAGTGCTTATTGTTTATCATGTTTTACATTCCCTAGTACTCACCTTATAACTGGAAGTTTGTGCCTTTTGACTGCCTTCACCCAGTTCCCCCTCCTCTCACCCTCCACCTCCGATCACCACAGATCTGATCTCTTTTCTGTGAGTTTGCTTGTTTGTTTCACTGGCCTACAACACTGTGTTAATTCCAGGCATACAACATGGTGCTTAGATATTTCTGTACATTTCAAAGTGATTGCCATGATAAGTCCAATTGTCATCTGTCACCATACAAAGATGTTACATTATTATTGACTCTCTTCTCTACACTGTACACTTCATCCCCATGATTCATTTTTTTTTAATAAGTGAAATGCTGTACCTCTTATCCTACGCCACCCATTTTGTTCCTCTCCCCACCCTCCTCCCTTCTGACAGCCACCTCTTTGTTCTCTGTATCCGTGACTCCGCTTCCGTTTTGCTACGTTCGTTCATTTGTTTTGTCTTTTAGATTCCACATAAAAGTGAAATCATGCAGTATGTGTCTTTCTCTGTCTGACGTATGTCACTTAGCATAGTACCCTCTAGGTCTATCCCTCTATGTTGTCACAAATGGCAAGATTTAATGTTTTTAATGGCTGAGTAGGATTCCATTAGATATATGTACCACATCTTCTTTATCCACTCATCTATGGATGGGTGTTTAGTTGCTTTCATCTCTTGGCTATAGTGGATAACGCTACAGTGAACATTGGGGTGCATATTTCTTTTCAAATTCATGTTTTCGTGTTCTTCGGAGAAAGTAACCATTATTTTAAAGAAAGTATAATGCAAGTGGTGGAATCTCCTTTTCAAGATGTATTAATCCATAGTTAAAACTTACTGAGATCTTACTATGTGGCAGGTTCCATGAACACAACATAAATTAACTCATTTTATCTTTATAGCCATTTCCTGGAGTAGGTTATGATACTATTTTTAATTATTAGTCTCATTTAATAGATAAGGAGACAGATGCAAGAAATTGGCCTTCTGTTTTCTCACTAGCTTTTTTTTTGTTTTTTGGCTGCGTTGGGTCTTTGCTGCTGCGCATGGGCTTTCTCTAGTTGCGGCGAGCGGGGGCTACTCTTTGTTGCGGTGCGCAGGCTTCTCATTGCAGTGGCTTCTCTTGTTGCGGAGCACAGGGTCTAGGTGCACAGGCTTCAGTAGTTGTGGCACGTGGGCTCAGTAGTTGTGGCTCGCGGGCTCTAGAGCGCAGGCTCAGTAGTTGTGGCGCACCGGCTTAGTTGCTTCGCGGCATGTGGGATCTTCCCGGACCAGGGCTCGAACCCATGTCCCCTGCCTTGGCAGGTGGATCCTTAACCACTGGGCCACCAGGGAAGCCCTCTCACTAGCTTTTTAAACTAGCTTTACAACTTTTAACAGGAGTTTTAATTTTATTAGACAACTTTTATTTGTTTCCTTTTAAGTAAGTGTGCAGTTTTTATTCTTTTTTTTTTTTGCCATTAAAGAGTTGATACCTTTGAGAGGTAATAAGAACTTACCAGAATATTCGAAGTCATCCAATCAGATATTGAAGGAAGGATCTCCCCTATAGAGGAAGTTGATGTATGCGAAGTAGATGCTATGGGAAAGACCCAGGGTCAGACAGAAGGAGCCTTTAATCCCGGATGTCTCGCGAGGCACTCAGGTCAACTCCAGTTCATCCTTCAAGGTTGAGCTCAATGTCATACCTTCCCTGACCCACCCTTGCTCCTACCCCACGTCAGCCCCCCAGCTTTCCCTCGTAGAGCAGCGGTCCCCAGCATTCTTGGCACCAGGGGCCGGTCGATCGGTTTCGTGGAAAGCAGTTTTTCCACGGACGGGGTAGGGGGGATGCTTCAGGTGGTAACGCGAGCGATGGGGGGCGATGAGCAGCGGCAGGTGAAGCTTCGTCCACTCGCCCGCCACTCACCTCCTGCTGTGCGGCCCAGTTCCTAAGAGGCCCCTGACCCCGGGGGTCGGGCACCCCTGTCTAGAGGATCCCACGGCACCCTGTATTTCTACCTCACGGAATTGCTCACCCACATAGCAGAGTTTCATGGTTATTTGTCTCCCAAAAAGGAGCAGACTTTATGAGGGCTGGGCTCCTGGGTGGTGAGTTCACCTCTGTCCATCCGGTACCCAGGCGGCAGTGGGGCCTCAGAGGATGTCTGTGGGATGAATGCATGAGGATGAGAAAGAGGATGAGAAAGGAGAGAGTTGTGGGCTGGTTTGGGTGTGTGAGGACCAAGCCGACCCAGCAGGGAGCGTCCGGATGACTCACCCATCTTACAGCTGGTAGCTCGGAGAACTGGGCCCACACGGACCCTGCAGGGAGACGCCCAGAAGGAGGGGACCGTGCTGCTCAGAGGGCACATGGGATATTTGGTGATAATCCTTCTTCAAAATAAGGCAGCTGAGGCTTTCTGTATCGTGTTACAGGCCCGAGAACATTTTCTTGCTAATAAAAAAGAAAGGAATGCATTCCATTATCAGCAGGTCAAACGGAATGACTTTCTCCCCTTTCCTGGTTTTGTCACTTTTTTGTTTTTTTGCCGTGCCACACAGCTTGCAAGATCCCGGATCAGGGATCGAACCCGGGCCCCGGGCACTGAAAGCGCCAAGTCCTAACCACTGGACCGCCAGGGAATTCCGTGTCACATTTTCATTTTGCCTTGGTCTTCACTGATTAGAGAATAACAGAGGGAAAAAAGTAGAAGGAGGCCTCGTGAAGGATGTAGAAAGGTTAGAAATGGTTATTAGGATGCTCACCAATGCTCCCGAGACGGTCCCCTGTCTGGACCCAAAGGTCTGCCGTGGAGAGGGTGCTGAGGCAGGCAGGTAGGTGCTGATGGGCTCAGGGTGGGAATGGGGACAAGGGTGAGGCGCCTGGGGTTAGTCTTCCTCCTTTTTTTTGGTATTTTTCGACTTCTTTTTGTTTCATAACTTACTCTTCTTTTGAAATCTGTGACCCCTCTTGGTTGACGGGTCCCCAAAGCAACCACCCTATGAACACATTTCCAGGCGGATAAAACGGCGACCGGAAGAGACCTTCATAGAGGGTCAGGCACCTGGCAGCCTGCTGACGTGCTCGGCCAAGAGGGAGGAATCGTTATTGCTTTAAAATAAACAAATAAATGGCAAGATGGGCTCGCCTCCCACCCTGTACCTTTTTCCCAGGCTAGTGTCTTTCAAGCTCTATCCTGGAGGGGAAGTTCTGATTTCTACCCCACCCCCCCCCCCGCCTGTGTAAATTCTCGGAGCCTGTCATCTGGAAGGTTCTTCTTGCGTTTTCTGCATCGCCGGAGCTGCCTGGTAGTGAACCCACAGCTCTCCGGCTCCGGGCTGGCTTCCGTCAGAGGGTTATGACCCTGGGAAACCACGGTCCCCCTGAGCTGCCAGAGCCGCGAGTAAGGTGAATTGATTGCAGGGGTCTCCCCGAGCAGGATTAAAGGACCTTGGCAGGCTCTGGGGTACTGAGAGGGAGAGGACCACGGGTGGGTGTGGGACACCCTGAGGCATCCCTCTCAGGGCAGCCGGCAGACACCGAATCCTCTTAGCCAGGCTAGCTGCCTCTTCCTGCCCAGGCTGGAGAAGGCCTGTGACTTGATGCCCTGTGACCCGCTGACCCATCTGCAGCCACTCTACATCCCAGTACTTCCCTGTTGCCTTTCTGTAGTTCCGTGGTTGTCCCCTTCCGGGTCCTGCTGGTGGGCCCCCTCCCCGGACAGGTCGACAGCCAAGGCGATAGGGTTGTGAGTCACGGACACCTTGTCCGTGCACGCCTGGCCTGGCGTTTGGGCCCAGGAGTTTCTGCAGGTTGTGGATGGCTGGGGTGATAAGCGGTGTCTGGATCTAGCCACGCTGCCCACCGGGCGGGACCCTGCATCTCCTCGGCCGTAGGTGCTCATCGCGACTCACAAGCTTAGCTGCTTGTGTGCCACTCGTCAGATATTAGTGAAGCACCTTCCAGAAGCCAGGCACGTGGTAAGTTGGGCAGCTGACACCCTGATTCGGGATTGAGCGATCAGCGCATCGAAAATTAGGGGAGAGTCTGCAGACCACCCTCATGCTGGCCCCCGCTGCAGGTTCGGGGGGTTCCCCATACCACCGTTAGTTTCCGTGATTCATCAGAAGGATTCACAGAGCTCACGGCAGGCTGTTGCAGGCGTTGTTGGCGTTTATCGCAAAGAAAGGTACAGACTAACAGCTACAGGACAAGCACACGAGGCAGGGTCCGGAGAAGCATCGTGCACGCCGTTTCCAGTGGTCCCCCTCTGCAGGGTGACCGGAGCATGAGTTCCCCGGCCTCGATGTGTGACAGCACACAGGAAGGGCGGCCTAGCTCACCTGAGCCTTGGTGTTCAGCGTCTTTCCTGGGCTGCGTCACCTGAGCACGGCTGTCCTCCGTCCCCAGCCCCTCAGGAGGACCAGCTGACATTGTGTGACCCAGGGCCTTCTCCGTAAGTCACGCTGTTGGAGGGCTCAAGGTGGCGAGCCTCTGAACCACACCGCTACGATCTGGCTGGCCCCGGGTCCCAGGCCAACAATGGCATTCCCACCAACGTGACATGGCGGGGGCGTGGAGACGATCCCCCCCAGAGCCTGCAGGTCGATGCACTTCTGTTTCTGCGGAGAGCGTCTCTGCCCAGCTCCTCTCTGGCCCGACCCTCTCAGGGCTGCTGGACAGACTGGGGCGTCGCCTGGGATCCGATTCTCTCAGTCACAGGAGTCCTCCCTGCCCCGAGGCCACGGCGCGCTCTTTAATGTACATCGTTATTTTTTCAGAAGGAAATAGTTCAGAAGTCATCACGATGGGATGAAAAGTCAGGCAAAGAGAAGTGCTTCTCCCCCTTCCTCTGCGCGGCCGTCTCGGGGCCCATCCCCACTCTCCTCCCCCTGCAAGAGCCCCTCACATTCATTTCCTGTATCTCCTTCCAATTTTTTTGTACAAATATCATCAAATATAATCATCTTTTCTTATTTCCCTCCCCTTTTCTTACACGAAGGTAAACACTCTGTATATACTGTCTTGGGCCCTCCTTTCTCATAAACAACATCTCCTAGAGCTTTTCCCATATCAGCACACCTGTTCTCTCTGTGTATTTTTATTGCCACATAATATTCCACTGGGTGGAGCTTCTGGAATTTATTTAACTGGGTGTTTTCCAAACATCTGTTATTAAAAATAATGCTTCAAAAAAATTGTAGGGTCGTGCGTCAGCAAATAGCTTTCTACCTATGCCATTGCATATGTCTGTGTATATCTGCTGGGTAAATGCTGTACGGTACTTTAAATAAGAGAAGCAAGACCACTGGGTCAGAGGGAGAAGCCACGTGTCATTTAGATGCATGTTGCCCAATGTCCCTCCATCAGCTGCTCTGTGCTGCACTCCCACCAGCGGGGAGGGTCTGTCCCCCACGGATCACCAAGACAGTGGGCCTGGTGCCACCTTGGGATTCCTCCTGCCTCCATTTTTGAAAAGTCAAAAGCCAGGAATGGGTGATTTTCTGTGCTCTCGATCCACCATCATTGAACAAACATGTACACTGAACCCCAAATGAACCAAGCAGTGGTGTAGGCGTTGGGATCCTGCAAAGTTCTCTCGAGGTGGAGATGGTCATTTGGTGGGGATAACACACAATAAGGACTCAATAGAGGATGAACGGGGATGGAGGGGCCTGGAGGAACCGTAACGCAGAAGAGGGGATAGAGGGGCAGGTGGAGGTGAGCAGCGCCCCATGCCATTGTGGGCTCCCCGTGGAGGTGACATTTGTGCAGAGACCTGCTCAGGGGGAAAGACTGTTCCAGGCAGAGGGTAGAGCAAATGGAAAGATGGAGAGGGGGAGGTGTTGGCAGGAGGGGGGTTGGTATAGAAAGACCTCTCTCCCCCTCCCCCAAATCCCAGTTTGGGGGATGGCCAGGAGATAGGCTACACCAGGAATGAAAATCACGTTGACTCATTTTTCAGATCTAATCCCATGACCTATTCTAAAACACAAAGCCTATCTTAATTCCTTTTCCTGTGCATTTGTTAGGGGGTGAGAAACGGTGCTCGATAGACACTTCCTGCAGAGCCTTCTCTTAACCTTCTGGAGGAGACTTCCAGCTCTGCAGCTCTGACATCTTGGTCATTATCTTAGTTAACGCGCAGCGAGTCCTGGGGAACCAAGAGGAAAAGCATCCCAGCTGTTTCAGGGGCAACCATGACATCTCCAATTATAATGGAAATTTTGCTCCTTGGAGAGGAAGGGAAGTGCTGATTAGAGGAGATGACAGGTACCAAAATGAGATGTAGGCACTGGAGAGATTTCTTTTCACCGAAGAATTGGCTAGGGGATGCGAGGGCTTTTCCTTTAATTGAAGAAATACTTTCAGACACTATGTCCCGCCTCCCCTTTTGCAAAGCCCGCACATTCAATGGTGACCAGCGGTGCGCGGTCCAGGACCCATGGCTCAGCCCTCCTCCTTACAGACAGCCCGGAGGTAATGGAGATAAAGCCACGTCAAAGGGCAAACGGCTTCCAGGCCCAGCCACCCCTGCGGCCAGAGAGACTGTGTGGACGGCAGCACCGCAGTTTGCGTGATCTAAGTTAGCTTCGCCTTTCCTGATGTTTTCGGGCTCAAAATCTTGCCGGGCTGAATAGCCACCAATCAGAACAGTCAGAAATGCCGCCAGCCTGTCTAGCACACAAAGACAGAGCTAAATCCCTCTCTTGCAAAGACAAAAGGGTTGATTCCATCCATGAAGGGTGGGTGGACCCATCTGAGTTTAGGACACCCCTAACACCCAGGCATCCAGAAATGTTTATGAAAGAATTTTATAATTGGATAGTTTGAGAGAAATCAAATTATGGGGAAAGCTGTTCCTGTTTATGTTTACAAAGCAGTCTATATACCAGCCCGTACTGTGCTCTAAACACCTTAGTAATGCATCCTAATTTAATTCTCCTAAGGATTTAGAATATAGGCTCTATTATTCTCTTCATTCTATGATAAGGAAGCAATCACAGAGAGAGAGAGAGTAATTCATCTATGGCCAGACAGGACTTCCAGCACTTATTTCATGATCTTGTCTTATTTTGATTTTCATCCATCTGGAAGGTGGTGGAGGGTGGGCATGAGGACACAATTTGTTCAGTGCTTAGGATTTCAAAGGTCTGATTTGACCCCAGATGCAAAGTCTATACCCAAAAGAACAAGTCAATATATTGGATATTCCTATCGGGGAGACCGTTGTGAGCAGCAAGAAGTGACAGTGACAAAATCCAAGAACTGGGATTCTTTCTGCGTCTTCATTGTGCAGGCTGGGCATTCATGACTTCGGGAGCCCTTGCGTCTCATGACAGATGACATTTGTTCACTCAGCAAATAGTTCTTGAGCCGTATTCAGCACTGGGGATAACAGAGTGAACACAGCAGATGAAATTGCTGCTCCACATTCTGATGAGGGAACCCAGACCGTAAACAAATTAAGAAAATAAGATTTGTCAATAGAGTGGGCAGAGTGTTGGCTGATCCTGAGTCCCAGTAGATTAAAACACAAGGTAATAACTTCCTTGAGTAGAACAACTTTGCAGTGTCTACACTGCCAAGACAGAGTTTGGGCACTGATAGTGCAAAGTTCTATAAGCCTTACCATGTTTATAACTTGATCCGTAGCAAGTCGAGCAAGTTCTTTGTTAAAATCGAGTAAACTTCCATAGCAGACTTTGTTGGTCAGCTAACCAACGCCATTACCAAATGTTTTCTTCCTTGCATGGTAGAGATCGCCATAGAACCCATTTCTGGTCATTTAAATATATAGGTGCTTCCTGGGAAATGCATAAGGAGAGAGGCATAAACAGATAGCTCTCTTGCATTGCCAGTTCCACACCCTTGTTACCTGCATTTGCATTTGATAATGTGAAGATGTGATATCAGGAGCTGTGGCAGCCTTTTTGTGAGCATGAGTATTCAAGCCAAAGTGCAAAAGCCATTGAACATGGCCAAATACAAGAACTGAATGCACCTTGTCCCTGAAACACTAAGCAGCAGAATTAAGAGTGAGACTACGTATCCACCTTTGATTCCATTTTCTTTGATTTGCAGTTGAAAGTATCTTTAACTGATATATTTTTAAAACAAACACAGCCCATGAAAACACTAAGATATCCACAAAAAGACTTGATTAAAATGTGTATAGCAGCATTCATAATAGCCAAAACCCAGAAATAGCTAAGGTGCCATCAACAGAATAAATAAACAGACTGTGGCATATTCATACAGGGAAACCCTACTCAGCAGTAGAAAGGAGCAGACAGCTGGTACATGCAACTACATGGCTCGTTCTCAAACGCATTGTGCCGAGTGAAAGATGTCATACACAAGAGATGACGTCCTGTGTGATTCCATGTATAGAAAGTTTGTAACAGGCAACCTAATCTATGGTGGAAAAAAATCAGGACACTGGATGATTCTAGGGGGTAGGATGGATAGTAACCAGGAAGGGGGCCCCCAGGGGGCTTTCTGGAGTGATGGTCACGTTCTGTACCTTGGTAGGGGTTAAAGTTGCACAGGTGAGGACCAAATGTTGCTGCTACGATCTGTGCATTTCATGGTATGTACATTTTACCTCAAAAGAAAAGAACCTTAAAGAAAGATCGAATTCAAGTGAATTATTTGCATGCTAAAGTTGTTTAGGGGCAAATTGTACTGAAACACAAATGCATCCAAAGATGGATGGATGGTTGGATGGATGGATGGATGGATGAAGGGATGGATATATGACAAAATATAATGCAATGCTAATGGTAGAATCTAAGTAGTGGGCATATGAGTGCTGAGTGTACAAATCTTTCAACTTTCTGTACGTTGGAACTTTTCATAATAAAATTGGCAGAGGGTGGACATTAGAGTAGACATTGCAGAAGTTATTGATAAAAGTTTTTCATGGTTTACCTGGCAACTGTGTCCTTCTTATGGTGAAGGCAGTCTTATGGAGATGAGATTTGGTCCTAGGAGTTTAGGTGAGCTGGGGGTGGCATTGTCCTTGTTGCGACTGTACTATTTATGCAAAGCTTCATGCAATGCCAGGGAGGCATGTCTCCGACAGATACAAAAGGGGGCACGTCAAAGCTACCAAAGGAGCTTAGCCTCAAAGACCAGAATAAACCTGTAAGCCAGGGACCTCGGGATTATGTTGCATTGAAAGTTTCCGCGAGGAACATTGAAATTCAGGTATCGGAAGACCTCACCCTTGGGGGAAAAGCATGGTTAAGCCTTAGCCTTTTCTCTTTGATTAGAGTCGACATCTTATGTGACACAAACAAATGTGCACTGAAAGCTCTGAGGCTTAGTCCTGCCCTTTCTGGGCCCTTGGTGGATAAAGCTTGTATCTTCTGGGCCACTGATTTATTTGTGCAGAAATGAAATAACGTGATGACAATTAACAAGATTGAAGTGGAAAGCACCTGAGTGTATATTCCAGGAATCTTTTATTCTGGTCTGGAGTTGTTTTGCAATCAACTCATGGGGTTTTCCAACAATAGCTCATACAGGGAGAGAGACAGGAAAGTTCGATGGTGTCTGTGGTGCACAGGCTCCGGGACCATCCTGTCTGCAGTCGCCCAGCCTACGGTTTCAGTGACTTGGCGTCCATGTACTTAGGGAAGGAGACATGTTAATTCAGAAGGACACCTGTCCCTGTGTGGACAGAACTGGGCCTGATGCTACGTGTGGACTGATCGCTGAGATGCCAATTCCTCTTTTCAGGGGACTTAAAATAGATATATATATATGTTATTGGGTGGGGGAGATAAATTGGGAGTCTGGGATTAACATATACACACTACTGTATATAAAATAGGTAAAGAACAAGGGCTGACTGTACAGCAAGGGGAACTATACTCAATATCTGTTAATAACCTATAATAGAAAAGAATCTGAAAAAGAATATATATGCATATATATACGTATAACTGAATCCTTTTGCGGTACACTTGAAACTAACACAACATGGTAAATCAACTATATTTCAATATAAATAAATTAATTAAATTAAATATATATTATGTTTTAAGTATGAAGAATTATGTGAAGCTACCTTTTGTAAAAAAAAATAACTTTTTGAAACATTACATATAAAAGTAGCATTTCCTTTGATCTTCATCTTCAATCTACATCTTCTCCCTCACTCCCTTGAAGTCACCTTAGTGTGTGTGTGTGTGTGTGTGTGTGTGTGTACACACATCCTTGTGATTCCAGAAACTAGAGGCAGAAGATTCCCTGGTTTGAATCCAACTTAAATACTTACGAGCTGTGTGACCTTGGGCAAGTTACTTGACCTTCTGAGCCTCAGAAATAATCTTGATATTTGAGGCAATAGTAACTGAGATTTTCTCCATCTGTCATATGGGAATAATTCTACCTCCACCTTGGCCCTGTGTGAGAATTAAGTGTGTTTGTATATTTACAACACTTGGAAAATGCTTGGCATGTAGAAAGCAGAAGGTAATATTATATGTTGTTGTGTAGAATTTACATAGTATACATAAAATGTTTAAACGTTTGGAGTGTTCTGTGTGGTTTGGTATTTCGCGTCACTTTGCGTTACTTAATTTTCCTCTTCATCCACGTGTCCTAGACAACGTTCCACGTTAGCCCATAGACTGCTATCTGACTCTCCTTGACTGTCTTGGAGAATCCACAGTGTGGATCTACTACAGTTTAATTCTCTTACTGAAAGAGTGACTATACTTTAGTGTCCAAAGTGGGACTTTCTCAGAGTAAAAGGATGTCTTAGCAATGATTATTCCATGACAGTTAGGACCATCCTGGGAAAACCACAAGATGTGACCCCCATTTTTATCCCCACCATCAATGCAGCAATGAACACACACATCATATGTCTTTGTGCTAAAGCATTTCTTTGCACTAAATCCCAAGAAGGTAACTCACTGGGTCGTAGAGTAGAGCATTTCTGTTTTTAAGAAACACTGCTTTATGGCTATCCTAAGTAGCTAACCGTTTTACATTCCCCTCAATTCTTACATTCAACAGGAGGTGAGCATTCCTATGACTTTATACTTTCATCAACCCTTGATTTCAATTTCCTCCTTTGAAGAGTGAAAAAATGGTACCTCCTGTATGTTCTGATTTTTATTTCTTTAGAGTGTTAACGTTAACATCCTTTCCTTCTTCTGTCCTCCTCCTCCTCCCCCCTCCCCCCTTCTCCTTCTCCTTCTCTTTCCTCCTCCTCTTCTTCATCTTTGCTGAAAGCTTGCCAAACAGTCACGTGATAAGCCTAGTCACTTTCACTATCATAAGCCTGGTGTGACCAGTTAGGGTCTTGTGCTTGGTGCCACCAACCTTATCTCTGCCCAGTTCTATCTCTGTGGCTGGTGGATCATCATTTTGTCTGTTTGTTTGTTATTTGGGGATTATCATCCCTTCCTTGTCTACCTCACAGTATAATTAGGAAGAACAAACAAACTACTGTGATGTGAACAGTTAAAGGAAGAGGTAGTCTGTTATTTTTAACCTGGGTGCTTATGCCTTTGGAATTTTCACAACTAACAGGATACCATATGTTGCTGTTGGAATTGAAAATAAATTTTAAGAGGCTGTGCATTACTATCTCTTTCTGTGCGTCATCTGGGCCAGGATAGCACATTTTCTCTTGTTCACTGGTCAGCTGGACATTGGCTTCCTAGAGCAAGTGCCATGTTATGGAAGTTTGGGAAGCCTTAGGTGGGATTAGCAGGATTGATGAGTGATGTCTGCCTTGATCAAGGGACGGATGAAGGGAACATGAGTGCTTCAACATTAGGTGAATTTATTAGCTCATGAAACAAAAAGTAGGAAGGTGTGGGACTCTCCTGGTTGGTTAGTTCAGGGCTCAAAGACACCCTCAAGGACTTGATTCTTTCCATTTCCCCCTCTTCCATCCTGACTGTGGTAGCCTTTGTCCTCATACTCGTGCCCTCATAGTCCCAAGTTGGCTGCTATAGTTCCATGCGTAAAATCCTCACAGGATATATGCCTGGGCTAAAAAGAAAAAACATGTCCTTTCCTCTTTCCTTTTAAGGGCACAGAAACTGTTCCCAGGGGTCCTGTGCCCCTGCAGACTAAGCTCCCTTATCCCCGGCCAGAATTGCATCTCCTGCCTCTTTCTAAGGCAATCACTAGAAAAAGAAATGGAGTTATAAGTTGGTTGCAGTGTCAGCAAGATTCCTTCCCTAGGGCTGGAGGAAGGGGGTCAACCTCCCTTGAAGTAATTGGTTATCTGAATTCTGGACAAAATCAGGGACTGCTGGTAAGGAAGAGTGAGGGGTTGGTGGTCTGGTCTGCACCTTGGGGTCCCTGCCCGACCAGATCTCTGCTGTAATATCTGGGAGACCTTCTGTGACATTGCATGCTTGGCTCTGTCTGCCTTTGCCTAGGTCTTATCCTTCTCTTTGCTTTCAGGTCCTCACCCCTCAACATTACAGACAAGTTCACCCTTGATTTGGGTAGACAGCTGCCAAGCCTACCCTACCAGATTGCTGGTGTGAACTTGGCTAGACTTGCCTTGTTCATTGAAATTCTATAGCCAGTCCTGAGAAGGCAGAAGTTACAAATGGTGGCCCAAGAATAGAAACTTGTGCTCAGATATGTTTTGGGGTGTTTTTTAACATGTTTTAAAAATATGTGAAGTCCTTTCGATAACCTAAAATAATAGCATTTCATATAAAAATAAATATTGATGGCTTCACATCCCAAATCAGAAGAACTGGCGATAATGGGTCAGTGTTACATCTCAACAACAATCCAGTAGAATCTGAAAGCACTACTTACTTCAGACCAGGCACATGCCCAAATCCTCCACCTCTCCCTGTTGTAGTACTTGAGCTGCTCTTTTACTTTTGACAGTGGTAAGAATGTGAAATATTTCTTGTACCCACAATAAAGGTTGAAAATTAAAAAAAAAAAAAAGAAGATTTAAAGGGCTATGTGTTTCAAGAAAAGTAGAAAAGAACGTATTTTTTTCCATCAAAGTAAAAAATACTCCTTAATGTTTAACATGTGATAAGAGCGTATCTTTCCTTTTTGAAATGCAATTCCAGTCCCACCTCCACCCATTTACTGACCCTTGTCCATTTTTGAGTTTGACTTCCTTGGTACGGAGGAAAACTCTGGGCAAGAAGAAAGAGACCCATTCTTTGCTCTTGAGTTGCCCTATTGGGTCAGCTCCTATTGACAGAATGCTTGCACGACTTCCTATTCCAAGATACGCCCCCTGAGAGGTTCCAGCCAATAAGTGCCCCCATTACCTCTAGTCTGTTGCTCATTGATGGAGCTGAGATAATTGATGCCTGATACACCCAATGGAAATACCAACTTGGTTAACAGCCCCAGCTGCATGCCTCAGCTTGATTTGAAACTGTATTTCTCTGTTTCCCCAGAGGATGAGCAACCACCCACCACCTGGCGACTATTACCTTGCAGTTATGCTTGACCATTTCCCCTAGGACCCCTTCGCACATGGCAAAGCATCTTTGACTAGTTATTTTAAAATTATTGAGTGCCTGAGGAGGCATTGTTCAGATGCTTTCCTTGGGAAATCTCTGCTAAAACGCTCATCAACCCTCTGAAGTAAATAATATCTATACTCCCATTTTGCAGATGAGGAAACTGAGGCAAAAAGAGGTTAACCAATTTAATTTGCCACTAGGTCTCACAGAGTAGAGCCAGGATTTGAATACAAGCAAGCTGGCTCTCCCTCACCATAGGGTTCTTTTCCTTAATTTTAAGGAGCCTGCGTGCCACAACTAGAGAGGCCGTGTGCCACAACTACTGAGCCCCTGTGTCCTGGAGCTTGTGCACTGCAGCTACTGAGCCCGTGCACCACAACTAGAGAGGCCGTGTGCCACAACTACTGAGCCCCTGTGTCCTGGAGCTTGTGCACTGCAGCTACTGAGCCTGTGCACCACAACTAGAGAGAAGCTCGTGCACTGCAATGAAGAGCCTGTGTGCCGCAACTAAGACCTGACACAGCTAAATAAAGGAATCAATAAAAAAAATTTTTTTTTAATTTTTAAATATTTATTTATTTATTTATTTTCGGCTGCGTTGGGTCTTCGTTGCTGCGCGCGGGCTTTCTCTAGTTGCGGCAAGCAGGGGCTACTCTTCGTTGCAGCATGAGGGCTTCTCATTGCGGTGGCTTCTTTTGTTGCGGAGCACGGGCTCTAGGCGTGCGGGATTCAGTAGTTGTGGCTTATGGGCTCAGTAGTTGTGGCTCATGGGCTCGGTAGTTGTGGCTTGGGGGCTCTAGAGCGCAGGCTCAGTAGTTGTGGTGCACGGGCTTAGTTGCTTCGTGGCATGTGGGATCGTCCCGAACCAGGCCTCAGACCCTTGTCCCCTGCATTGGCAGGCGGATTCTTAACCTCTGTGCCACGAGGGAAGTCCCAAATAAATAGTTTTTTAAAAAATAAAATAGAATGAAACTTGATTCTCCATCAGCAGGGCTTGGCACCCTGAGCTGATACACCAAGGAGGCTGGAACTGAGGATGAGCTTTGAAATTAATCTTTGTATGGAAGGTCTCAAATATAATAATAATATTAACAACAATAATAGCAATAATTCCTGATTAAACAACACCCCTTCAGCATGGAACACTGAGCCAAGTGCTTCACCTGATGAATCATTGAATCAGTTAATCCATACAACAATTCTGCGAGTAGCCCCATCTTACCTAGTTGGGAACTGAAGCTCAGAGAGGTTAAGCCACTTGCCCAAGGTCCCACAACTAATTAGCAGCAAAGCCAGAATTAAATGCCCATCAGTCACAGGTTAGAGCCCATGTGCTTAACTGCTACATGGCTCTGCCAGTAACGTAAGGATGCTACATAAATAATTCACTTAGTACTTCATCCCATTATCCTAACATGTAGCTAAATGCGTAAGTCCTTGTTCAGTGATTCCCTGGTCGTATCTGAGCCATGGAGATGGGGTTTTCTAGACCCAAACTGGGGACTCCTTGATTTGACACATGGTCAGACAACAGGGGAGGAAATCTGAACTCCAGGCTGTCTCAAGAATGTGGGAGTGTGTTTTCCCTGTAGCTGTTGCACGTGTGCCCTTGTAACATCTTGTCACGACAGTTAGCGATGCACATGGCACGCAGGGAGAGTGCTACAGCAAGCTCAGAGTTTACCCTCAGCTGTCTGCAGGTATCGTAGGAAACACAGCTTTAATAAGTGTGATCGTCGGTTTCCAGATCTGCTCATCACAAGACCAGACCCAGAGATAGCCTTCTTCACGAAGATTTAACAGGCTGTTCTTGCCCCCTGGTAGGGCTCTCCGTCCCTGTTGTGTAGCCCCCTTAGCCTGGACATTTTCTATCAGGGCCCCTTATTAATACTGCTTAGTTGTGCTATTTTATTTTCATTTTCTCTTGGACCTCAGATTCAGAGAGTTGTGGTAATTCTGCCCAGTCCCCAGGCCATCTTCATCATTGATCTGTAAATGCTCCTCTCTTGCTTTATTCATTTATTCATTGTTTCTCACTTTGTTCATGTAGCGCTAAGTTTTTAAGAACCAGCCACGTTTGACTGTTGGTGGGAACGTAGATTGGTGCAGCCACTATGGAGAACGGTATGGAGGTTCCTTAAGCAACTAAAAATAGAGCTACCATATGATCCAGCAATCCCACTCCTGAGCATATATCCAGAGAAAGACATGGTTCGAAAGGATACATGCACCCCAGTGTTCATTGCAACACTACTTACAATAGCCAAGACATGGAAGCAACCTAAATGTCCATCGACAGATGAAGGGATAAAGAAGATGTGGTACATATATACAATGGAATACGAAACTCAGCCATAAAAAGTATGAAATAATGCCATTTGCAGCAACATGGATGGACCTGGAGATGATCATACTAAGTGAAGTAAGTCAGACAGAGAAAGACAAACATCATATTATATCGCTTATATGTAGAATTGAGTATAGAACATCTGGCCTCCCAGAGATACGTAGATGGAAAAGGGCTGACACTGTGAAAGGGTTTGGGGGAGCCCTACCCGTCCTTGGACCATCCTTTGAGGACCATTGACTACCGTGTGGAACTGTTACCGAAGGTGGGGTCTGCCTGCTCTGAAAGCCAATAAAGAGGCAAGGTTGGTGGAAAGGAAAGTTTGCTTTATTTCGGAGGTTGGCAACCTGAGCTTGGGAGGGGGGTAGTGGGGAGGGGAGGGCGGACTTGTATCCAAAGACCGACATCCCGACCCTGCTGGCAATCAGTGGGCAAGAGCTTTTATAGACGGAGGGCGGGGCTATATGTAGAAACAGCACAGGCAGGTCCGACAGGCATCTTGAACTTGGTCATCGGTGGTCTGATCAGTGTCCCCTTGATGGTTTTCAGTACAGTGAGTCTTCAGTTCCAGGGTCGGTTTGTTCCCATTTCTTTGATGCCAGTTCTGGAATTGTGGCAACTTATGTCATGGCTACAGTCTGGTCATCGTGTAGTTAACTTCTCCACCTGGTGTGGGTTTCAGTGTCTACAAGACAGCTCCCAGGATATGGCTCAGAATATGATCTATAGCCCTTGAGGAGGAACTAAAGGGCCTTCACTTTGTTTAATGGCTAAGCTATTATTATTTGGTCCTGTTTGACTGTTTTTCTTTGCTTCTGCATTTTCTCACTTCTCTGGTTAAACTTATTCTTTGGCTAAAGTTTTTCTACAGGCAGAAGGCAGGTGGAAGACACTGCGGGGAAGGACCATAGGGTCTTGCTATGTTTCTGTACCTTACACATTGACATCCACCGTTTCACCCATCTGTTGCCCCAAACGCTTCTTCATCTACATAACACTCTCTGCTCCCTTCCCCAAGTGGGGAGCTCCTGGGTATCCTGATCCTGGGGAATTCAGCAACGTATGTACAATATTTATCCCAGTGATCACAACCATGTCTTCAACATTCAACGCATGTTGGTTCATATCATCTACACGTGTTTATGGAATGCCTGTTTTCACTGGGGAAATGCAGCTGTGAACAAGACAGATGGGGTCCCTGTTCTCGTGGTGTTTATATTGAACTGGGAAGAGACACTATAAAAAATAAACAAAAATATAAATAGGACCCCTTCAGTTAACAATCAGTGCTGTAAGGAAACTAAAATAGAGTGTTGTGTTAGAAAGTAAAACAGGGTAGTCTGGGATGACCTCTCAAATGATCAGAAAAAGACGATCCCAAAAAAACGAATAAGAAGTGTTCTCGGAAGAAGGAACAGCACATGCAAAGGCCCTGTGGTTAGAACCATTTGTGTTTGAAGCATGGAAAAATGAATGAATCATCTACCCTGCTTGTGTTCTGCCACATTTACATGGTGATGCCTTGTTCTTAATTTCTTTGGCAACCAGAACAGTCACAACAGTTCTTGAAGTTTTAGAAGTGTACTTCTGTTTAAGAAATTTTGAACAAGTTTTGACTCATTTCATAGTCTATCTAAAGTGATTACTGATATGTGGTTAAAGACAAATTGGGCCCAATCTCTATTTGGGAATATTCTGCTGCCCTCACTGCCATTGACATTGGCAATGTCATTGGTACTAGACAGGATACTCTTGGTTGCCCACAACAGAATCCCCAAATTGTTCAAGCAAAATCCAAAGGAAATTGAATGATCCTGCAATGCTACTTCTGGGACTAGACACAAAATAATTGAAAACAAGGACGCAAAGAAATATTGCATACCAGTGTTCATAGAAGCATTATACAATTGACAATAGGTGGAAGCAACCCAAGTGTCCATCAACAGATGAATAAACAGAATGTGATCTATCCATACAATAGAATATTATTCAGTCTTAAGATGGAAGGAAATTCTGACACATGCTACAACGTAGATGAATCTTGAGGACCTTATGCTAAGGGAAATAGGCCAATCACAAAAGGACCAATACTGTAGATTTCACTTATATGAGGTACACAAGAGTAGTCAATTTCATAGAGCTAGAAAGTAGAATGGTGGTTGCCAGGGCCTGGGGTGGGGGGGGCGGGAGGAGGGAATGGAAGTTACTGTTTAGCAAGTACAGAGTGTCAATTTGGGATGATGAAAAAGTTTTGGGCATGAATGGTGGTGAGAGTTGTACACCAGTGTGAGTGTACTTAATGCCACTAAACCATACACCTTAAAAATAGTTAAGAAAGCAGGCTCACAGAGGTAGAGAACAAACTAGTAGTTACCAGTGGGGAGAAGGAAGGAGGGGCAATATAGGGGCAGGGGGAAAAAAGTGGGTTATTATGAGATTATATGAAATCATGTGTGTGAAACTTTTGAAAATTGTAAAGCACTATAGAATTTAAAGAATCTTTCCTTAAATAAAAAATAGATTTTTTTAACATCTTTATTGGAGTATAAATGCTGTACATGTTGTGTTAGTTTCTGCTGTACAACAAAGTGAATCAGCTGTATGTATACATATATCCCCATATCCCCTCCCTCTTGTGTCTCCCTCCCACCCTCCCTATCCCACCCCTCTAGGTGGTCACAAAGCACCGAGCTGATCTCCCTGTACTATGCGGCTGCTTCCCACTAGCTATCTGTTTTACATTCGGTAGTGTATATATGTCCATGCCACTCTCTCACTTCGTCCCAGCTTACCCTTCCCCCTCCTCATGTCCTCAAGTCCATTCTCTACGTCTGCGTCTTTATTCCTGTTCTGCCCCTAGGTTCTTCAGAACCATTTTTTTTTAAATTCCATATATATGTGTAAAGAAGATGTGGCACATATATACAATGGAATATTACTCAGCCATAAAAAGAAACGAAATTGAGTTATTTGTAGTGAGGTAGATGGACCTAGAGTCTGTCATACAGAGTGAAGTAAGTCAGAAAGAGAAAAATAGATTTTTTTAAATGGTTAAGATGGTAAATTTTATGTTATGTAGGTTTTACATTTTTTTGAAAAGGAAATTGATTCACATTCCTAGCCCAAAAGCCTGGAGTTAATACTAGATTCAAGCAGAGCTGGATCAGGGGTTCAAATGATGTCATCAAGTTGCTGCCTCTCTCTCTCGCTTTCTCAGGAAATTTCTACAAAATAGAATAGACATCACCAACAGCTTCAGACTCACAACCTCCCAGCCGAATGACCCTTAAAAAGGGACCTTCTTTCCTGTTACTAGATCAGAAAAATCTGTAAAGAACTCTGATTGGTCAAGGACGAGTCTGAGGCCATGACTCATCCTTGAACCAATGGTCATGCCTCAGGGATGTGGCAGTTATGATGGGTACAAGTTCAGCTACACTAGATCAACATAGAATGGATTCCTTCGAGTCAGGTGGGGTTCTGTTATTAGAAAGGAAGAGGGGTATTACATAGCTAAGGTCAACTGTACCCTTGATGCGAGGGACCGTTCGGAAAAAATTGGGGAATATGTAGAGCACAATTTTAGTCCCTGTATAACTTTATAATATTGGGAGTGTGCATTCAAAATATTAGCAGTGGTATAAACCATCTCTCCAGGACTTAAGTGCTGCGGTGTGAAGCCTGAGAGCCATCCCCTAGACACTGGACTTTTCTGCAGAAAGCCAAGCTCTCCCCCGCTGGCGTTAGTCCTACATAGCTCATGTACAGGCTGTCATTTATGGCCATGGATATCATTCCTTCCTTTGGTTGTTCACCTTTTTTTCAACCAAGAAGATAATTCTAACCCTAGAAGACCAACTGCAGGGCAGAATTCATCAAAAACGAAGCTAAAAACAGTAATTTGTGAATCGGGAGAAAACAAGCCTACTCATTAAAATTCTGCAGTAGGGAATTCACAGTGAAGTTTCAGGTTGAAATTTCCTTCTAAAGAAGACTTTGGGGCTTCCCTGGTGGCGCAGTGGTTGAGAATCTGCCTGCCAATGCAGGGGACACGGGTTCGAGCCCTGGTCTGGGAGGATCCCACATGCCGCGGAGCGGCTGGGCCCGTGAGCCACAACTACTGAGCCTGCGCGTCTGGAGCCTGTGCTCCGCAACAAGAGAGGCCGTGATAGTGAGAGGCCCGCGCACCGTGATGAAGAGTGGCCCCTGCTCGCCGCAACTAAAGAAAGCCCCCGCACAGATACAAAGACCCAACACAGCCAAAAAGAAATAAATAAATTTATTAAAAAAAAAAAAGAAGACTTTGGGGTGGATGGACTTCTCTGCTCTCGTTTTCTTTTTTTCTTTCTCTTGCAGAAAGGGCACATGTGCGAACAACAGAATTCTCTATAGGTAACATGTCAGCTCTCTCAAAATATATGGGCTTCGATTGTAAATGCACTGCCCACTGAGCCAGGCAAGAGAATGCTGTTTGTCACAACTCGTAGTGAAAGCTTTCTTGTCCCTCTCTGCCCAGAGTGCCCTGTGAATATGGGAAGGCCTTTCCTTGAGGAGTGGAATGTAGTCTGTCCTTCCCTTCCATTTGTCCGCAGTGGCGATTGTTATAGCTTGATCCAGAAGGAGCCCCCCAGGATAACTGGTGAGACAGACACTTCCGGAAATTGATTCGATGCCCAGAAGCCATGCTCCCTTCTTCGCTACCAGTGGAAGTCTGATGTTGTCTGAGCTTCAGGTGGAAACACCCTGATCTCAGGAAGGTAGACCCTCCCAAAGTCTCAGAGGACGAATCGTCACTAGTCTCCTCCCAGTCTCTTTTGCCCGTTCGTCCTTTTCCCAATTCTCCATCTAGCCGGAGTGGCCTTCTGGCCCATGAGTTATAGAGACAGAAGTTTTCTGGTGTGTTGCAGGGTCAAGGTCCTTTGAAGAGAAAGCCTTTGCCATCATTCATATTCCTAACTCCTTCTTTTCCCGCTTGTGATGGCAGTGAAAGAATGTGCTGCTGAGACTGATGACAACTCTTTGGAAACAATGAGAGAAAAGCCAAGAGCATCCTTGAGACAGAAACCCAGTGGCGGCCAACCTCCTGCACATCCTGTTCTCTGAGACGATTAGATGCCTTTCTTCCGGAAGCATTCTCTACAGTAATTTTTTGCAACCCAAAGTGTTACTAATCAATAACATCAAGTGCTCAACTGTTATTTCTGTCAGTGGCACCCAGCGGGTCATCCATATTGGGTACCTGCCCTTCCAAGAGACATACAGTTTATTGCAGCGCGAGAAGTAAGCATGCAGGTTCCTGCGCAGCTGCTCTGGACTTCAGCTGCCTTAACCCTTTGTAGCTGTCAGCGACTTAACTGCTCAGCGCCCCGGGTCCATGGGAGGGAGCTTACGTTCGATGAGCTAAGCAGTTAGCCCTGAGATCCGTGAAAGCGTCCTGAAGAAGCACGTGGGGCCACTAGCATGCCTGAAGGTGCAACGGGGCCATTGACTGCCAATGGCACATCAAGTGTCCCTGGCATCAAAAAGGCCTGTATTTGTCTTCATACCAGGAAAAGCACATGAATATGGCCCCTGGCTTTTAAGAGCTGACCGGTGTGAGGTGCTACCTCACTGGGGTTCTGATTTGCATTGATCTCATAATTAGCAATGTTGAACATCTTTTCATGTGCCTCTTGGCCATCTTCTTTGGAGAAATGTCTATTTAAGTCTTCTGCCCATTTTCTGATTAGATTGTTTGTTTTTTTGATATTGAGCTGTATAAGCTCTTTCTGTATTTTTGAAGTTTCACTTGACCACCCTCCAGAGAATCTCTGCTGAAGCTAAGAAAGGCATTTTGAGAAGTTTGTGCAAGAATTAGAAAGCAGCAATGGTTGGTCACTGTGTCCTGAAATGCACCCCAAGTAAGAACGAAAGAAAGATGAATTTGGGGGATACCGGAGTGGGAGGGGGCCAAGACAGCAGCTGCAATGTGGTGCCACCTCCACCCTGGGTCTCCTTCTCAGCTGGTTGTTAGGGAGGAATGTTCACCTCCTGGCCAGGGAAAGCAGTGCTACTGAAAGACTCAGGGCTCCTTCAGGGGCGAGTTACTAGGTCAGCCTCATCAAATATGGATGGGCCAGCTGCACCAAAGCTGTCTTCCTCCTAAAGTTCCTCCGAGACTGGCCACTGAATCTCTCCAGGAGGCCACAGATACCTGCAAAGGAGTTACTTAAGGAGCCATTATGGATTTGATGGGTGGGCTCTTTTGGCCTTTTTGGTTTTTACTATTAATACATTCTTTTGCACCAGTGGTTCTTTTTTTTTTTTTCCATTTTCATTTATTTATTTATTTATTTATTTATTTATGGCTGTGTTGGGTCTTCGTTTCTGCGCGAGGGCTTTCTCCAGTTGTGGAGAGCGGGGGCCACTCTTCATCATGGTGCGCGGGCCTCTCACTATCGCGGCCTCTCTTGTTGCGGAGCACAGGCTCCAGACGCGCAGGCTCAGTAGCTGTGGCTCACGGACCCAGTTGCTCCGCGGCACGTGGGACCTTCCCAGACCAGGGCTCAAACCCGTGTCCCCTGCATTGGCAGGCGGATTCTTAACCACTGCGCCACCAGGGAAGCCCCGCACCAGTGGTTCTTGATTCAAGAGTAGCCTGGTTGCCTATCAAGTTAGGAGTAGGTGTGTGTGTGTGTGTGTGTGTGTGTGTGTGTGTGTGAATTACCCCCAGACGACTTTCCCGACCATAGGAAAAGGACGACATCAAGGACGGTAATCCCAAGCCAGCACTTCATGATGCATCACCAGGGCCTCTGCTGAGACACAGGATAGGCTAATTGGTCTAACTAGGGAATCAGACTGCATGGGTCAAACCCTAACTCTGCCTCTTAACCCCTGTGTGATCTTGAGCACATTATTTTGCTGTTCTGTGTTTTCTCACTTGTTTAAACATGGAGCACAGTCATGGCACCTACTCAGTGAAATTGTTAGGAGATCTTTATTGTTTTTTAAGACTTGATTTTTTTAATAATAGCTTTTCATTCTCTTTAGTTTTGTTTTTTGTTTTTCTTTGGGGGGCGGGTTTGGGCTGCACTGCATAGCTTGTGGGATCTTAGTTCCCCGACCCGGGCCCCAGCAGCGAAAGCACCAAGTCCAAGTCCTAACCACGGGACCCCCCGGGAATTCCCAAGACTTTAATATTTTAGAGCAGATTTGGAGAGAAAGGTACATGGATTTCCCATATTTCTCCCGCTCCCACACATGCACAGCCTTCATTATCACCAACATCCCCCGCCAGATGGTACCTTTGTTACAACTGATGAACCGACACTGACACATCATAATCACTCAAAGCCCATAGTTTACCTTAGGGTTTACTGTTTGTGTTTGTCTTACATTCTATGGGTTTCGACAAATGTATCCACCATTCATGTATCTTAACAGAGGATTCTCACTGCCCTGAAAATCTGTGCTGCACCTATTCACACCCACCAACTCCTGGCAACCACTGATCTTTTCACTGTCTCCATAGTTTTGCCTTTTCCAGAATGTCATGGAGTTAGAATCATACAGTGCGTAGCCTTTTCAGATGGGCTTCTTTCACTTAGTAACATGCATTCAAGGTTCCTCCATGTCTTTTCATGGCTTCACAGCTCATTTCTTTTTAGTGCTGAATACTATTCCATTGTCTGGATGGGCCACAGTTTATTTATCCGTTCACTTACTGAAGGGCACAGTCATTGCTTCCAAGTTTTGGCAATTATGAATAAAGCTGTTATGAACGTCTGTGTACAGGTTTTTGTGTGGACATAATTTTCAACTCCTTTGGGTAAATACCAAGGAGAGTGATTGCTGGATCCTATGGTAAGAGTATTTTAGTTTTGTAAGAAACCATCAAACTGTTTTCCAAAGCAGCTGTACCATTTTGTATTCCCACCAGCAATGAACGAGAGTTCCAGTTGCTCCACATCTTTGTCAGTATTTGGTGTTGTCATCAGTGGTCTGGATCTGGGCCATTTTGATAGGTGTGTGATGGTATCTCCTGGTGTGGGGTTGGTGTTTTTTTTTTGGTACTCTTACCAGCAGTGTTTTATTTATTTATTTTAATTGCTTTTTATTGAGTAGAGTTGATTTACAATGTTGTGTTAGTTTCTGCTGTACAGCAAAGTGAATCAGTTATACGTATGCATATACCCACTCTTTTTTACATTCTTTTCCCACGTAGATCATTACAGAGTACTGAGTAGAGTTCCCTGTGCTATACAGTAGGTCCTTGTTGGTTATCTGTTTTATATAGAGTAGTGTGTATATGTCACTGTTGTTTTAATTCGCATTTCCCTGATGACACACCGAGTAACACATGGAAAACACTTAGCAGAGAGCCTGGCTGATACAAAAATTTGAATAATATATGTTAGTTGTTTGATATCCTCACAAACACAGCAGAGCACAGGCTCCGTGGCTGGTTCCCCACCTCCTCGGAACCTAGTAAATTAAGGCAGCAGAAAAGATTTGGTTTTGCTTCCTGTTGACGAGCACTCAGACACAGCCAGGTGAGGCCCACCTTCGCAATTCTGTGTCCTTGCTCACCGTGGCCCCTGCCGTGGATCGCGCCTGGCGCACAGCATGAACTCTCCTCCCGATGGTTTATTCTCCCATAATTAAATTAGCATTGTGCCAGCATACTCTCAAAAATACATAAAGTGAGATCATAAAAATTCTTTACTGTCTGCACGTGTAGGATCCCAGCACGGCAATCTCAGAGCAACAGATGCACGGAGTGTTTGGGGACACACATTAATCTGGCGGTTAGACTGTGGCGTCTTCCACGTGCCAGGCTCACTCAGCTGAGTCGTGTGCTCTGCCTTAGAGCCGCATTTCTTCCCCTCTCCGGTGCTGAGAGCGGGAGCCAGGTGATCCTTTGCTGCGGAGGCTGTGCTGTGCCTTGTAGGGTGGTCAGCACCATCTCAGCGTCTACCCACTCGATGTCAGCTGCACCCCCATCTCCTAATCTTGACCATCAGACACATCTCTAGATACTACCAAGTGTCGCCTGGGGGGCAGATCTCCCTGGTTGAGAACCACTGCCTTGGAGCACTGCTCAGGGTGGTGTTTGGGGCAGATGGTCTGCAGCAGGATGGGACCGTGGCTCCTCCCAGATACACGTCACGGGAGACCTCTGCATGCAGGGCCGGATGGATGGATTGCTTGGCTGTATGGACAGACTCCCTGCCTCAAATGGAGTTGTGTTAAAATGCTGAGAGTCTGCAGAGATTCTAGTTTCAAAGCTAATGGTTCACTATACACTTTGATGCTTTCCAGAATTATACATCTCCTCACAGCCATTCTAAACTGGTGTCCAACCAGCATTTCTAATAGACCCATATATCATCTTAACACTGCCCTGTAGAGTGCTGATTTATTAGGGTGCTCTAATAATAATTTCATCCCAGAAAAATGTATACAAACTATTTTAATATAGATTGACGCCGTCTGGACTTAACGTATGATGCAATAATAAATACAGAGCCCCGCCCAGGAAGTGTGCCAGCATAAACCATTCAGTGTGTATCCAAACACATTTCTACATCTAACAACCAGTTTAAAGGAAATGCAGGGGTAGAGGAACACATTAAATGGCAATGCAAAGACACCATCTGATAAATCCAGAATGTAGATATTCTGTAGGACGAAAGACTTAGTATTTCAAAAAATATCAGTTGCATGAATAAAAGGAGGACGGTAACTTAATATAATAAAAGAGACTTAAATCTAAAGTCAGCAGAAGAAAGGAAATAGTAAGGATCAGAGAGGAATTAAATAAAATAGAGATTAAAAAACAATAGAAAAAAATCAATAAAACCAAAAGTTTGTTCTTTGAAAGGGTAAGCAAAATTGACAAACCTTTGACCAAGCTCACCAAGAAGAAAAGAGAGAGAAGCCAAATAAACAAAATAAGAAACGAAAAAGGAGACATAACTGATACCGCAGAAGTACAAAAAACCATAAAAGAATACTATGAACAATTCTGTGCCAACAAATTTGACATTCTAGAAGGAATGGACAAGTTTCTAGAAACATACAGCCCATCAAAACTGAATCAAGAAGAAATAGATAATTTGAACAGACTATCACTTGAAGTGAAATAGAATCTGTAATTTAAAAAAAAAAACAAACTCCCTACAAATAAAAGAGACTTAAGAACATAATAACCCGTGCCATGTGTGGACCTTGTTTGGATTTTGGTGGAAACAAACCAATTCTATAAAATAACATCTTTGAGATAATAGGGGACATTTTTAACATTAGGAAATTATTAATTTTGTTAGATATGATAATGGCAAGGTGATTATGTTTTTTAAAATCTTGAAGTATTTATGAGTGAAATGGAATGAAGTCTGGGTTTTGGTTTTAAATAGTTCAGGATAAAAACGTTGAGGTGGATGAATGAAACAAGATTGGCTAAATGTGGATTGTTGTTGAAACTGACTGATGGGTACATATATTTCACTGTTAGAGAGTTGAGTTAATGCCTATTTTTCTCATGGTACAGCAAGTGCTATCATGCCCACCTACCCAAAGAAAGTCAGTGCACCAAACTACTTTCTTTAGCCTGGGTGACATCTGTCATGACATTTCCTTCTGCCTTGGTTCTGCTGAATTATTTTAATCTGTAATGCTTCGCCAAACTTGCTCAAGAGATAGCTCTAGGTGTGCTACCTAAATGCCGAGGAAGAGTATATAAAGCTCGATGTTAAGATACAGATTCTGTGATGACTCAGGGCAGAAACTGTGGGGAAATGTGATAAGATCAGTCACTGACGGATGGCTAGATATGCTTTGTCACTACGAATGATATCGCTTCAGACTTGGAGGAGGCGACCAAAGACTGGATGGTCCATAGATGGAGGACATCTTAGCGTACCCATCAGGCTCCTGGCAGCCAACAAAAGTCCCACCCCAAGTTTATATTTAGTATTAAAAGAACTGTCAGGATTTCCCTGGTGGTGCAGTGGTTAAAAATCCGCCTGCCAATGCAGGGGACATGGGTTCGAGCCCTGGTCCGGGAAGATCCCACATGCCGCTGAGCAACTAAGCCCGTGTGCCACAACTGCTGAGCCCATGTGCCACAACTACTGAGGCCACAAGCCACAACTACTGAGCCCACAAGCCACAACGACTGAAGCCTGCCTGCCTAGAGCCCATGCTCCACAACAAGAGAAGCCACCGCAATGAGAAGCCCGCACACCACAACGAAGAGCAGCCCCCGCTCGCCACAACTAGAGAAAGCCCGTGCGCAGCAACAAAGACCCAACGCAGCCAAAAATAAATAAATAAATTAATTAAAAAAAAAAAAAAAAAAGAACTGCCTATAGAGGTGTAGGCAGGTTTGAGGCAGGCGGGCACCAGCTTTATCACTCCTAGGCCTGAAGGGGTAGGGAAGGGACCAGTGTCACCGAAGCTTGGTGACAGGTGGGGTCTTGGAGGTGGGGCTGTCCCTACAGGGGACCCAGCTGCAGCCCAAATCATGGTGCAGAATGGAGGGCAAGAGATGCCCCCCTCTTCCTACCCCTCAGTGTGGTATTTGTGTCTCCCATTGGCCCAACTCCACCGGAGCCAGAAGGGAAGAAGATCCTGGATGGTGCTGTTGTTTTCTTTTTTTATGTGTTAATTTTAATTTTATTAGAGTCTAGTTGATTTACAATGTTGTGTTAGTTTCAGGTGTACAGCAAAGTGATTCCGTTACACATATGCATATATTCATTCTTTTTCAGATTCTTTTCTCACGTAGGTGATCACAGAGTATTGAGCAGAGTTCCCTGTGCTCTACAGTAGGTCCTTGTTGGTTATCTGTCTTATCTGTAGTAGTGTGTGTGTTCATCCCAAGCCCCTGGTTTGTCCCTTGCCCCACCACGTCTCCCCTTTGGTAACCGTAAGGTTGTTTTCGATATCTGGAAGTCTGTTTCTGTTTTGTAAATAAGTTCATTTGTATCATTTTCTAAAATTAGGTTCCACATATGAGTGATATCATATGATATTTGTCTTTCTCTGTCTGACTTACTTCCCATAGTATGATCATCTCTGGGTCCTTCCATGTTGCTGCAAATGGCATGATCTCATTCTTCTTTATGGTTGAGTAGTATTCCATGGTATGTATGTAGGTGGTGCTGAAGTCACCTAGAAGTCAGCCTCAGCCACCTAGGGCACAAAGTAGAAAAAAGAAGGGCAGGAAATGGATGGGAGGGTGGGGTGCAAATGGAGAATCTTCATCATGAGTTTTAGAGGCTTGTCCCGAATAGAGGCGATTTGATGAGAACACAGCAGTAATTGTCATGAGTGGTGCTGGGAACGTTTTACTATGGAAATCATCCCATGTCACACTGATCCAGTTAGCACAGTGGTGTGCTGGGAGATGTTTAACAACCGGCTCTCCAGAGGGAAAAGGCCCTGATGTGTAGCGTTGGCCAATTTCTTTGGTGTAAATACTCTCACCGTAACCAATTTCAAGCTACCGATGTGATATCACTGAACACAGACTTGGGAAGAGGGGTCCAGTAGCACTCCATTATATAGAATTTCCTCCATGCAGATATGTAAACATAATCTCAGGAGCATAGTTCACTGTAAATAGTGGTAAAATCATTAGGGAGTCGTGAGTTGCGAGTACTGATTACCTTTGTTTTCTAATGCAGATTATTCCATTATAGGTTTATATAACTTATATTTGAATAACTGCCATGTTTAACAACCAGCTTGCAGCATTCCTGCAAATTTAACAGCCAGCACACCACTGGTTTATGATGGCCAGCCTGAAGTTTTAAAGACAATGATAGACGTGGGCGATAGGATTGGGAGTTTTTAGGAACAAACCTCTGAAAGCAGAACATTGGTATTTATCTTATGAATGAACAACTCTGGTGCCAAACTTTGCAATCGAAGGAGTGAGGAGCCCATTGACTGAGACCAGATCAGGGCAAAAAAAAAAAAAAAAAGAAGAAGTAACAGAGCTCGAAGCAAAAACAATGCTTGGGAAACCCCAGTGTTCTCTGAGCTCTGGACTTGGCTTCAAACATTTGATGAGTTTCTGATAAAGTAATTTTCATCAACACCCAATATCAAAGGCAAATTGGAGGCAGCAAAAGGTAACGGCCAAAAGGAGACAGTGTTTGCTAAGCTAAACAGATGACGAAACGAGACAGTCAATTGGAAAAGCATTTGATTGCCGTCGTTTTCACACAGGTCCGAGAGAGGCGAGGAGCGTCTGTTCCAGCCGAACTGGCTGTGACCACTGCTCTTAGACCATTAGGGTGCAAGGAGTTTATACCCAGAGGAACGAGCTGGGTTTCAGTGGCCACACACACAATTGCAACAGAGCGTTTACAAGGCAGATAAGAGCACTTTTCATTGGCACACATGCTCATGCACACACACAAGCACAAACACAACACTTCTTTTAGGAAATTGCAGTGATGACCATTAGAACATTTTTCGCATCCTTAGAACCTGTCTGTGCCGCCTCACCCCCTGGGGCCTCCCAGGGTCCTGGTCTGAGGAAGGCACTGTGCCCCCCCGGACCTCAGCTGTCCCCAGCTCGGGAACGCTGGTGGGCCCGGGTGATGGCATTCACTGGGTTCCTGATGGGGGTTCCTGGCTTCTGTCTCCCTTCACCGGGTGGCAGAAGCCAGCTCACACTACTAAGAACAAAACACAGAACGAACGTGTTCTATATTTTTCCTGCAGGGCCCTTTTCATTACTCTTCCCTCCCGTGTTTTTTTTTTTTTTTTTTTTTAACATCTTTATTGGAGTATAATTGCTTTACAATGGTGTGTTAGTTTCTGCTGTGTAACAAAGTGAATCAGCTATATGTATACATATATCCCCATATCCCCTCCCTCTTGCGTCTCCCAGGGTGGTGTATTAAAGCTGCATTTATAAAAGAAAACTCTGCGTTTTTTAAATTACACGTCTCTCGGGGCCTCCCTGAGTGTGATATGCATGCTTGTAACAAGAAATGCTATTTTATGAGATTCATGAACAGACATGTTTTGGTTTTTTTTTTTTGTAGCATCATGTATTAATGTGCATTTGGAAAAAGGAGTTTGATTTTTATTTGCGGTAGTCACATACAGTTTCTTCTTGAAATAAATTGGCTAAAGTAAAAAAGAAAAGAAGAGGTAGTTCATTTAAAGAAGAATATTAAATAAATGATATTACAGAGAATGTATGAATATGTCAGCGATTTGAGGGTGGGACCTGGGGAAATCCAAGTGGATAGTTCACATGGATTCAGCCTCCAGTGAGTATCTCATCAACCCCTGATAACCAGGGTAGCCACTCTGGAGGAGATGATTAGACCAGTAAGAGCACCTACGATTATCTTAGTTGTATACGGACCCCGATCCCAGACAGATGTTTGTTTTCTCTTAAGTGCTTGGAAACACCGGAAGCCTTCAGCCTCTTTCTTCTGCCATATTAGCTTCATAGGACTTGTCAGGTTACTGGGTGGATACGGATATAAATTTATGAGTCTTATTATAATGGAAGGGCCAACATCAGTGTGCTGTGCCTTCATGTACGGCATGTATATAAAGGATGCAAAGTGCCATCCACTCATTTTATTAGCGGCAGAAGCTGGTTTGCATACGTAGCAGGAGGCCTTCCCACTGCAGTGCCCAGAGCGTTGCCAGTGGAGAGTAAGCAGTGGATGTTGATTGCTCTGCTTGTTTCTCATGATTTTGCTTCATGCAACTCCACGTAGGGGGCCAGGCCAGGGATGGGCTGTGTTAGTGACTGCTGGCTTCCTAACTTCGTCCTAGCCAGCCAGCTTAGAAAGCACCTAGCAGAGACTCCAAAGCTAGGTGGGACATTTAGAGACAGACATTTATCACAAAGAGGTTCCTCTGACCTTCCTCTTCATCCATTTGATCCTCTGTGGGGTGTCCATAGACACAGGGTACAGGTGAGTCCTTTTATCTGGGCTACCCAGAGATGGGCAAACCTTTCACGCTCTGATTTGGGCAGACCTCTGCTGCATGCTTCACATCGTCTAACCTGCTGGATAAGCATGCTGCTGATGGCCGCTCTGGGGTGCTGGATGTAGATCCCCAAGGACATAGGAAATTAAAAATATCCACTCCATGGTAGAGAAAGGCTAGCACCCAAAGTTTGCATCTTTGTTGAAGTTCTGTAAGGAAAGAATGAAGGGAAGATTCCAGCAATGAAGCATCCAGTCTGACCTAGAAAACCAACTGGCTTTCTGGGTCGGTGTCTGATAACTTAGTCCTCACCTTAGGACAAGAATATACATACTCAGTGCTAAGAGGGGTCCTGTAAACCAGTGGCTCTCAGCCAGGGATGGTTTGACCCCCAGAAGAAGACATTTGGCAATGTCTGGAGATATTTTTGTTGTCACAGCTGGGGAAGGAGGCTACTGGAATCTAGTGAGTAGAAGCAGCTAAATGTCCTACAGCACACAGAGCACCCCCATTCCCCGAAGCAAAATAGTGTCTGTGCCAAAATATCAAGAGAGCCGAGGTTGAAAACCCGGATGTCAGTGAATGAAGGAACCTGGGAGGGGAGTCTGATGAGACGCCCTGAAGCACGCTTGCTGAGTCGGTGTCAAGCGCCACGACTCAGATTCACTCCCTGTTTCCATTTGGGCCTGTCTTCAGATCCCAGGTCCTCTGTTCTTGCAGTTTCTACCCCGGCCTCACTGGGCTCATTGCTGCTCCTGCAACAGGGGTCTGTATTCGGATCTCTGCAAATTCATCAACTTATAGTCGCCCCCATTCATTAGCTCAAGGTACTGTGGGGCAGAAGTCTCAGTGGGCCCAACCGAATTCTCAGCAAAGGTCTCACAGGCCTGGGTGTCAGCCAGCCTGATACTGTCCGGAGGCTCTGGGGATGGTTCTACTTCCAAGGCCATCCACTGGTCGGCTGGACTCAGTTCTGGTGGCCGTGGGACTGGGGACCCTGTTTCCCTGCTGGCTGTCAGTCAGGGGCTGTGTTCAGGCCCTAAGGGCCTCATGGCCCCTCCATGTTCAAAGCCAGCAACAGCAGGCCAAGTCTCATACCCAGAATCTCTCTGATATTATCCCCAGCTAGCTACTGCCAGCTGGAGAAAAGTCTGCTTTTAAAGGGCTGGCGTGATGAGATTAGGCCTCTCTATGTTAAGGTCAACTGATTTAGGACATTTTTTTTTTTAATTTTTATTTATTATTTATTTATTATTTATTTATGGCTGTGTTGGGTCTTCGTTTCTGTGCAAGGACTTTCTCTAGTTGCGGCGAGCGGGGGCCACTCTTCATCGCGGTGTGCAGGCCTCTCACTATCGCGGCCTCTCTTGTTGCGGAGCACAGGCTCCAAACGCACAGGCTCAATAGTTGTGGCTCACGAGCCCAGCCGCTCCGCAGCATGTGGGATCTTCCCAGACCAGGGCTCGAACCCGTGTCCCCTGCATTGGCAGGCAGACTCAACCACTGCGCCACCAGGGAAGCCCGATTTAGGACTTTAATTCCCAACTGCAAAAGCCCTTAATGGCAAAGTTAGGGCTGAAGTAACCAGGGACAGGAATTGTGGGTGGCACCTTTAGAATTCTGCCTACCACAGGGCCTTTGCAATGGGCTTTCCCTGCTGGAAATGGGTCCCACCCCCACCCTATTGTCCACATGGTTCTTCCACACCGTCTCCCAGTCTCTGCTTGAACACCCCTCGTCAGAGCAGCCTTCCCCAGCCGTCCTACTAAAAATTGCACCTCCTCCACCCCACCCCCGTATTCTCTCCCCAGCTTTATTTTCCCTCGTAACCTTTGCCAGTATCTGACATGCTGTTTATTTTGCTTCTGTTCTGGTCTATCATCTGTCTCTCCCAACTGGGATGTGAGCTCTCCAAACAAAGCAAGTGGGCTCATTGGTTATTCCACACCAGGAACAGCGTTTAGCACATGGGACGCGTTCAAACAGTGCTTGCCGAATGAGTAAACATCACAGTGGGTTAAAAAAGGAGAAATCCAAAATTTCATACGGAAGCTTTGGATTTTAGTTCAATGCTGGCAACAGTATTCGTCCGCTAGAGCTGCCATAAAAAGTGCCACGGGGTTTCCCTGGTGGCACAGTGGTTGAGAATCTGCCTGCTAATGCAGGGGACACGGGTTCGAGCCCTGCTCTGGGAAGATCCCACATGCCGCGGAGCAACCGGGCCCGTGAGCCACAATTACTGAGCCTGCGCGTCTGGAGCCTGTGCTCCGCAACAAGAGAGGCTGCGATAGTAAGAGGCCCGCGCACCGCGATGAAGAGTGGCCCCCGCTTGCCGCAACTGGAGAAAGTCCTTGCACAGAAACGAAGACCTAACACAGCCATAAATAATAAATTAATTTAAAAAAAAAAAACAGTGCCACTGACTGGGTGGCTTAAGTAACAGATGTGTTGCCTCTCGGTTCTGGAGGCTGGAAGTCCAAATCAAGGTAAGGGCAGGCTTGGGTCCTTCTAAGTGTTCTGAGGGAGCATCTGTCCCAGGCCTCTCTCCTTGGGTCATAGATGGCCGTCTCCATCTTCACATGGTGTTCTCCCTGGATCGTGGCTGTTATAAATTTCCCCTTTTGGAAGGCACCAGTCATAATGGATTAGGGTTCATCCTGATATCATTAACTGGATCACCTCTGTAGAAGCCCTATCTCCCTGTGAGGTCACATTCAGAGGTACTGGGGGTTACAGTTCAACATACACATTTGGAGGGAAGTACAGTTCAACCCATAATAGCAACTAATTAGGTTTTTCCTTTTTTACCTGCTCTGAGGATCAGATTCAGCCCCCTCAGCAGACTCAGACTTAAAGGGCCAGAGACCAAGTGGTAACTAGCCCTCTCCCACACCCCCTCCTCAAGACACACAGATGCTCACGCATTCCAGGAGCCATCTCAGCGGCTTCTAGAAGCTCAGTGGCTTTGAGAAGCTTCTAGAGAGTGTATTTCACACGGCAATTATAGCTGACCCTGTGATGGATGGCTTGGAGGATGGAAATTAGGCTTCCTGTGTTCAGAATTTGTACTGAACATTGATTTTCCTTAAGGAACATTTAATCATCCCTGTATTACACCTGAGTCAGGCACATTTTTGAAAAGAGGAGGAATTTTTTTAACCGTTAAAAAACTGAATAGTAGCGTCAGTTAGATACAAATGAACTTATTGACAAAACAGAAACAGACTCGCAGACTTAGAGAAGGAACTTATGGTTACCAGGGGGGAAGGGTGGGGGGGAGGGATAGATTGGGAGTTTGGGATTGACATGTACACACTACTGTATGTAAAACGGATAACCAGCAAGGACCTAATGTATAGCACAGGGAACTCTGCTCAATACTCTGTAACAACCTAATTGGGAAAAGAATTTGAAAAAGAATAGATACATGTATATGTAAAACTGAATCACTTTGCTGTACACCTGAAACTAACACAACATTGTTCATCCACTCTACTCCAATATAAAATAAAAAGTTAAAAATTTTTTCTTTTAATAAATAAACATGTGGTATAGGTGGCATGAGCTGGTACGGCCAGACAGGCCAAGAAGCGCCGCCAGGGCTGGTCCACACCTGAGTCCTGTGTTGATACATCCCAGCATCCCGACATCCAGCGCAGTGCCTGCTGGGAAAAGTCAGTCCTCGATATTAACATGATAGATGAAAAATGACAGCGTCGGCGTTATTCGGTGCGGTCTCTGAGAATCTGAAATCATCTCCCCGACCAGCAACAGCAGACCCACACGCTGGGGACCACTGACCTAAGGCCACCCCCTAGGAACAGACAATGAAAAAGAGCAGAGGTCATAGAGCTCATCACAGTAGATGCAGGACCAGAAGCTACGTCTCCTGCATCTGGTCCGGTGCCTTCCCCTCCACACTGGGTGCTGAGAAAGGGCTGCTCTCCCATCACCACTGACCAGCTTGCACTGGCTCTTTCCCTAGAAACCAGGCATCCTCAAGGTCTATCCTCTTATCCCACCGTGGGGTTTTTTTTGTTTTTTAATTTATTTTTTTAACATCTTTATTGGAGTATAATTACTGTACACTGTTGTGTTAGTTGCTGCTGTATAACAAAGTGAATCACCTATACGTATACATATATCCCCGTATCTCCTCCCTCTTGCGTCTCCCTCCCACCCTCCCTACCCCATCCCTCTAGGTGGTCACAAAGCACCAAGCTGATCTCCCTGTGCTATGCGGCTGCTTCCCACTAGCTATCTGTTTTACATTTGGTAGTGTATATATGTCCATGCCACTCTCTCACTTCGTCCCAGCTTACCCTTCCCCCTCCCCGTGTCCTCAAGTCCATTTTCTACGTGTACGTTTTTATTCCTGTCCTGCCCCTAGGTTCTTCAGAACCACTTCTTTCTTTTTAGATTCCATATATATGTGTTAGCATATGGTATTTGTTTTTTTCTTTCTGACTTGCTTCACTCTGTATGACAGACTCTAGGTCCATCCACCTCATTACAAATAACTCAATTTCATTTCTTTTTATGGCTGAGTAATAGTGCATTGTATATATGTGCTACATCTTCTTTATCCATTCATCTGTCGATGGACACTTAGGATGCTTCCATGTCCTGGCTATTGTAAACAGTGCTGCAGTGAACATTGTGGTACATGTATCTTTTTTAATTATGGTTTTCTCAGGGTATACGCCCAGTAGTGGGATTGCTGGGTCATATGGTAGTTCTATTTTTAGTTTTTAAAGGAACCTCCATACTGTTTTTCATAGTGGCTGTATCAATTTACATTCCCACCAACAGTGCAAGAAGGTTCCCTTTTCTCCACACCCTCTCCAGCATTTATTGTTGGTAGATTTTTTGGTGATGGCCATTCTAACTGGTGTGAGGTGATACCTCATTGTAGTTTTGATTTACATTTCTCTGATGATTAGTAATGTTGAGCAACATTTCATGTGTCTGTTGGCAATCTGTAAATCTTCTTTGGAGAAATGTCTATTTAGGTCTTCTGCCCATTTTTTGGATTGGGTTGTTTTTTTGATATTGAGCTGCGTGAGCTGCTTGTATATTTTGGAGATTAATCCTTTGTCAGTTGCTTTGTTTGCAAATATTTTCTCCCATTCTGAGGGTTGTCTTTTTGTCTTGTTTATGGTTTCCTTTACTATGCAAAAGCTTTTAAGTTTCATTAGGTCCCATTTGTTTATTTTTGTTTTTATTTCTCTAGGAGATGGGTCAAAAAGGATCTTGCTGTGATTTATGTCATAGAGTGTTCTACCTGTGTTTTCCTCTAAGAGTTTTGTGATGTCTGGCCTTACATTTAGGTCTTTAACCCATTTTGAGTTTATTTTTGTGTATGGTGTTAGGGAGTGTTCTCATTTGATTCTTTTACATGTAGCTGTCCTGTTTTCCCAGCACCACTTAGTGAAGAGGCTGTCTTTTCTCCATTGTATATTCTTGCCTCCTTTATCGAAGAAAGGGGGACCATATGTGCATGGGTTTATCTCTGGGCTTTCTATCCTGTTCCATTGATCTATATTTCTGTTTTTGTGCCACTACCATACTGTCCTGATCACTGTAGCTTTGTAGTATAGTCTGAAGTCAGGGAGCCTGATTCCTCCAGCTCTGTTTTTCTTTCTCAAGATTGCTTTGGCTATTCAGGGTCTTTTGTGTTTCCATACAAATTGTGAACTTTTTTGTTCTAGGTCTGTGAAAAATGCCATTGGTAGTTTGATAGGGATTGCATTGAATCTGTAGATTGCTTTGGGTGGTATAGTCATTTTCACAATGTTGATTCTTCCAACCCAAGAGCATGGTATATCTCTCCATCTGTTTGTATCATCTTTAATTTCTTTCATCAGTGTCTTAGAGTTTTCTGCATACAGGTCTTTTGTCTCCTTAGGTAGGTTTATTTCTAGGTATTTTATTCTTTTTGTTGCAGTGGTAAATAGGAGTGTTTCCTTAATTTCTCTTTCAGATTTTTCATTGTTAGTGTATAGGAATGCAAGAGATTTCTGTGCATTAATTTTGTATCCTGCTACTTTACCAAATTCATTGATTAGCTCTACAAGTTTTCTGGTAGCATCTTAAGGATTCTTTATGTATAGTATCATGTCATCTGCAAACAATGACAGTTTTACTTCTTCTTTTCCAATTTGGATTCCTTTTATTTCTTATTCGTCTCTGAATGCTGTGGCTAAAGCTTCCAAAACTATGTTGAATAATAGTGGTGTGAGTGGGCAACCTTGTCTTGTTCCTGATCTTAGTGGAAATGGTTTCAGTTTTTCACCATTGAGAACGATGTTGGCTCTGGCTTTGTCATACATGGCCTTTATTATGTTGAGGTAAGTTCCCTCTGTGCCTACTTTCTGGAGACTTTTTATCATGAATGGGTGCTGAATTTTGTCAAAAGGTTTTTCTGCATCTATTGAGATTATCATATGGTTTTTATCCTTCAATTTGTTAATATGGTGTATCACATTGATTGATTTGTGTATATTGAAGAATCCTTGCATTCCTGGGATAAACCCCACTTGATCATGGTGTATGATCCTTTTAATGTGCTGTTGGATTCTGTTTGCTAGCATTTTGTTGAGGATTTTTGCACCTTTGTTCATCAGTGATATTGGCCTGTAGTATTCTTTCCTTGTGACAACTTTGTCTGGTCTTGGTATCCGGGTGATGGTGGCCTCATAGAATGTGTTTGGGAGTGTTCCTACCCCTGCTATATTTTGTAAGATTTTGAGAAGGATAGGTGTTAGCTCTTCTCTAAATGTTTGATAGGATTCGCCTGGGAAGCCATCTGGTCCTGGGCTTTTGTTTGTTGGAAGATTTTTAATCCCAGTTTCAATTTCAGTGCTTGTGATTGATCTGTTTATATTTTCTATTTCTTCCTGGTTCAGTCTCGGAAGGTCATGCCTTTCTAAGAATTTGTCCGTTTCTTCCAGGTTGGCCATTTTATTGGCATATAGTTGTTTGCAGTAATCTCTCGTGATCCTTTGTATTTCTGCAGTGTCGGTTGTTACTTCTCCTTTTTCATTTCTAATTCTGTTGATTTGAGTCTTCCCCCTTTTTTTCTTGATGTGTCTGGCTAATGGTTTATCAATTTTGTTTATCTTCTCAAAGAACCAGCTTTTAGTTTTATTGATCCTTGCTATTGTTTCCTTCATTTCTTTTTCATTTATTTCTGATCTGATCTTTATGATTTCTTTCCTTCTGCTAACTTTGGGGTTTTTTTGTTCTTCTTTCTCTAATTGCTTAGGTGTAAGGTTAGGTTGTTTATTTGAGATTTTTCTTGTTTTTTGAGGTAGGATTGTATTGCTATAAACTTCCCTCTTAGAACTGCTTTTGCTGCATCCCATAGGTTTTGGGTCATCGTGTTTTCATTGTCATTTGTTTCTAGGTATTTTTTGATTTCCTCTTTGATTTCTTCAGTGATATCTTGGTTATTTAGTAACGTATTGTTTAGCCTCCATGTGTTTGTATTTTTTACAGTTTTTTCCCTGTAATTGATATCTAGTCTCATAGCATTGTGGTCGGAAAAGATATTTGATACGATTTCAACTTCTTTAAATTTACTGAGGCTTGATTTGTGACCCAGGATATGATCTATCCTGGAGAATGTTCCATGAGCCCTTGAGAAGAAAGTGTATTCTGTTGTTTTTGGATGGAATGTCCTATAAATATCAATTAAGTCCATCTTGTTTAATGTGTCACTTAAAGCTTGTTTTTCCTTATTTATTTTCATTTTGGTTGATCAGTCCATTGGTGAAAGTGGGGTGTTAAAGTCCCCTACTATTATTGTGTTACTGTCGATTTCTCCTTTTATGGCTGTTAGCATTTGCCTTATGTATTGAGGTGCTCCTATGTTGGGTGCATAAATATTTACAAGTGTTATATCTTCTTCTTGGATTGATCCCTTGATCATTATGGAGTGTCCTTCTTTGTCTCTTGTAATAGTCTTTATTTGAAAGTCTATTTTGTCTGATATGAAAATTGCTATTCCAGCTTTCTTTTGATTTCCATTTGCATGGAATATCTTTTTCCATCCCCTCACTTTCAGTCTGTATGTGTCCCTAGGTCTGAAGTGGGTCTCTTGTAGACAGCATATATATGTGTCTTGTTTTTGTATCCATTCAGCCAGTCTATGTCTTTTGGTTGGAGCATTTAATCCATTTACATTTAAGGTAATTATCGATATGTGTGTTTCTATTACCATTTTCTTAATTGTTTTGGGTTTGTTATTGTAAGTCTTTTCCTTCTCTTGTGTTTCCTGCAAGGAGAAGTTCCTTTAGCATTTGTGGTAAAGCTGGTTTGGTGAAGCTGAATTATCTTAGCTTTTGCTTGTCTGTAAAGGTTTTCATTTCTTCGTCGAATCTGAATGAGATCCTTGCTGGGTAATCTTGGTTGTAGGTTTTTCTCTTTCATCACTTTAAATATGTCCTGCCACTCCCTTCTGACTTGCAGAGTTTCTGCTGAAAGATCTGCTGTTAACCTTATGGGGATTCCCTTGTATGTTATTTGTTGCTTTTCCCCTGCTGCTTTTAATATTTTTTCTTTGTATTTCATTTTTGATAGTTTGATTAATATGTGTCTTGGCGTGTTTTTCCTTGGATTTATCCTGTATGGGACTCTCTGTGCTTCCTGGACTTGACTGACTATTTCCTTTCCTGTATTAGGGACGTTTTCAACTATAATCTCTTCAAATATTTTCTCAGTCCCTTCCTTTTTCTCTTCTTCTTCTGGGACCCCTATAATTCGAATGTTGGTGCATTTAATGTTGTCCCAGAGGTCTCTGAGACTGTCCTTAATTCGTTTCATTCTTTTTTCTTTATTCTGCTCTGTGGTAGTTATTTCCACTATTTTATCTTCCAGGTCACTTATCCATTCTTCTGCCTCAGTTATTCTGCTATTGATTCCTTCTAGAGAATTTTTAATTTCATTTATTGTGTTGTTCATCATTGTTTGTTTGCTCTTTAGTTCTTCTAGGTCCTTGTTAAACATTTCTTGTATTTTCTCCATTCTATTTCCAAGATTTTCGATCATCTTTACTATCATTACTCTGAATTCTTTTTCAGGTAGACTGCCTATTTCCTCTTCATTTGTTTTGTGTGGTGGGTTTTTACCTTGCTCCTTCATCTGCTGCGTATTTCTCTGTCTTCTCATTTTGCTTAACTTACTGTGTTTGGGGTCTCCTTTTCGCAGGCTGCAGGCTTGTAGTTACTGTTGTTTTTGGTGTCTGCCCCCAGTGGGTAAGGTTGGTTCAGTGGGTTGTGTAGGCTTCCTGGTGGAGGGGACTGGTGCCTGTGTTCTGGTGGATGAGGCTGGATCTTGTCCTTCTGGTGGGCAGGACCACGTCCGGTGGTGTGTTTGCGGGTGTCTGTGAACTTGTTATGATTTTAGGCAGCTTCTCTGCTAATGGGTGGGGTCGTGTTCCTTTCTTGCTAGTTGTTTGTCATGGGGTGTCCACTACTAGAGCTTGCTAGTCATTGAGTGGATCTGGGTCTTAGCTTTGAGACAGAGATCTCTGGGAGAGCTCTCGCCGATTGATATTACGTGGAGTGGAGCCGGGAGGTCTTTGGTGGACCAATGTCCTGAACTCAGCTCTCCCACCTCAGAGGCTCAGGCCTGACAGCTGGCTGGAGCACCAAGACCCTGTCAGCCACACAGCCAGGTACATGGAGATTTTCTTGCCTTTTGGGAAGTCTGAGGTCTTTTGCCAGCGTTCAGTAGGAGTTCTGTAGGAGTTGTTCCACATGTAGATGTTTCTGATGTATTTGTGGTGAGGAAGGTGATCTCCACGTCTTACTCCCCCACCATCTTGAAGCCCCTCCCCACTGTGTTTTAACACTGACTTTCATTGCAAAACTTCTGGTCCTGGGACCCAAATTCCTGCAACAGCTAATTCCTTGAAGTAGATAGGAATATCCATTGACCTCATCAAAGAAAACACCTAATTCAGAAAACTGGGCTTTTAAAACTTGTGCCTTCCTCCCATCTCAGAGGCTCTTCACCCTGCCCCAGTCAGAGATGAAACCAGCCCCTGCACCAGTCAACAAGAATCCTCCTATTTTCTTGAACTATGAAGTGTTAAGAACAATTTGTAGCTTCAGTGAAACCTCCAGTCTTCAGCAAAATCCAAATGCAGCGAAACCCAATTTCAAGCAAAGTCACATTTCAGGAGGCAGTCGCTGTGGGCAGTCGGGGTGGAAGGTGTCCTTGCATGAGGACAAAGGGGGGCTTTCGCCGGCTAATGTGTCTTTAATCGTTGTCCCTCAGGCATGCCTTGGTCTTCTCCTGGCCACGGTGGCAAGTACGATTTAGCGAAATCATTTAGCAAATCACTTTAAAGTAAGACTTGGAAGAAGTTTCTAGAGAAAAAGTGCTGTTGCTGCTGATAGGCTCTTGCTGCTCTGGGGTGGCAGGGGGGAGGGCAGGTGATGCTAATTTGTGTACCCTGGGCTTGAAAGGGGGAGATGTGTTTTATCACTGCCTCCCATCTTTGCTAGGTGATGTCTAGCCTGTTAACTATTCACAAGGATTTATTTCCTCCACCCTGTGAGGTTAGCAGGGCAGGGCTGTGTGTGTAATTTTTTAAGCTATTACTTTGATAAGATAACTTGCATGGAATTTAAGGAGTCAAATAGTTCTGCAGAGTTTGTTGGTAAAAACTGTATATAACATTCTCAAAGTGACAAAATTACAGTGATAGAGAACAAATCAGAGTCTGTTGGCACTGAGTGGTAGGCAGCCTTGACTATTAAGAAGTAACATTAGGGAGTGTCTTTATGATGATGGAATTCTTCTGTGTTCTGATTGTGGTGACAGTTACTCCAGTCTACACATGTGATGTGATTTTATAGAACTATACATGCCCCCCTAAAAAAGTGCACGTGACAGACATAAAGAACAGACTTGTGGTTGCCAAGGGGGTGGGGCGGGGGTGGGGGAAGGATGGAGGGGGAGGTTGGGATGAGCAGACTTAAGCTTTTATATACAGGTTGGATAAACAACAAGGTCCTACTGTAGAGCACAGGGAACTCTATTCACCAGCCTGTGATAAACCATCATGGAAAAGAATATGAATGTATTCCATATTCATAATGGAAAAGAATGTATATTACACGCATATATACATAGCATAACTGAATCACTTTACTATACAGCAGAAATTAACATTGTAAATCAACTATACTTCAATAAAATAAACTTTTAAAAAAAATGCACGTGAAAACAGGTGAAATCTAAACAAGGTCTGAACATGAGTTCATAGCATGGTAGCAATGTCAGTTTCCTGGTTTTGACAATGTACTGTGATGATATAAGAGAGCATCACAGGGGGCAGCTTGGGTATATGAGAACTCTATATTTTGTGCAACTTCATGTTAATCTCAAGCTATCAAAGTAGTTCAAAATTAAAAGTTATTTTGAAAGAAATGCTGCAGTACTCTGTTCCCTTCCACTGCCTTTCTCCTTGTACAGAGGCAAAATTCTTACTTTGGTATTTATGTCCATATCACTAAACGACATAGTAAGTAAGGCTGATACCTCATCATTTTATTTTATTTTATTTTTTTTTTTTAGTTTTAGGCGCTGTCTATAAATTTCCCATTATGAAAAATAAGGATCTTTCTCTCTTTTCTCCCCCACTCCTTCCTATGTCTCCATCCCTGCAAAATAATAATCATATTTTGTCTAGATTAATAATCAGTGTTTAAAATATTACAAATACGTATGCTAATCACAGTAAAAGTAAGTATTAAATAATGATGACTTTTCCTTTCCTGCATAATGATTTTTTATCATCAGAATTAAAAACTAATTTGGTTTTATTCTTTTTCTTCATTTTCTGTTTATTTTGTTCTCATTTATTCCCAGACTCTTTACTGATTATCTAAATCTCCTCTTAGAACATTCATTCACATCAAATTTATTAGGAAAATTCCAGTTTCCTGAAGACGTGCTGCCAGAATTTCTCCATGCTGGCGCTCAGCTGTTATCCAGGACCTCTATTCACCATAAACCTCCTGTTCATCTCTGTCATGCATTGGATCTTCATTTCCTGGGTCTCATGATTTCTTTCTATATTTACCCCCATGTTTGATGGAGCACATCTTCAAGTAGTTTTCTGAGCAAGGATGTAGGAAATAAATTTTTGGAGAACTTGCATATCTGGAAACATTTTCTTCATCATTAGGCTGGATATCAAATGCTAGGTTGGAAATCATTTCCCCTCCGGTTTTTGAAGATATTTTTCATCGCCTTCTGGTTCCCAGAGTGCGTGTTATGAATCTTGAATCCATTCTGATCCCTGATTCTTTCTTCAGTCTGGAGGATAGCAGAATTCACCTCTCTGTACGCAGTGTCCTAAGCTGTATCAGTCCTGTGCCTTGGGGTGGGTCCTTGTGTTCATCACCCAGGAGGCCCTTCCCATCTGGACACTCACATCCTTTCATTGGGGGAAGTTTCTTGAATTACTTCATTGGTGATTCCTACTCTCTCTTTGTGTGTTTTTTATATTGTTCAGATGTTGAACCTCAAAGTAATCCTCTTCCATTTCTTTGGGTTTTTTTCTGCTTCCTAGGACAAATGTCCTCAACTCTATCCATCAACCATTCCACTGATTTTCCATTTCTTCTATAATATTTTTAATTTCCAAGGGCTCATTTTTCCCCTTCTGGGTTTTTTAAATAGCAATCTGTTTTTGTTTCATGATTGCAGTATCTTCTCTGATGGCTCTGTGAATGTGAATGATTGTGTATTTTGTTAATTGTGGTCTTTCCTGCATAGGCTCTATTTTCTACAGATTTCTTTTTTCTTCTTTTTTTTGCCTGTTTTGTTCCATGTGTCATGTAGAAACTTTATCAGTGTCCTAAGATTCTTGATTCTTGTTTGCTCATATTAAAAAAAAAAAAAAAAAATGAAGGACTAAAAACCATTAGAAGCTCTGAGCCCGTAGATGGGCCTTGGTGACTACAAGCTTCACTGAAAAGTAACCTGGCTGGCTGGTTGGACCAGTAACCAGGGTCAGTACCGAATGGTCTAGAATCTGGTATTTTTCTTAGACGGTGAAGGTCCAGCTTTGGGGACAAAGGCCTAGGAATCTCAATGTTCAGTGTGTGTGATGTCACATAGTGACTCTGTTTTTGTCATGGTATCAAATCTTCATGGTCCCCCAGGCCCGACATGGCGTCTGGCAGTCACCCTGTTACAGGGAAAGGGAAGCGTGTTTGCATCTGGCTGCTTCATAAACATACTTTTGGCTAATCGTCCTTATTTTAGCCCTCATGGACTCCAACTTTTAGTGGCCCCACCAGTTCCTGAGATGGGGGGATTCCGTGGCATAAATTCTGCTGGTTCTTAGCTTTTCTCGCTGACGGCTCACGACTTAGTTTGGAAGTTCAGCTGACCCTATTACCCCCTTGTACATCAGCTTACTGGTCCCCAGATCGTTTACGTTTGCTGCGTCTTTCTCCCCATCATCACGGGTCTTTAAAAATAGTCCCCTCGACTCTCCTTTAAGTGGGATTTGGGAAAAGAGGATAAGCAGGTATATGTGTTCGATCCGATATGTTTCTCACCAGTTTATTGATGAGAAACCTGAGTTTCAGAGAGGCTAAGAGACATAGCTAAAACAGCAGTTCTAAGAGGAGTGCTTTGCCTTTTCAAAAAGTCCCTGGCTGAGTTTGTTCCCAGAGGAGACCCAGCAAGTCACGGGAAGCAGCTTGGGGACCTGCCTGCACTGATACAACCATAACTAACATTTATTAAGTGCTTGCTGTATACTCGACAGTGTTCCAATCTCTTTATATGTGTTAATACATTTCATCATCACAACAGCTGTATATTGGGGGTTACTATTATCATGTCCATTTACAGGGGAGGCAAGTGAGGCCCAGAGAGGTTATTATTTGCCCAAAGTCACACAGCTACAAAGTGGAGAAAGCAGTGTGTGCACCTCCACCAGGGTTTCTGAACCTGGGCATTCTGGGCACTTTGGACTGGGTAAGTCTGTGCTGGGGCTGGGAGGGCTGTCCTCTGCATTGGTAGGCTGCTTAGCTGCGTTCCTGGGTGCCAGCGCCCTCCCCACGGCTGAGACAACCTAAAATGTCTCCAGACATCACCATGTGTCCCCGCAGGATGCAGTCGCCCCTGACTGAGAATGACTGGCCTGGGCAGGCTGGCTTTTCTACTGACCGCTCAGCTGAGCTACTTCTTGGTTCGGGGACTGCCTGAGGCCGCTTTCCTTCACCCTCAGACCTGAACAGCGAGTTCCGTGATTCCTGGGTCTGTGGGTAGATCCCCCTCTCACTCCAGTCGCCAAGTCCCCAGCATCCTCCCCCTCTGAGGCCCCTCTTCTGACTGTGCCACCGGATATGAAAAAAGCAGAAAAACGAAAAAGCCACGCACGCAGCTTAGCGGAGGCTGGGCGCATTTGGAAAGGCCGAGTCGGTAATCTCTTGGCTTTTTCTTGCTGTCTTCGTCCCCGCAGAGCCAAGGTGAAGAAGGGGGTGAACATCTTGAGCACGCGGACCAGCGAGCCTCGCCAGTGGGACGTCAAGCAGGAGCTGGGCAACGGCGGCAAGCACGCCACCGCCGCCGTGGTGTGCCAGCGCCTGGCGCCCGGCGCGCGCAACAGGTAAGCGCGGGCGCCCCTCCCTCCGCATCGGTGACCCGGGGTCCCATGACCCGGTCTCCGCCTAAGATCCCTGCCTTAGACTCACAGTAACCACTGCTTAGCGGAGCTGTTACACCTTGGCTTGGAAATCCGGAGACACTTACATCACCTGTCGTACCTTCTGGCATCTCTGGCAGGAAGGGCAGGGCCCTGATTCTGCGGCTCTGTCGTTTGGGTTTGGGAGCAGAAATTAGTTTGCACGGTCTGTTCTGCTTTGCGGAGGCTTATTCATTCTCCTCACGTACGCTCATGTCCTCGAGGCTGTGTCATCTCCCGTGGCCCTGCCGTTGACCTTGCTTATCAGAGGCTGCTTTCTTGCAGAGGGTTTGTCCTTTGCGCAAAGGGTGTGATATTGTGATTTATACTAAGAAATACATATTTGGTCTTCATCCCTGTTCCTGGCATACAGCTCTGAAAACCCTTGCAGCTTCCCAGAATGAGAGCGTAAAGCTGTCTTCTGTTTACGTTAATAAGGTTACTTTTGGAAAGCCTCCTAGGTCACCTTAAGATGCTGGTTGCAGGGAACCGACCATGTGATTGGAGGAGGGTTGGACCTTTCAGTCCCACCCCTGGCCTCCGTGTACGAAAGGGAGACTGGAGATTGAGTTCAATAGCCAGTGGCCAATGAGTTAATCAGTGGTGCCCATGTAATGAAGCCTCTGTAAGAACGCGAAAATACTGGCTTTGGAGAGCTTCCGCGTTGGTAATGGCGTGCAGATTTGGAGAGAGTGGTGCCTGGAGAGGGTGTGGAAGCTGCGCCCACTTTCCCCATGCCTTGCCCTGTGCACCTCTGTCACCGGCTGTTCCTGAGTTAGACCCTTTCATAATAACCAGTAACCTGGTGAGTGAAATGTTTCTCTGAGTTCTGTGAGCCGCTTCAGCAAATTCATGGAACCCAAGGAGGGGGTCATGGGAGCCTCTAATCTTTAGCCCGAGGGTCAGAAGCACAGGGGACAGCCTGGACTTGCGATTGGCACCTGAAGGTGGGGACAGTCTTGTGGGACTGAGCCCTTGACCTGTGGGATCGGACACGATCTCCAGGTAGGTAGTGTCAGAACTGAGGTGAAGTGTAGGACACCCAGCTGGTGTCAGAGTATTACTTGGTGGTGGTAGAAAAAGGACACACATCAGAATTGGTGTCAGAATCATAAAGGATTAAACTCAGTCTTCTGTGAGGAGGACTTTCAAGACAGGAGGTGACAGTCAGTGACAATGATGCATAGGGATGGTATGTGAGAGTCTAGACAGACATTCTGGATTATTATTTAGCATAATTGCTTTCTGTGTATAAAAGCAACACATGCTCATTTTAGAATATTTGTGAAAACAACTGTATGAGGAAAAAACTTAAACAGTATATCAATATCCCTTCTACCTAAGGATAACCCACTGCTAACGTTGATTCATTTTCTTCCCATTTTTAATACATAGATAACATCTGTGTATAGTAAGCGTGTAGTAGGTTCACTTATTTTACAAATTTGGTATCATAATATATGTCCAGATTCTTAAGATAATTTCACTTATATTGATAACATCTTCCTTTGACATTAAATATTCCTCAGAAATATTTTAAGATTCCATCACATAGATTTAACATTACATAAGTAACCATATCCATAGTTTGGGCTATGTAATTTGTTTCCAAGTTTTATTTTCATAGATAATGCAGCAGCAAACCACCTTCCACATGAATCTTTGTCCCTTTCTCTTTTTGCTTAAGGTGGCTTCTTAGAATCAAAAAGTTAGATCGTTTTTTAGGGCTCTTGATACAGTCCGTCAGTGTATTTTCCTGAAGGGATTAGCGCTAAAGGAAGAAACATCCACTTCCACTACTGGATGTATTTTCTTAAGTGAACACTTCAAGCCTGCCCAGAAAAACTCTACAAATGCTCCACTGCATTTAGAAACACCCAGTTCTTTCGGGACTTCCCTGGTGGCGCAGTGGTTAAGAATCCGCCTGCCAATGCAGGGGACACGGGTTCAAGCCCTGGTCCAGGAAGATCCCACATGCCGCGGAGCAACTAAGCCTGTGCGCCACAACTACTGAACCTGTGTTCTAGAGCCCACGAGCCACAACTACTGAGCCCTCGTGCCACAACTACTGAAGCCTGCACGCCTAGAGCCCGTGCTCCGCAACAAGAGAAGCCACCGCAATGAGAAGCCTGCGCACAGCAACGAAGACTCAATGCAGCCAAAACTAAATAAAAAAATAAATTTATAGAAACACCTAGTTCATTTGTCTGTAAGACCCTTTCCTCAGTCCTGCCTTCCATGTGTAGCCAGCAAACACATCTGGTGTCCTGAACAGCTTCCTGGATCAAACACCAGCCTTCACCATCATGAGCCCAAGAAGGATTGTTAGTACATCTGAGGGGTGAGCATTGGGCGTTTCACCTTGTGAAAACGTGGCTGGAAAGAAATGCGTGCATGGGTCCCTTGCTCTAAGCATGAGATCAGAGGTCAAATTAAATCTCCTGAATCAAACGCACATAAAATCTAATTAACCCACAAGATTAGTGTTGATTATGCAAGTTCAAGGGAATGTGTTCATTAACAGGCAGTGGATTTGTGTGTGTAAATAGTTCTTTATGTGACAATCAGGAGGAGTCTCAAAGTGAGGGAGGTAAGCTTTGCTGTACGGGAGCAGGTTCTGAAGAGTCCTGGTGGCAACCCTGTGTGTTCTGATCTTCTGGGAATTTGATGCTGGGACCAGGTGTGTTTGCTGAGATGGTAAACATCATGCGTGATTTTCCACTGTCAGCCGTGCTGGATGTCACAGTAGCGGGAACTGTGGTTTAAAATCAGCGTTTCCTTCCTTCTGAATTCTAGAGTTTTTTTTACTGCTTTGAGTTAGACTGGCCACAAGCTAGTTGGTTGTGAGGGCCTGGAATTCCCTGCGTCCTCCCAGGTTTCTTAATATGATGTCTTAGAAAGTAACTGTTGCCTTTGCAGAAGAGCCGACATGTCAGGACTGGGGTCAGGGCTCTGCTGAAGCCATCCAGTACCAGCTCGTGAGAGCTGATTGGATTGCTCGAATCTCCTCCCAGTCTCTCATGCGCTGACCGTCCGTATTTACACCATGGAAACTGGCAAACATCACAAAGCAGGACTTTCTGCCATGTTGGAGAGCCTGTTTACCAGCACACAACTGATGGATGTTCCTGCTTGCTCACTTCCTCACCTGGACATTCAGAAAACATTGCGTGGTTCACGTAAGTCTGAGGTGCTATGCTCCGTGCCAAGTCGATACCCACTGAGTCAGGTCCAGACCCTGTCTTCAAGGAAGCTAAAGTCTGTGGAGCACGTAGGAACAGACTGACCACAGCTCAAATAAGGGCTTTCGATGACATGGAAGGTACAAACTTCACAGGGATGTGAGGGCTTACTTCCCTCTGCCTGGAGAGCAAAGGCCAAGAGTATTTGTTATCTAGTGTTTTGTAACAAAACACCCCAGAACTGAGACGTTTATTTATTTATTTATTTACTTATTTAGCATCATTTTAAATTTTATTTATTTATTTATTTATTTATTTATTTTCGCTGCGCCGGGTCTTAGTTGCGGCCTGTGGGATCTTTGTGGTAGCATGTGAACTCTCAGTTACGGCATGCAGGATCTAGCTCCCCGACCAGGGATCGAACCCACCCGGGAGCTGTGTAGTATGTTCCATATCTCCTTTATCCATTCATCCGTCGATGGACATTTAGATTGCTTCCATGTCTTGGCTATTGTGAATAGTGCTTCTGTGAACACAGGGGTGCATGTATCTTTTTGAATTAGAGTTTTGTCTGGATATATGCCCAGGAATGGGATGGCTGGATCATATGGTAGCTCTATTTTTGGTTTTCTGAGGAACCTCCATACTGTTCTCCATAGTGGTTGCACCAACTTACATTCCCACCAACAGCGTAGAAGGTTCCCTTTTCTGCACACCCTCTCCAGTGTTTGTTTTTTGTCGACTTTTTGATGATGGCCATTCTGAGCATTGTGAGGTGGTACCTCATTGTGGTTTTGATTTGCATTTCTCTGATGATTAGTGATTGATGTTGAGCATCTTTTCATGTGCCTGTTGATGGGCATTCTTTGAAGTTAACAGGGAACTCCGTGCTGGCGATGCAACCTCCCCGGCTCTGAGCAAGACTGGCTCCCCCATGAGGGTCACTGCGTGCCACCTGCAGGACTCCCGACCTGGCCACGCACACCTGTGCTGTTATCTCCTGAACGCCTGTATTTAAATGGGTTCACTTGTGCATTTTAAAAGTTCCATATTAGGTTTTATTTTCAAAACATTAGCATTCGGGAGGACTATATCTCTCTGGGGAAGCAAACATAGTATCTCAAATACAGAAACTTAAATAACAGTAATATTCTGTATGTTTCATAGTGCTTGACAACATGCAAAATAATACTCTGTGTATTTCGTAGTTCCTGGCATTTTACAAAATGCTGTGTGTATATTATTTCAGTAACTCTTCTCCATGGTTTCCTGAACTGAGAGTCACACTGTTGGGCAGATAAAGAAAAGAAGTGAAGACATTCCGAGGCAGAAAGCATCCACCTGAATATTTGTGCAAATGCTTTTTTTACAGTGTTTTCTTCTAAAATAACCTTCATGTCTATAAATACATAGGAAAAGCTCATATTCACTGCATGAATTAAAGGCGAGCATAAACAAATACAATTTAAATGAACAAATACTATTGATGTCTAGCTGGCTGGCATTACCAGCAGAAGGCTCTGCACTTGACCTTGGGGTTAGAAAGGGATTAGCAAATACCCAGGAGGTGTTAAAGATACACTAGCCCCAAACGGAGACTTTCTTTTCTTTCCTCCTTATTTTTTCTTCCTTATCTTTTTATTAACCTTATTTTCTTCAATGCCCCTGTGTCACCTTTATAATCATAAAAAATGTATTAAAACCCACATTCCATACCTTATGTAGCTATTACCATTATTATACATATAAATACTTTTATATAGTTGGGATCAGCCTGTGATAGATCCCCTTTTGTAACTTAACATTGCCAAAGCCCTTTGCCTGCCCCAAACTTAGTTTGTTAATTAGCTGCCTAACAACTTATTAAATTAAAAAACCTTAATTTATTTTGAGAGCCCCCTGTCGTAGGGCATCTCGGTGGTCTGTTCCTAACTTTTTCGTGTAAATAAATCAGCGGTGCACATTTCCATGGCTATATGGTCCCTCCCCATGCCCCCCTTCCTGGGAGGCTGCAGGGGGTCTCGATGCTGCAGGTGAGATTTGCAAATCTAGGTTACAGGTGTGTGTGCTCAGCTGCAAGCTGAGAGGCTGCCCACACAGCAGAGCTCAAGCAGGACATCCTCACAGGAGTCGGACCATGTCACCAGGGGCTGCAGACACGAAGGAGCCAGACAGCTAGGCCTGCATGCCGGGAGAGGTAGGTGGAGAACAGGACAGACTGCACCCACGTAGGGGGGACGCTGGAACCTTCCCAGGTGAGGACGCAGGCCCCGTGTTGCCCGATCTCTGGATTTTTTTAGAACAGCTGAAAATCCAGACTGTCCTAGAAAAATCTCCCGATTTTTAAACATTTGCTCAGATTTTTTAAATCACAGTGTAGATCAACCAAAAGGAATATTGTTCAGGAAAATAGTCCATCAGCGAATGAATTGTGCAAAAGTGGCCGGTTTGAACCGGTTGCACATTCCACTTTGGGTAAAATCGTGCCTGTTTTCTTCAGGGGGTTAATTGCCTGTATCTTCAAGGCATCAAATCGGCAGCAAAATAGGCTTCCTGGGCCTAGACTGTGTGTCTCTTTTAGAGGGATTTATAAGTGAGGCGAGGCCTTTCGAAGACTCAGCTCACCTTCATTGTCACCACATACCTATGACCCCTTCTAAACAGATCAAGCGTCACGACACTCCTGTGCTTCCAGCACGTGTTATAAACTCGCCTTGTTCCTCCTGTACCTTATCCTTGCTCATCCTCGGCTTTCATCAACCATCAGTCCTACCAGGAAACCTGCCTGGGACGTGGTGTTCCCTCCTTCCCAGCTTCTAGTGTAGTGGTAGGTCAGCCGGCATCCTCCAGCCAGCAGGTCTAGACGGAAGACATCCTCTGGGCCCTTGCACTTCCGCAGAAAAACCAAATGGTACTCATCTCACTCTTCCCTCTAGCCGCTGCCACAGCTCCCAAGCCCCAGTCAGTACGCTTAAGGTATGCTCTGTGGCGAAGGAGACCAAGTCAGGCAGGCAGGTCATAAAAGGAGAAGGGCTTTTCCAAAAGCGAAGACCATTGAACATGGATTATAAGATGCCCACTAGTATTCATTTTAGCAGCCTCGATTGCAGACCTTACATTCACAGCTCTGCTCAGCTGTTTGTTTTTGGAGAATTCCGGAACACGAGTGTGGTCAGAGCTGCTGAGTATAAACAGTTTCAGCAGAGCTTCTGGGAGCAATCCACGAAGATAATCTGCTGTTCCCTGAAGGAAATTGCCCAGACTGAGTTCTTTCTTTAAGAGCTATTTGAAGATGGCACAGAAAATCTGCTAGGCAAACGCCCACGAATGAAAACCTCCCAATCAGTGGGGTAAAGCGTGCGTGTCAGGTCCCTAAAGGAAGAAGTCAAAAGCATCCCCACTCAGCCCACCCTAAACTCACAGCAGATTCATGTCAACATCTGCGGCAGAGAATTTATTGATATACACACTGTGTGTGTTCTCCATAAAATGTTTGTTTTCCTCCCACTTTCAGCTGTGATGAAGGTTAAAGCCCTAGATGGTTGAGGTTATTGGTGTTTCCTGTGATTTATAGAAGCTAAACTCTCCCAAGGGAATTTGCTGGAAGCCCCTGGGAGTGGGGGGAACAGGTAGAGGATAGGCTTTGAAGCAGCCTGAGAGAAGAAGAGATTTTCCTTGGAGACCCAAGAGCTGGTTCTGTCATCAAAACCTGATCTGACGTCTGAAATGGCCATTGGGTTTCTCCATTGCTTGGTGCTGTCTAAAAGTAGAGCATCAATCATATTAAGTGAAGTTAAGTCAGACAGAAAAAGAGAAATATCATATGATACCACTTATATGTGGAATCTAAAACAATGATTCGGGCCTTCCCTGGTGGCGCAGTGGTTGAGAATCTGCCTGCCAATGCAGGGGACACGGGTTCGAGCCCTGGTCTGGGAAGATCCCACATGCCGCAGAGCAACTGGGCCCGTGAGCCACAACTACTGAGCCTGTGCGTCTGGAGCCTGTGCTCTGCAACAAGAGAGGCCACGACAGTGAGAGGCCCGCGCATCGCAATGAAGAGTGGCCCCCACTTGCCGCAACTAGAGAAAGCCCTCGCGCAGAAACAAAGACCCAACACAGCCATAAATAAATAAATAAATAAATAAACCCAAAAAAATTTTTTAAAAAATGTTAAAATAAAACAATGATTCAGTGAATTTACAAAACGGAAAAACTCACAGACATGAAAAACAAACTTAGGGTTACCAAAGGGGGGAAAGAGGGGGAGGGATAAATTGGGAATTTGGGATTAACAGATACACACTACTATATATAAAATAGATGAACAACAAGGACCTACTATATAGCACAGGGAAGTACACTCAATAGCTTGCAATAGCCTATAAGGGAAACGAATCAAAAAGAATATATATATGTGTGTATATACATGTATATGTATAACTGAATCACTTTGCTGTATACCTGAAACATTGTAAACCAACCATACTTCAATAAAAAAAAAATTTAATTAAAAAAAAAGTAGAGCATCCGTGGTTTATCGTCCCATCGAGGCTGCCGACAATGAAGGCCATCAGTTCTCCAAGGGAAAGCGGCATACTTCCACAGAGAAGGGATGGGTGCTGGGGTCAAAACCAGTGCTTAGGACGAGGCACCTGGGAGAGCCTTCACGATGGTAGATGCATTGGACGCACCATCACCATTCCCCCCAAACCCTACTGTGATATTCACGTAATCAGTTTTCCGATGATGGCCCTGTGTACAAGAATGTTCTCGATGGATGTGTTCTCAACGTCCCCGTCCTGCCTGCTCTTCTGGATCCCACGACTCTCCTGTTCAGAGAAGGAGTCTTTGTCGTCTCCCCTGGAAGCTGGGTAGACTTCAGTGACGGGCTGATGACCAGTGTGCAGCAGAGGTGATGCCAAGTGACTTTGAGAGCCAGGTCACCAAAGAGCCTGCAGGCAGCGTGTCAGCATCCTAATGCCCTGAGGCCGCCATGCTGTGAGAAAGCCCAGCTCGCCCTGTGGAAGGACCACAGGGAGATGCCCTGATCAAGGCAGAGGATGGTGTCTAGCCAACCACCCAGCCGAGCCCTTCCAGAATTCTTGATTCACGTTAAAACGATCGTTTTATGCCGCTAAGTTTGGAGGGCGATTTATGGCACCACAACAGGTAAGCTGGGACGCTGAGTACCCGGAGGGGTTGAATTACTTGCCAGCCTCACACAGCTATTCAGGGCCATTTGAACCCTGTTCTGTCTGATTCTAAACACTGCCCTGACTTCTCCCACCACAAGGAAGAGATTGCTAAATGAAGAGATGCTGAAAGGCCTGTCCTCTTACCCTGAAGGCTCTTTCCCAGCCTCACTTATAGCCTTTCATGGCCAGAATGACGAGTTTTCTGTTTTCTTCCTTCCATCGCAGCCTGACGTGTGGTCCCCAGCCCAAACTGAAAATGTATCAGGTAAATACATCTCTCAACATCTGTCCTGAAACAATGTATTGTATCACGTTAATGAGTCCCCCAGGCTCTTTCCAGACCAGTAATGAACTGTAAGGGGAACAGGTGGAGGCGGTGCTGTGGCCGCTGGGAAGAGTGGGTGCGTTTCAGAATCCACGGTCCTGCTTCAGGCACCGCATCTGACTCAGAGGCGTGGGTGAAGTTGTCCTCCTGAGGCTGTCCCTACATTGCTGGTCCTCAGAGAGCAAACTAGGTACTAGACAGGGCTGTGGGGACACTGCTGGAATACCTCAAGGCTCCGTGTGTTCTGTTCAGAACCCTCCAGCCACCACCGAGCTGCCATGAGACCCTGGTTTTATCCACATTGTCTGAATCCTCTAAACCTGGGGACCCTTGTTCAGATCGAGGGTCCTTCTCACATCTGACTGGTCTTCACCAGAAAGTGGCAAACGGCAGTGGAAATGAACTCTTTCCCTTTTAAAAAAATGTAGCGTTAATTTTTTTTTTCTTTCTGCACTGAAAGTGAAAGCTTTGCCCACGTGGCGTCTCCGTTCCCACGTATCCCATGAAGCAGTGTGGCGCCATGAATAGCAAACAGCATCGCCTCTGGAGCCGGCCGGGCAACTCGGATTCAAGACGCAGCTCTTCTACCTGGAAGCTGTGTGGTTTTGTCCAGATGAGTCCATCTCCTTGCGCCTTACCCGCAAGTGAGATGATGAATGACAGAAGTACCTTCGTGGAGTACTCGTGAGAGTTAAAGGAATTGGTTTATGTCAAGAGCCTATGTAAAGTGTTGGTTCTTGTATTTTCCACGGAGCAAAGCTTCTTTAAGTTCTTCCTGACATTTTTTTTTTTTAAGATGTTTTCTGGCTTTATTTATTTATTTATTTATTTTTGACTGTGTTGGGTCTTCGTTTCTGTGCGAGGGCTTTCTCTAGTTGTGGCAAGCGGGGGTCACTCTTCGTCGCGGTGCGCAGGCCTCTCACTATCGCGGCCTCTCTTGTTGCGGAGCACAGGCTCCAGACGCGTGGGCTCAGTAGTTGTGGCACACGGGCTCAGTAGTTGTGGCGTACGGGCTTAGTTGCTCCGCGGCATGCGGGATCTTCCCAGACCAGGGCTCGAACCCGTGTCCCCTGCATCGGCAGGCAGATTCTCAACCACTGCGCCACCAGGGAAGCCCCTTCCTGACTTATTTTACACAATGGCACAGACTTCCTTGCATTGTAAGTGTGAAAGAGGCGCAGCCCTCTTTCCTGATGGTGGCAAATGTCAATCACGGAACCACAGTGTCCTGCTGACTTGGGCGTCATCCTCAATATCCTGGAAACTCGATTCTGCCCACCTTCCTTCTCGTCCCTCTGCTGAAACTCTTGGCTCACAGTTGATGGAGGTTTCAGTAGCTGGTTGGCTGTGGGCTTTGCTCTCACCCTCAGGGCAACCTGAACTTAGAAGGGGTGGCAGAGACGGACGTCAGAGGAACAGCAATAGCCTGTGGGTACCTGTGGGTTGACTGTTCCTTGCTTGGACTATGTATAAGCCGACCCCAAAGGTCTAAGGCTTGTCGTACTTTGTCATTTTACTAAGGCACATTTTCCCCTTCTGCCTTTATTATTTTTTACTCTTCATTTATTTTGGTGGGGGGCAGGGGGGGTAGGTCATACATTCACACAGTTCCAAACGCAAAATGTAGACAAGCCGACATACCAGAATCTACATCTTCCTCGACTTACCCAGTCCCCTTCCCCAGAGGTCATCAGAGTTCACGCTTTGTCACATCCCTTTCCAAAGATATTTATTTTATACATATGAAAACATACACACACACACATATATATTTCCTCCCCCACTTCAATTTTAAACAATGTTGCTTCTTTTTTCACCTAACAATATACCTTGTAATTTTTCCATATCAGTACATAAAGTTCTTTATTCACCCTTTTTTTTTTTTTAAAGCATCACATATTATGAAATATGGCATCATTTATCTGAACCAACACCGTGTTATTAACTGGCCTTTAGGTCCTACCGTCTTTGGCCTGGACTTTGAATAACCTTGTCCAAACACCGTCTTGAACTTCTGTGATTAGTTCTGTGAAATAAATTGCAGAAGTGAGCTAGCCGAGGAAAGTGGTACAGGCGTTTGCGAGCGTGATGGGTATTGACATGTTACATAGAAGCTGTATGGATTGATGCCACCGTCCGCCCACGCCCACGCCCCGCTAGCAAGCTCCTTGATCCCTTGCTGCTTGGACTTTATTTCCTCATGCGTGACCGGCTGGCAAGTAGCCTGAGAGTAGCACTCAGGGTGGGGATCATGGTATGGAGTTTTAGGATATTGCCGCCAATCCATCCTGGTAACTCCTGGGAAGTTCTGGAATGGCATCTGTGGCCCCGGGCTCTGCAGTGTTCCTCGAGCGTCTCCCCTGGGTGTGCGATGGATCTGCCGTACAGACAGCTGCAATTTACGAGCATGTGCAGCGTATAGGCTCTACGTTAGGTCTCTCTAAATTCTCACCTAATCTGAGCTCTCTGTTTGCTCCCCAGTCGCAGCCCCCATCCATTCTGCTCCAAATAGCCAAAGCGTTCTGTTTAAAACATAAATCAGATCACGGAACCTCGTATTGTTTTGGCCTTCCAGAGCTTCCCATCACACCCGGAATAAAAATCCCAGCACTTCACCATGACCTCCGAGGTCCTGGAGGTGATCTGGCCCCTGCCCACCTCCCTGGTCGTACCCTTTATGCTTCTGTCATCAATCACCAATCTTCTTCCACCCTGGCCTCTGTGGCGCCTGTAGCTCACGATCCAAGCTTGTTCCTGCCACAGGACCTTTGCATCTGCTATTTGCTCTGACCGGACTCTTTGCATGACTGGATCATTCAGATGTTTAGGTCTTAGTTCACCTGTCGTATTCTCAGAGAGGCAGTCTGTGACCACTCACACGGGTCACCAGTTTCGTTTTCTTTCTAGAACTCACCAGTGTGAAATTACCTTATTTGTTTACCATCTGTCTCTTCCCAAAAGTATGTAGACGCCATGAGGGAAGGAAGAGACTTGCCCATTCTTAGTGCTTAGATCAGTTCCTGGCACAGAGCAGGGACGAAAATCCTTGCTGTGTGAATAAACACAGGAATGACCTTTGCAACAACATGTCGAGTTATCGTGTCCGCAGTTTACAGGTGAAGAATTGGAATCAGAAGGTCCTTGTGTTCAGAGTATGAGGGATATTTGCTGAATGACTGAACAAATGAATGATGCTTGTTATGCTGTACTGACCCATTGTACAGATGAAGGAATAAGCCAAGAGAGTCCACATGAGCTGGGAGAACAGTGTCCCAGGAGCCAATGATGGGAGCCCGAAGGTTCTGGAAGAGGCATGAGAATGGAAACCAAACCCATCGTGCTCCAGGCTCCCTCCCACCGCGAACCTGCCCTGCCCTCTAGCTCTCATCCTGTCCCGTAGCTGTGACAAAGGAGGAGAAATCCTGCTCACCCACTAAGGGATTTATGAAGCAATTTGTATATGCTGGCATGGTACTAAGCACTGCCAGACTTACAGACATTTCCCTAAGAGGTCATTCCAGCCGGCAGGAACTTCACAGCTTCACCCAAGCCTGAAACGTGCTAGTCATAAGGAAGAATAACACTACTTCATCTTGATATCTCATGCCAGCCTGCCACACGGGACTCAGAGACCTACAGGGGGCAGAACGGCTCAGGCTGTGCCACCAAAAGCTTGGGAACTAAGGAGTCTTCAAATGTTGCATCCCGATGACCTGTTAAACCCTCATGGGAGGGAACCTTCTAAGTATATCAGCCTGATTGGAGGGTCTCAGAGCGAGAACCTGAATTTTTGTATTTGTGTTCAATAATCAAATGATTATCCTTCCAGCGAATGTATAGCACAGGAAACTGTATGCAATATCCTGTGATAAACCATGATGGAAAAGGATACAAAAAAAGAATGTCTATATGCGTATAACTGAGTCACTTCGCTATACAGCAGAGATTGGCACAACATTGTAAATCAACTATACTTCAATCAAAAAAGATAATAATTATCCTGCCAGGCACTGGGAATATGAGTGTTGATGAAACAGGTATGGACCCTGATCTCTTGGAATTCACTGTCCATTTTGAAAGATGGAAAATAATTAAATAAACACACCAAGAAATATTCCGTAGCAACACTGGCAAATACTATGAAGAAGAGGTGTGTGGTGTTGAAGAATTCGCAATAAGAGAGTGTATTACTTAGCGCACAGGTCCATTGCTCGTAAAAGGGCCCTTGTTGAAGGCAGTGTAAATTAAAGAAAAAAGAAAACATTATCCTTCTGTTACGTAAGCGTCTACATTGGTTTGGTGCCTCTGCTCTGCGCTGCCGTCAGAAGCCCAGGCTCCTTCCCTGGTGGCTGGGGTACCGCTACGGGCTGCCCTCGCCCACGTAATCCAAGATGGTGCACCGGCCTGGCCAAGGGGAGGGTGGAGAGGGGGAGGGCGTGGATGCCAGACCACGGAGAATTGTTCTTGTCCTTGTCTGAAGAGCAATGAGAAGTCTTTAAAATATTTTAAGCAGGAAGGCGACACAATCACATTTATGTAAACAATATTACTGGTAAACGTATAAGAAATAGATTGGGAGAAGGGGTCCAAGAAGACACAAGCATCCAGTTAGACTAGAATAATAGACCAAAATAAGGATGAGATGTCTGCTCTACCTTCCCACCACTGTCTTCTTATACACGGCTCCGCAAGACCACCACCTTCCATGTCGACTGGCACCAAGCCTTCTGAAAAACAGCTGAAATCCCTGAGTTGGTCAAAATACTTGAGATTTTTGTTTAGGAAAAGAAAAAGGAAGTATGGAAAAGAGGCAGCACAGAGAGATTATTCTTTTTTTATATAAATTTATTTATTTTATTTTTGGCTGCGTTGGGTCTTCGTCGCGGCACACAGGCTTCTCGTTGCGGTGGCTTCTCTTGTTGCAGAGCACAGGCTCTAGGCTTGCGGGCTTCAGTAGTTGTGGCTCACGGGCTCCGTAGTTGTGGCTTGCAGGCTCAGTAGTTGTGGCGCACGGGCTTAGTTGCTCTGCGGCATGTGGGATCTTCCTGGACCAGGGATCAAACCCATGTCCCCTGCGTTGGCAGGTGGATTCTTAACCACTGCGCCACCAGGGAAGCCCACAGAGAGATTATTCTAATAACTTTAAATTAGTCCTCCAGACCTCGCCCTACCTTCTCTTCTCCAAGACGTAGTGACAGCTTGTTCTGTAGGCTGTTCTCCATGCCTTTCCCGGGTAACCTAATAACTTTTTTCTTTCCATTTTCCACATCACATTAATTCTTCATAAGTGGTCCTTAGGATTCCTTGCTTGTTCTGCCTCAAGTGCAGTCTTTTCTCACCAGCGGTGTGTAAACTAGGCCAGCTAAATGGCAAAGACACCTACCTCATCCATCATGCCTTTAATTTTCCACCTTGGGAGGGAGCCCTGAGTCTTAAGTTAAGGATAAAAGCAAATCACCTTAATACTTTACTGGCTCTTCGGCTGAGCATCTCACCCTTGCATTTCTGCACTGGGGCAGACAAAAGTAAGCCGCTCTCTAGAAACCACGAGGGGCACCATGTAGGTTTGCGTGGCTTTGAATAAAAGGGTCATTTGGTGCAACAGAGCCTCCCCTGTAAATCATGGATTTAGCAAGAAAGAAACTGGTTACTTTTTAATTTAAATGTTTGAGTTTGTGAGGCAGGTCCACTCTGCAAAGGCATCAGGGGCCCAGACTCCTGCCAACTTGTTGCTCCATCGCCCTAAGGTGTGTCTGTGGTGGACAGAGTCCAGGATGGCTCCTCACCACCAAACATTCCAGCCCGTGGGGAGGGACCAAGGGGGAGCGGGGGGCCTGCCTCTTCTGCTTAAAGGCAGAACCCAGAAGTTGTATCTGTCACTTCCACTCCCATCCCATGGACAGAACACACACACGGCCATACCTAGCTGCAAGGGAAGCTGGGAGGTGTCATCTCGTATCCCGATGAGTCATGTGCCAAGCTAGAAGGGCATAATGGGGTAAGGGGGGAGCTAGTATTCTCTGACACTGTAGGAACCTGACAATGTGCAGAGCACGCATATTGCAGGAAAACCAAGATGGAACCAGGAGAATGGGAAGAGTGGTCACTCTGAAGTAGAAGAACGTCCAATAATCAGACATCAGAGCCAAAGTCTTGGCAGCCCCTGGAGCCCAGGCTGGAGACAGGTTCCCCCAGACAGGACACAGAGAGTTCAACTGCAGATGGCAGACCTGGGCAGAGTTTTCAAAAATTTTCAAGACACACGAGCAGGAACCAGGAGGGCACTGGAGAGCTGGCCAGCAACATGCAGAGCTGACTATTTAAAGCCACCATTGCCTCAAGTAAGAACTTTTATTTGCTCCCTGTAATAATGACAATAATCCTATAAAAATCAGATACCCCTGTTTGCAGGGCAGCCGCTGTGCTCCCAGCACCATGCCATGTGCTCTCCGGAGCAAGGCTGCACGTGATGTGCCCGAATCCTGGCTCTGGGCAATCTTGGAAAATTATCTCTTTAGGTCTCAGATTTCTTGTCTGTAGAATGGGGATGTCATAGGATTGTTGCAGGGATGAAAAACAATTTAATACGTAAACACTTAAAATTGTGCTTGTTACCTAATAAATGCTCGCTAAGATTGCCTTTGTAATAATTCTGATTTCTAGCAGCCTTGCTAAGGAGCAGGCTTCTTAAGTAGAGTTTCAGTCAACCCTGCATCATCCATTCTCTAGCAGCCCCTCACGCCAACATAAAATTCAAGTTAAAACACTGCATCAGTGCCAAAGCAGCTTCAAGGCCAGCCCTCCACCCCACAGTGCCACAAGCTGACTACAAATGGTGGTGGCCATCCCTAAGTTTCATCTACATAGAAATTCTGGTTCAGCCACTGATGACCTCTAATTCTTCCAATAACCCTGAGATGTGGATGTTACTAGTCCCATCTTATAAAAAAAATAATAATAATGTAAGTATAGCAAAGTGGTTTGAGAGAGAAAGATCTGCAATTTAAAATCAGCTCTGCCACCTATTGCTGTGCAACACTGGGGAAGATACTTAACTTCTCTGAGCCTCGGTTTCCTTACTCTATGATGGAAGCTGTATTTCCCACCTCAGTGATTGCCCTCCAGAGCAACTGAGTTGACACGTGTCAAATGCTTGACCCATCACGACAGCTGGTGTTGTTAAGAAAGTTTCTGAGATTTTGGTAGGCAGCTTCTGACATGGTGCCCAAAGATTTCTCCTCCTGGTGTTCATGCCGTTACATAATCCTGTCCTCTTCAGGGTGGGCTAGACTGGTGACTTACTTTTAACCAGTATTGTGGGATGTCTAACTCACCCATGGTGATGGTGTGTCACTCCTGAGATTAGGTTACAGAGCTGTGCATGATGTACCTAGATCCTGGCTCTGGACAGTCTGGAAAAATTACTTGTGTATCATGAGCAGACTCTTTCCATTGACTTCTTGGCTTGCCTGTTGGCAAAGCCAACATGGTGGTCTCTAGCTAACAACCCAAAAAGAACTGAACCCTTGCAACAACCATGTGAGCCTGGAGGCAGATCCTTTTCCCAGTCGAGCCTTCAGATAAGACCCCAGCCTTGCCCAGCACCTTGATTGCAGCTTCATTAGAGACCCTGAAGGAGAGGACTGAACTGAGCCTCTCCAGGACTCCTGACCCACAGAAACCTTGTGATCATAAATGTGTGTTGTTTTAAGCCACAAAGTTTTGGGGTTAGGTTATGGCACAGTAACAGATAACTCATACAGTGTCCTGACTGACACTCTAGGGTTGCTCCTATAAACTTGTGGGATGAAAAATTATACTGAATAAGGATATATAAACATAAGACATAAAAGTCCCTCATGTCTTTTTGGAGCTTTATAATTTGCAAAAGCATTTCAGTGGATATATGGAATTTGATCATCACAGCAAAACCTTGAGAGCTGGACAAAGGAATGCGTATTATGTTCATGTTACAGGTAAAGAAACTGAGACCCAAAGGCATTAGAAGTAATTTATTCAAAACCACCTAGCATCATATGGTATCACTTATATGTGGAATCTTAAAAAAAAGGGTACAAATGAACTTATCTATAAAACAGAAATAGAGTCACAGAAAACTCTGTGACTCTGTGTTGTTGCAGAAAACAAACTTATGGTTACCAGGGGGTAAGGAGGGAGAGGGATGAATTGTGAGATTGGGGTTGACATATACATACTACTATATATAAAATAGATAACTAATAAGGACTTACTGAACTCTACTCAATACTCTGTAATGGCCTATATGGGAAAAGAATCTAAAAAAGAATGAATATATGTATATGTGTAACTGATTCACTTTGTTGTACACCTGTAACTAACGCAGCATTGTAAATCAAGCATACGCCAATAAAAATTAAAAAAAGAAAAACCACCTAGCAAGCTAAGAGGAACAAATGCTATTCTGCCTTTGAACCTTATGTTCTTTCCAAGAAGCTTACCACCTATTGGGCAAGCTTCCTGTTTGCAAAACCCAGAATTTGTATCTTTGGCCATAATTTGACTGACCTCTGAGACCTGGATGAAGGACAGTGACGGAATATAATCTGAATAGATAAACATTTTAAAGAAATCAGTAGCCACCTCTGATCTTTCAGATTCCTCGCATCCTAGGTTTTCAGAGTAAAAAGTCTGAAAAGATTGCGTGAGCAAGAACAGAGAAAAATGATTGACCTTCTGTGTACCTGTTTCCAACAACCTGTATTGTTTGGGGAAGGTTTTCCTAAGTAAATTGTTGACTTTGCGGACCTGAAAACATTGTTTCCTTACTCATTTTATTTACATGGGTTGGGTTAGTTCAACCATTTCCTGAAATTTTGAAATGTTTTTTTTTAGCCCTGTATTGACTGCAACCATACCATAGAGGGAAATGATGAGGAACGTGAGTGTTTGCTTTTTGCCAGTCTAGAGTATGTCAGGCTGAGATGATTCCTGAGGATCTGAATGGAAGAGGGATGCCCTTTTTCCATGAGCTGCATCCCTGTGACCTAATCTTCCTTCAGAGGAGCAATGGGTGAATACATAGCCGTATTCCCAGCTACCTTGCCACGTCATGGACGTAATATAGCGTGATGATTCAGAACTGGGGCTCAGAAATAGGACTGCCCGGGTTCTGATTCTCACACTTCAACCCACTAACTGAACTTTGGCAAGTTACTGATCGTCTCTACGTCTGTGTTTCCTCATCTGCAAAACAGGATGATAATAGCAACATCTGCCTCCTACAGTTGTTTGAGAATTCAGTGAAAGAGCTTATAAAAGTGCTTTGCAAACATCAAGCATTATAGTTTTATTATGGGCATGGTTACAAGACAGCAACTGGAAATTGAGGGGTGGGGGGAATGGTACCAGATGTATGCATCATTTTGAAAAGCAAATTCCGTTCATCGACCCTTCAGAAGACATCCAGACCCACTTCCAAGCCTTCCCAGGACCACTCAAGCATGGCTGGTCTTCTGAGACCCACCAGTCAGAACATTATTATGCCTCTTTTGGGGAATGGTCCACCCAGACCCATCTTTATCAAAGGCAGGGGTGGGAAGAATCCTAAGTTAAAAGAAGCAGGAACCAGCATCCATCACACAGCCCCTCCTGAGGAACACATGCAAAGACACGTCCTACCTGCTGCCGCCACTGCGCCTGAGTGTGATTCAGGGAGCCAACAATGTTGGGGATGTATTTAGCAAGCATTGTGGCTGCTTCATTTCCTTCCCCAAACATCTCTTACTAATGTCGTCTTGCAGTCATAGAGAAGCGCAGTTCCCTTGCAGGGACAGAGCAAATGCCTTTCGTGGAGCCCCTGAGTGATGAAGACGTTTAGTTTAACGGTTCGTGGGAAGCAGAGGGTTCCAGTGAGAAGGAAGGGGCTGAAATGTATGAAACTGAAAAAATAAAAATAAACCATAAATGGCTCCAAGGATATGCTCTCCTCTGGCTTCCCTCCCACAGCTTTATTATTGATGCCAATGCCCTGTTCTACAAAGAGTTTTAGGTGATTTACAATATTCCATCCAATATGGGGAGCCAGAAGAAATTTCCAATAAATGACAATAGCAAATAGCTCTACTGTGCTTGCTCTGCACCTGGCACTATTCTGAGTACCTTATACATAGTCCTTTCATCTCGACATCCCTACGAGGTAGGTACTGTAATTATCCCTGGTTTACAGATGAGCCACAGAGGGATTAAGAAACTCTCCAGGTTTATACAGCTGGTGAGCTGGGATTTCAACCCAGGCAAGCCTAACTCAGAGTCAAGGCTCTTAACCTCGCGTGCTAACCCGACAAGGAGAAGATGAAGGCAAGAAAATGAGGTCAATGCAAGAGCGAGGTTGGTACACAAAACGGATACCCTGAAACCCTGGACCCTTGCTGGTGTGGCCCAGGGATGTGCCTCTTAGCCTTCCAGCAGCCCTCAGTAATAATAATCAGCGCCGCCAGGTGAAAGTTTCAAAGTGCCCATCTCTCGGGTAGATGGAAACAGTTGGTCCAGAGAAAAGCATAGTCAAGGTGACACCAGAAAAGAATGCCTACCGTGGGTTCTTTGCTGCGGTACACTGCAATCTTCAGTTTCGTTCATTTAACAAATTTATTAAGATGCTTCTCTGTACCAGACACTCGCTGTTCTAGGCCCGAGTGCACGGATTAGGCTAAGGCCCTTCTCTCTCGTGGCTTCCGGTCCAGAGAGGAGAGAGAAAAGAGAGAAAGGGAGAGAGGACAAATGACTCTATGGTATGTCAGAGGAAGACCAGCACGTGGAGGGACGTTGAGGCGTGGGAGGGTGTGCTGGGTGAGTTTGAGCCGTCAGCCAAGTCCTCTTCGAGGAGGTGATGTCTGACACCAGAATGAAGTCCAAGAGGGACCCTCTTGGTTCTGTGGAGGAAGGGTGTTCCCAGCAGAGGGGCAGCTAGCTGGATTTGGGACCATGCTAGGTGTGTCCAAGGGCCAGCAGTGTAGCTAGAGCAGGATGCATGAGGGGACCATGGGGAGGTCAAGGTCAGAGAAGAGAAGGGGGTGTGAAGGATGTTATCAGTCAGGACAAGCACGTCGAGGGCCTAGGGGGCCCGATTCCTTTGCAATCTCCTCTCCACAGCAAAGATCAGGTCCGAATGTGATTTTCACTCTGCCTCTCTTACAAAGACAGATGTTAAAAGTCCTAATGAGCTCTCAGATGGGGGAAAAAAGAAAGAGTGCTTTCACCCACCTCCGCTAAAGTGTATATGTATGTTTCTAACGAATGCATGTAAAAAGAACAGGGCAGAGATTTTCATAACCAACAAGGGAAGAACAGAGGAAAGGCGGGTGGAAGGGAAAAAAATGAAAGCACAGTTTACATTTTCCATTTATACCATCAGCTTTTTATCAGCCAGGTGACACGGCGACAGAGCCTGCGCTCGGCGGGGCTGGTAGAGAGAGTAGTAAAACCCGACAGGTAATATGGTAAATCAAGACAGTCAGCAAACATCTGTCGGGGATGATAATATTCAAGGGGTTTCATTGTTTCTATGAAAACTTAGTTACGCTGGGCTTGAATTAATTTTTCATTGTCTCCAGTTAAACAAGGACTGCTTACACAGCTGCCTCGAATAGAACCTTGATTACATTCCATCTTTTGCCAAAATCATGAAAGAAAAAAAATAGTGAAATAAAATCAAAGACCCGCTTCAGATGTATTGAAGTCATTTCTGCCCTCCAAGCCCCTGGATTCTTTCTTTCTTCAGCACATTCTCTCTTGATCAGTTCTGATGTTCTTTTATTATCAGGCTGTTAACATGAGAAGGGAAAGGGGAGATGCAGAATAAACTCTGGCCATATTAGGTAAAAATGTGAAAAAGCATGTAACCTGGAGTGGATGCAGCTGGGGTTATTTTCTCATGGTAAAGCCCCCTAGCACCAAAGAGGAGTGAAAAGGTAAAAATGCAAAGACTGAGAAATACGCACACACACACACACCACCATAGTCACATTGAGAAAAGACGCAAGACCTGTTCTGATGTTTCACTGGAGCACAGCCATTTGGGATATACTTTATGTTGTCAGTTTCCTTTGCAAATAATTAGCAACACTTGAGTGCCGTTGGGCCTTCACAAATCTTGTTGTGACATGCACGTCAGAAAAAACTGCTCTGATGAATGAGTCTTGGGTTAGACTTCCTTCCAGAATCTGGTTGGGGTTTTTTTTCTTCTTTTTCTAAGCATTCGCTGCCCTAAGGAATGTGTTGCTGATATCAGCAACAGAAGCCAGACTTCGGCGGCCAAACAAAACAGTTTGGGGTTTTTTGCCCTTTGACACAACATGAGATTCGGAGTCTAGGGCTGGGGCTGCTGTAGTAGCTCCACAAAGCCACCAGGGACCCAGGCTCCTTTTCTCTTCCTGCTCTGCCGTCTCTGGCATGTGCCGCCCTTTCTCATGTTCACAAAATGGCAGCTATAGCTCCAGGCATCTTGTTTGTGTTCCAGGTGTGATGGATGGGGGAACGTGTGCGGCAAAAGCGATAGGTGAAGGCTGGCCAGGTCTGTCTCTTTTGATCAGAAAAACAGCTTTCTTGTAAGCCCAACCTGTAGCCATCTGTTTATAGCTCACGGCTCGATAGGACCCAGCCAGCCGTCCCTAGCAGCAAGGAAGACTGAAGAGGTGAAGATTCTTACTTTGGGCGCGTCACGAGCTGAACAAATCAGGGTTCTGTTAGTAAATTAGAAGGAAAGAATGGTGTTGGGTACACAACCGACAGTGGCCACTCCAGATATAAGGAGGGACATCCTTTCTTTACACGTTTGGATATAATTGTGTGAAGGTGTAATGGCTGGAGTTGCTGTAGCAACCTTGAAACTCTGCCAGAGAAGCCTGAAAACAAAGGCCGGTGCTCTGAGGATGGTAGAACAGAAACTTGGAGACTAACTATGTCTTTGATTATTTCTGAGTCACTGGATCAGCCAACCCTGAACTAGCCCCCTTTCACTCTTCCTCTTTGGTGAAGTTGATACATGTCACATCATTTAACTCAGTCTGAGTTAGAGTTTCTGGAATGTTCAAAGTATTGGTACTTACATAACCTTCCGTCTCCCTTTGTGAAGCCTATATATCCTCCTGTATACAGGAGAGTGGGGTTTTTTTTAATGATTTTAAAAATTTTAGTAAAACAGATATAACATAAGATTTACCATTTTAACCGTTTTTTAAATGCACAGTTCTGTGGCATTAGGTACTTTCCCATTGATGTGCAGCCATCACCACTATTCACCTCCAGAAATTCTTCATCATCCCAAACTGAAACTCTATGCCCGTTGAAAAACTCTCCATCCTCCTCCCCTGTCCCCTGGCAATCACCATTCTGCTTTCTATGAATTTTAGCTCTAGTTACCTCATATAAGTGGAATTAGACAGTATTTGTCTTTTCATCAGGACTTTATGCATGTAGGTCATGGAAAAGCCCAACTGAAATGTGTTTAAGAATTGTTTTTAAGAAATATACTGGCTCATGAAACCACAAACTCCTCAGGAGAGCTGGTTTCAGGCACGGCTGGATACAGCAACCAGAACTATGCCATGGAGATGTGCCTTCTCTTCCTTTCCTTGGTAGCTCTCTTTTCTTCTATGTGGGCCCCATTCAGAGGCAGAGTCTCCTCTCCTGGTGCCAGGTCTCTACCTTCTTAGGTGCAAGTTAGGTGAAGAGGAGATTACCTCTTCTCAACTGTTTCCATAAAAATCCCAGGGTAGAGACTGTTGAACCTGAGTGAGTCACATATTTATCCCTGAACCGATCATGTAACTTCTGCTGGCCTCTGATTGGCCTGAACCTGGGTCACATGACCACTTGTGACTTCTGCTGGCCTCTGATTGGCCAGGCCTGGACCACATGCCCACTTCTTGAACTGGGTGTTCACTCAGTCCCACTGGTGACATCTAGACTAAGAGTGATGGAGATAGGACCCCAAGGTAAAGCCCCTCAGCCCCAAAGAGCAGTGAAAAGGTTTCCCTAAGGAAAATCGGGTCCTGTTATTGGAAAAGGAATATGCTAGACAGGCAGACTCAACAGATGCCCACTCCAGGGGCACTTTGACCACAGTGTACGAGGTAGCCCCTGTGTTCCGGTGGGAGCCAGAGTCTCCCCACACCTGGGCTCTTCCACAGCACCCGCACTTCCTCGTTCTGGTTTACAGGACTCTGAACAGGTCTATTCCACCGCCCCCCCAACCGCTTGCACACTCTTCCTCACTCACCCTTGGATCCCTCAAAGCATTGCACCCCTAAGTGGTGCTAATCAATACTTAACTAATTTTGATTCATCGCAATGCTACCATTTGGAGCTTCATTTTTACAGTAATAGCTGTTGTGTCTTGAGTGCCAGCTATAGTCTGGGGAGGCACTTTACCACTTGCATTTGATCTTTGCGACAGGGAGAAACTATTAACTTACAGATGAGGAAAGTGAGGCTCGGACAAGTCAAGAAGTGTTTGCTCGTAGCTCATTGTTACCTCGTAAGGGAACGGAGTCTCCTGCCCAGATATGACTGATGATGTCATTTGCTCTTTTGGCCAAATTTGATTTGATTTTTTAATATTATTTTTAAAATATTTATTTAGTCACACCAGGTATTAGTTGCAGCAGGCAGGCTCTTTAGTTGCGGCTCGTTAGCTCCTTGGTTGCAGCACATGGGCTCCTTAGTTGTGGCATGCATGCGGGATGTAGTTCCCTGACCAGGGATCGAACCCAGGCCCCCCGCATTGGGAGTGCAGAGTCTCATCCACTGTGCCACCAGGGAAGTCCCTCTTTTGGCCAAATTTTAGATTCTCCTTCCCCAGAGCCCCCTTCCTGAAGGCAGATGAGGGCTTCCGTTCCAGAAAATTGGCAGGGATTCAACGTAGACTAGATCTTTCCATGAGATCCAGATCCATGGACTCAAGTAACAACAACAACAACAAAAAAGCAAGCTCCCCTGAGGCACCAGGCATTGATTTCTCAGCCCTCATAGAGGAAAGGCCTGTATCCATGAGCTGTATCACTCACTGGGTTTAGCCAGTTCAGGTAGAGAACACAATCTCCAGACGTCCTTAGCACCCCTTATTATGTGACACCTGGCCTCTCCACACATTTCCAGTATGTGACTGTTCCCTGAAGACGCTTGTATTTGCACCCCCTTTCCTAAGGGGTCAGTGGATGAATAATAGGCCACAGCAGAGGTAACTTGTGGTCAAATAAAGGACTGACATCTAAGGAAGCTTCGCTCTAAAATTCCTCATTATAGATGCCTCCCTTTAGGTACATACTTGGTCCTTTTGTGAGCATGGATTACCCTATGCTTCCTTTAACTTTCCTGGCAGCAGGATTATGGAATAATAACTCTGACCAGCCTTTACATTGTTACAGGATAATTTCCACCCCCCAAATGGTAAAATCATAAAAATGAGTATGTGTCAGAAGTTTTAGTTGACCAGTGATTAATGAGGGAACCTGAAAAACCTTATAACTATTCAAAGAAGCATTTGGAAAGCAGAGACATATATAGGCCATGAAATATATGTATAAGGAGGTGAAAACTGCCTTTTTCCACCTGGGTCGGGGGAGAAATCAGTTGTCCCTCCATTCGACATACTTTATTTATATGTCTATTGACAGGAATTCTTTACATTGCTACCATCTATCTATAATTTACAGAATAGGTTCAAAGATGGTAATAGGAAGGCTGCATTCTAAACAAGGCATAATTTTCCATCAAAGATACTCAGTCTTTTGGTCCGTTTCAGTCGTTTGCAATATTTCCTAGGGATCTGCAGACACCAGATTATCAGAGGCTGAAATTGTCTGTCTCTCCTGATATCACATGCCCCTCTGGTCTAATTCACGATGGGGACCATCCCTGCAGTATCAGCTGCGTCCCCTTGTCTGTGAGCGTCGGGGTCAAAGCCTTCTCTCCAGAAGCCTTTGAAGTTATTTGGGACAGAGAAGAGCCCGCCATTGAATAAGGAGAGGATGGTCACATCTGCGCCGTATGTAAAGACAAGTTCTCTCTGTTCAGTGGTTCCTGTCTTCGAGCCCTTCCCCCTCTACACGAAACTTGCCTTTGCATCAGTAAGTTGCACCCACTGACAAGTGGCACTCCTGCAGTTACTCTGTAGCAATAATAACAGCTGACATGTTTGTGTGCTTTCTGTTTGCGGTAGGTTTTGCCAAGCACTTTGCATCTCCTAACTGTCCCACTGGATCCTCTACAATTACCCCTGGTCCACACATGGGGACACTGAGACTTTAAGAGCCTAAGCAGCTTGCCTGGGACAGCACCACTCATGGGCTGCAGAGCTTCAAAGGCAGGTCGTCAGACTCCTGGAACAAAGCTTTTGTTGTTGCTGTTTGTCAATGATGGTGCTCATGGCGAAATAGATTTTATGTGGTGCTAGGAGAATGCTGCTTGGAATACTTGAAAGATGCTTTAAAAATTCACCTCTCGCTTGCCTTCTGTTTCTCACGCAACTTTTTTCTGCTGTTTACAAGGGATTTTTTTCCCAGTTCTTTTCCATGATGGTTCATTACAGGATACTGAATATAGCTCCCTGTACTATACAGTAGGACCTTGTTATTTATCTGTTCTGTATATAATAGTTTGCATCTGCTAACCCCAAACTCCCACTCCATCCCTCCTCCACTCCACCCTCCCTCTTGGCATCCACAAGTCTGTTCTCTATGTCTGTGAGTCTGTTTCTGTTTCATAGATAGGTTCATTTGTGTCATATTTTAGATTCCACATATAAGTGATATCATATGGTACTTGTCTTTCTCTGTCTGACTTCACTTAGTATGATCATCTCTAGGTCCATCCATGTTGCTGCAAATGGCATTATTTCATTCTTTTTTATGGCTGAGTAGTATTCCATTGTATATATGTACCCCATCTTCTTTATCCATTTGTCTGCTGATGGACACTTAGGTTGCTTCCATGTCTTCTTGGCTACTGTAAATAGTGCTGCTGTGAACATTGGGGTGATGTATCTTTTTGAATTAGAGTTTTGTCTGGATATATGCCCAGGAGTGGGATTGCTGGATTATATGGTAACTCTATCTTTGGTTTTTTGAGGAACCTCCATACTGTTCTCCATAGTGGCTGCACCAATTTCCATTCCCACCAACAGTGTAGGAGGGTTCCCTTTTCTCCACACCCTCTCCAGCATTATTATTTATAGTCTTTTTGGTGACGGCCATTCCGATTGGTGTGAGGTGGTACCTCATTGTAGTTTTGATTTGCATTTCTCTAATAATTATTGATGTCGAGTCTCTTTTCATGTACCTATTGGTCATCTGTTACCATACAACATTTTTTTGAGATATAATTCACCTGCCATAAAATCCACCCTTTTAAAAGTCTCAGATCATTTAGTATGTTAACAGATTTGTACAACGCTCACTGCTACCTAATTCTAGAACATTTTCATCGCCCCAAAAGGAAACCCACACCTGTGAGCAGTCACTCGGCCTTCTATCCCTCCCCCCATCCCCACCCAGCCCCTGGTAACCACTCACCTTTGTTCTGTCGCTACAGATTTGCCTGTTCTGGACATTTCATATAAATGGAATCCTACAACATGTGGCCTTTTGTGTCTGGCTTCCTTCACTCAGCATGATGTTTTGAAGGTCCATTCATGTTGTTGCATGTGTCAGTGTTTCACTCCTTTTTATTGCTGAATACTATTCCATTGTATGGATGGACCACAGGCACCTGGGCACTTTTCCCCCACAGCTTTATCGAGGTATAATTGACAAAGTTATATATTTAAATTATACAGTGTAATTTGACATAAGTATACATTGTTAATTTTTTTTTTTTTTGGTGAAAATGCTTAAGATCTATCTACTCTCTTAGCAAATTTCAAGTATACATCACAGTATAATGAACTATAGTCACCATGATGGACCTTAGATCCTCAGAACTTATCCATGTTAATAACTAGAAATTTGCGCCCTTGGACCGGCATCTCCTCATCCCCACCCACTGCCAACAGCCCCTGACAACCACTGTTCTACTCTGTTTTTAAGAATTCAACTTTTTTGTTTTTTAAGATTTCACATATAAGTGATAACAGAAGGTATCTGTCTTTGTCTGTCTGGCTTATTTCACTTAGCACAATGCCATCCAGTTTCATCCATGTTGTTGGATTTCCTCCTTTTCACAGCTGAGTAATATTCCATTGTGTGTATATAGACCCCATTTCCCTTCTCCCTTCATCAGCAGGGACCTGTGCTCTTAATCCCATCTGTTACTGTCTCTTGTCACTGTTGGGAGAACAATTGGCAAAGTAACAGTGGGAGATGCACCCCCATATATACTTGGAGGCTATGGCCCTGGCTCAGGGTGGAAGGGGGAAGCCTGGGGCGCTGGAAGACACACCTTCCCTGAGCCAGTAGAACTTGTCTCCCACGCATCCTTGGAAGCCAAGCTGCTCCCGTGAAACAGTGCAGCGCTGAGCCCTGGGGTGAGCACCTGCTCCCAAGTCTGGGAAACATTCCTCTTGTAAACTAATTGGCCCATAAAGGGATTGAAGAGCGCCCCTGGGCACTGGCTGCTCTGCTCTTATTAACTCAGCTCTCCTCCTCCGGCCTTGCCCTCCTGAAGTGGCTGTTGATCTTTTAAAAGTTTTATAATCTTATCTTGGGGTCACAGAGAGAGCGGATGCCTTTAACTCCCCCCAGGGCATGAGATGAGCCCGGCTCACTTCCCACTAACCGGGTATCACACTTTGGGTCCTATCGCCACCCACCCTGCCTTGTTAGAAGCCTGGAAATACCACCTTCCGCTTTGCCGACCTCAGATGACTCTGCAGGGTCTCTAAGACACCCGTGGCAGAGTTTCCTAAACGCCATTCACGATCTTTGTCCTAGCTGCAGAACCTCCGTACTATTATTATTCCGTCAGTATTTTAAATGAAAGCCAGCTCGTCTTGTTTTCTATTGAAATACGTTTATTTCCAGAGGAAACTAGAAGTTATTCCTGAATAAGAAAAACCCAGTATCAGTTGCCATAAAAAGGAGGCAAACATAAAAATAAGTGCAATTAAATTCTTGGCCTGGGGAGGTCTCCACTCTGGTGGAGACCTGTGGTCCTGAAAGGCTCCCCTCCTCCATTCTGGAGGCCCCAAGAGAGCTTTCATCTCCAGCCTTCTCTTTTGTAGGAAGAGAGGGATGCATTTGAAATGAGAACGTAGGTCATGCTTGGAAGCTAGGCAAGTTGCATGCCGCCCACCTCCCAGCCCTAGAGGTTCCACTTAAAATCATCTTGAGTGCTGGGCGCTGTATGGGTACCTCACTAAGGGGAACCTTGGGCTGTCAGATGGTCGTTTTGTTACCGGAAGTGGGGTCCGGCTGCTCGCTGCTCAAAAGCCAATAAAGAGGCCAGGTTGGTGGAGAGGAAAGTTTGCTTTATTTTGGATGCTGGCAACGGGGGCTGGGAGGATGGGGAACTCCTGTCCAAAGGCCGACTCCCCCACTGACAATCGGTGGGCAAGCGCTTTTATAGACGGAGGGAAGGGGCCCTGTGCAGAACCAGCACAGGCAGCTCCGACAGGCATCTTGAAACTGGTCATCGGTGGTCTGACCAGCGTCCTCTTGATGGTTTTCAGTACAGTGAGTCTTCAGTTCCAGGGTCGGTTTGTTTCCATTTCCTTGAGGCCAGTTCTCGGAATTGTGGCGGCTTATGTCATGGCTACAGTCCGGTCATCGTGTAGTTAACTTCTCCACCTGGTAGGGGTTTCAGTATCTATAAGACAGCTCCCAGGACACGGCTCAGGATATGATCTATAGCCCTTGAGGAGGAGCTAAAGGTCCTTGACTCTGCTTAGTGACTAAACTATTATTATTTAGTCTTGTTGGACTGTTCTCCTTTGTTTCTTCATTTTTCTCACTTCTCTGATTAAACTTATTCTTTGGCTGAAGTTTTTCCACAGACAGAAGGCAGGCGGAGGACATGGGGGGGACGGACCGTAGGGTCCTGCTCCGTTTCAGTTTCTTGTCCTGTCATTCAAGGTGGCATCCAAAGGTCACTGTCAGTCCTCATCTTCCGCCTTAACCAAGCCCTCCTTCACCTCCATCTGAGCTCCTTGGGTGCCCACTCATAACTTGACTCTTCCTGGTTCGCCCTTCAGTAATGCCCATCCAATGTCATTGCTACCTTGAAAGCCTACTTACTATCTGATAATTGATTATCCAATGAAGATTATTTCCCAAATAGATCTTTTCCTCCTATTAAGCTTACCTATGGCTGGGAAATTTTAAGGTTGCGTGCTTGTTTTTGGGGGTTTTTTTTTAGTAATAAAGAATTATAATTAGAGAAGCAGAAACACCATAGAAGCATTATTCTAAATAAAAATGACTGGACGTTGGGACTTCCCTGGCGGCACAGTGATTAAGACTCCCTGTTCCCAGTGCAGGGGGCCCGGCTTTGATCCCTGATCGGGGAACTGGATCCCACATGCATGCCACAACTAAAGAGCTCGCCTGCCGCAAATAAGACCCAGCACAACCAAATAAATAAATTCATATTTTTTTAATGACTGGAGATTTTTTTATATTTAGGGGATTATTGGTACTACCCCTGCCTTCTAATGATTAAATTGATTTCCCGAAGTCTCTTCAGGAAAATGCTGGAGCTACAAACAAATAAGTGAATGAATAAACACTGCTAAAGAAAAATAAGTTCTATCCATGGAAGTGGTGAGTGGCGCCATCTTGAATTTCAGGGGTAGGTGCAATGGTGGAGCTCCCGCAGCCCCTGGAGTGGTCTCTGGACCACTGGTTGGCTGGAGAATGGGGGCGCATGAAGGAACCCCCTTGGCCTGTCTCCTGCATATCTCACCATCTAGTGGCCCACCTTCATTCACACATTGAACAGATTGGCCCTTATTGAGAATCGTTTCCGCTCTAATGTGTTCCATTAAGGGTGTATCATCAGTCATCCTATCGACACATTACTCTGAAAGCTGTTGAAAGACTGACACGTGGTGCAAATATGCTGGGGCGGGCAGGGAGAGCATAAACAATCTTCTTGCATGATCCACTCCTTCTCCTACAAAGGAACACCTTGACCCCTGGTTCTCTAGTCAGATAACTTTGGGAAATAGTGCAGTCTGTATCCCCTTTCTTGGAGTGTCCTAGTGCACATTGCATAGTAAGGCTCAAATGAGTCCTGCAGAAGGAGAACATTTTGCTTCCCAAATGTACTGGGTGACAGAACCTCCCCCCTGCAATGGGGTACACCCAGGGAGCCCGTTAGAGAGGTGATGCATTCACTGTGCTCTGTGCCCTCCTCCATCCTGGGCAGGGGAGAGGGAAGGAGAGAAGTGTGATGAGCCAGAATGCCCGCCTTCAAAGGGCTGCCAGTTCCCCTGGGGAGGTGAGGCTGCCTGATACTGACCTGAAATTAACCAAGATGCGGGTCCTGATCCACTTGGCTGTACAGGTCCAGAGGGAGATAAGGATGGTCCTGGTCAGTCAAGCAAGGCTTCATGGGGGAATCTGAACAACTCCAGGCCTGGACAGACAGCTTAGATTTAGCTTAAGAGGAAGGGGAAGGTCAGGGAACAGCAACAGCATACACACCTTAAAGCCCGGCGTTCCCAAGCAGTGAGGAAAGATTCAGGAGGAAGACAAGAGTTCAAAACCCGCTATGTGCACTGGCCGTGGGACCTTGGCCAGGTGAGTTCATCTCTCCAAGCCTCAGTTCCCTCATCTATAAAATGGGAATAATTCTGTGGCGAGTTGTTCTAAGGATGAAAAAAATAACAACCCACATAAAGATCCTGGCACAAATAAATCTTACTGCACCATTGCCTGGCTAGAGGGAAGCCAAGGTCTCAGCCCACGTTGGAGGATTGGACCACCAAAGGACATTTCTTTATTCCATGCAGAAGTTGTAAAATGAACACATTTTACCTACAAATCTAGATTTCTGAAGGCTCTTGCAAAGGACGGAAGTACATTCCACTTGGCACGAATGGCGTGGGACCAAGACTCAGCTGGGGACGTTACTTAGCAACCGTCCCCATCCCCCAACAGGGAACTTACACCACCCACTCACCCACCTTGTTACACTTGGCTATGTGACTCACCCTGCCCTCACAGACATCTCCATTTTCACTTAGGTTCACTTTGGGCAGGATAATCCTTTGTCGTAGGGTCTGTCCTGTGCCTTGTAGGATTTTTAGCAGCATCCTTGACCTCTACCCACTAGATGCCAATAGCACTTCCCTAAAAATGTCTCCAGACATCGCCAAGTGTCCCCGGAGATGGAGGGCAAAATAACCCCTATTTGAGAACCACTTGTGTACCCCCAAACCCTCCTGCCCTCCAGAGGTTGAGGACACCATGGAGAAGTAAAAGGAGGTCAGATTAATGGGGGGAACACTGGGGCTGCAGATGTCAGGGAGAACTTTGCACGGGTTTGGGGGGCAGTTACAGAGCCGTTGCAGTGACGCCTGTGGATGTGGAACCGGCACCTGTGAGGCCCTCAGACTGGATCACAGCGCTGTCCCCGTTCCGGGATTTCTTCTTTTCCTTTCCTTTCCAACTACACATTTACAAAAGAAATGTTTAATTTGCCAATCACAGTGAGCTCCCGAACCCAGCCAGCCCTTGACCAAATGTACAGCACGTGTCGGCGGCGAGGCCTCTCGCAGACTTCTGCGCCATCAGCGAGAGAGGAAACACTCTTTATGGCGTCTGCAAGGGCCACGTTGCATCGGTGGGTTTAGCAATATTTCATAGCTCGCTTTGACTTTCCTTTGAAGACGGTCGATTTTCATCACAGCGGTTAGGAAAAAAAAAACAAAACCCTGGCTCCTTGAATCTGAACTTCTTTCCCAGTCTTTAAAATGCAAAGTTCACAGTTATAATGACCAGCCGGGATATTAGACACATTTCAGACCCAGCTGGAGTGTATTTCAGAGCCAGGCAGCTGATGTCAATTTTCCCGAATTCTCATCTTCTCTTTTGACTGCGTTAGCTTGACGGGGCTCTGGTTCAGGGCGCTCCGAGTGGTGCCAACTCATAAAGGAACCAAGTTATGAGGAAATGGAGAAAGCAGATGTTTTATTCACATTCCCTGAAGAGATGAATTGGGGGTGATGTATATCGCTGATGGTTTGTGCCATTGAGAAAAGTGGAGATGTGAGCCGGCTTTGCAGACCCAAAGAAGTGGCTTCAACCCCACGACTCCTCTCTGCATTTTTCTCAGCAAACCCGCCCCCTGACCATGTGGCAGATGGGGAACAAGATAATAGAGGGATAAAGATTAAAGTGCTATGAGCCCAGGTTTCGGGGACCACAGGGCTTTGATGGAGAGACAAGCATATAAAAAGGAAGTTGAAAATATTTGCAGCCCGTGTAACAGACTCACATGAAGTAGAACCAGGAATGAGAAACAGAGAAACAACCCGATGGGCAATAAGCAAAGAATATGAACAGGATGTTGGCTGAACAGGAAATAAAAGTTGCCAATAAACTTAAGGAAAAGTGCTCAGCTTGACTGGCAATTAGGGAAATGTACATGAAAACAGTGAGATGCCGTTTCTCACGTAGCAGGTTAGTGTCAGTTGAAGCCTTTAATAATCTCCCATTTTGCTGAGGGTACAGGAGAAATGGAGACTTACACACCCCATGTGGGGCTGTAAGTTGGTACAGACACTTTGGAAAACAGTTTGGAATTTTCTATTCAACGTGTAAGTGTTCAACTCTTAGGAGGCAACTTCCTGGTGGTTACACTCACGAAAAAGCATCTATACAAAAAGACTTTACGATATACGGTGGAATATTACTTGGCCATAAAAAAGAATGAAATAATGCCATTTGCAGCAACATGGATGGGCCTAGAAATGATCATACTGAGTGAAGTAAGTCAGACAGAGAAAGACAAATATCATATGATACCACTTATATGTGGAATTTAAAAAAAGGATACAAATGAATTTATTTACAAAACAGAAATAGACTCACAGACATAGAAAACAAGCATATGATTACCAAAGGGGAAAAGGAGGGGGAGGGATAAATTAGAGGAGTCTGGGATTAACAGATTTGTGCTATTATGTATAAAATATTCAATATCTTGTAATAACCTGTAATGGAAAACAATTTGAAAGTTAATCTGAAAAAGAATATATATATGTATAACTGAATCACTTTGCTGTACACCTGAAACTAACACAACATTGTAAATCAACTATACTTCAATTAAAAAATAAATGGTTAAGATGATAAATTTTATGTTGTGTGCATTTTACCACAATTAAAAGTAAAAAGTAAAACGACGGGGGATATTTGTAAATGGCTAGCAGATCTCTGGAATGGTATACAGTGCGAGGGGCTCTGAGAAATTAAGGGTCAGAGATGGGAGAGAAATTCCACTTGTACCATATTCTTGTCTTGTTTGAATTTTTGTTACTGTGCGTGCGTGTTGCGTTTAAAAGCATCTTTAAGTGTCAAAAGATGGTGAATAATTACAATCGCCAAATATACTTTAACAACATAGGTTATAGATACGTAATGTATATTTCTATGTAATTCATGTTATGTATTTTATATTAATATATTGTGTTTATGTAAGTAAATAGTGTATATTATAAGGATATATTTAGCAGTGTATATTTAGCGATCTCTGACCTAGTTTGCAAGACCCTAATTCTTCTTTGTTGTGGTTAAAAGGATTATAAGCTGCAGGGTAAAAATGGGATTTGGACTTGCATTTTTCCACGGTTACGTAAGCAAATAAAACTGCCAGACTGCTGTCTTTACTTAAATATTCCTTAATGATGTGTGAGATTTTGCCTCTGCATCCTCCCTTTTTTTTTTTTTTTCTTTTTCTTTCAAGAGAAACAATCATTCCTTCCGTGGAAAGAATAATTGTGGCAAATATTAACCAGGAACTAAACTGTTTCTCTCTTACATAAAAGCCAATGGGAACGCACATCGATACTTAATTGAAAACAAAGACCCCTGGCCGCCGCCATGCTAGGTGGAGGGTTTTGTTTGTTTCTCCCCTAACTTCTCTCCATCCTGAACACGTCTCTGCAGCCACCAGGGGCTCACGTCCTGGCCTTCCTGCCATCCCAGCAAACCGGCTTCCCTGGGAGAGTGTCCTGGACAGCTGTTCATCACCTCTGTGGACACAGAGATCACAGGGAGTGAGAGAAAGCTCCATGCTAGGGACCAGGAGCTGCTGAGTCCAAGTTCCTGCCCTTCATTTTTCACTTAGGGCAAGATGCACAGATACTTTAGGCCACGAAAGAGGAAGGAGAGGGAGTCAGAGTTTCTCAGTGCTGCTTTGTTCAAAAGATGTTTCCCATCGCTTGTATGTGGAATCCTAAAAAAGAAGGGTACAAATGAGCTTATTTACCAAATAGAAATAGAGTCACAGATGTAAAAAACACACTTACGGTTACCTGGGGGGAGAGGAGAGGGGGAGGGATAAATTGGGAGATTGGGGCTGACATAGACACAGTACTATGTATCTACTATATATAAAATAGAGAACTAATAAGGACCTACTGTAGAGCACAGGGAACTCCACTCAATACTCTGTAATGACCTATACGGGAAAAGAATCTCAAAAAGAGTGGATAGATGTGTATGTATAACTGATTCACTTTGCTGTACGGCAGAAACTAACACAACATTGTAAATCAACTGTACTCCAATACAAATTTTTAAAAAAAGATGTTTCCTCCTGGGGGTGGTGTTTACAGTGGTTGTTGACAATGGTGAGCGTCACCACCTAAATAAGCCGCTAAAGCAGCGTTCCCAAACTGTCACGTGAGACGGCTTGATTTGGACCACCCACTTGGGGACATCAAAGCAATCGAGTCACAGAGAGAGAAGATGATCTCCTGTCCCTTGTTCTCTGAGTCCTTCTGAGGAGTCAGCTGTGGGGCTCAGGATTCTCTCCTGCAACCAGATCTAATGCGTGTATTCACCTGGTTGATTTCGTGTTGGCCAGTGGATCTCGTTTCCAACCAGATGTATTGATAGAAAATTCTGTGTTAAGGAAGTGCATGTAAGTTTAAGGAAAAAGACCATTTACAGAGAAAACACACCAAGGTATGTACTTAGATTTGGCCACGGGTCATGTAGATGGTGTGACCTGTGGCCAAATTTGAAGTTTGGGGACCTGCAGTAAAGGGTGACAGTAATAAAAATAGCAGCAGCACTTAATGCCAAAAGAGAGCTCCCTCTGAGTCAGAGTCTGTTTGAAGCATGGTGTGTATGTTAACTCATTTCATTCATTCTTGTAAAAACCCTATGGGGTGGACATGGTGATGTACCCCATTTTAAAGACAAAAAACGACCTAAGCGTCTAGAGTATGAAAAAATTAAGCTCAGGAGAGGAGCCATGGATGGCTGTAAAGTCCCCGTCCAAAATTACGTGTAGTGCACTTCTTTATCTATTTACTTATTTATTTGTGAATAATTAGAGCCTTTCAGTTGTAAATCACCTTGGGTTGTAGGAATGAAGCTTTGACCTGGTGTGTGAAGGACGGCAAAGAGAAAGTCAGGGATTGTGTTTGCAAACTGAAGAGACTATTTCTTGCACACAACGCAAAGTTTCCACTGTTTTGACGTGGACATTTATTGAAGGGCTCCAGGCTGGAGCTGCCTGACTAAGCTCTTGGGACTGGATGACAAACAGAGTTGCCAACGGGTGTCACGTTCGGTGGCAGGTACCAGATTTTCATGCCTGTTTCCTATGTTGAGCGGCATCAACGGACTCCCCAGCTGGACAGAAGCCAGGGGCAGCTCTCTCGATACAAGATACAAAGGCAAATACACAAGGAACAGAGCAGGAGTTAGAACAGAGTGTGAGACCCTCACCTATCAACCATCTCCTGACAAGCTGTCCTGCTTCTAACCCCACAATGGCCTTCCTTTGCCCTCAGGGTCAAGTTCAGCCCTTTGAACATCCTGCACCCCTCCACCTAGATCTTCGTCCACACTTACCCTTACTCTTCTGTCCTGCCCTCTCCCGCCTGCCCCCACCCACCTCAGGGCCTTTGCACATGCTGCCCTTCTGCCAGCAGTGCTTTAGCAAGGCTTCCTTCATGGCTCAGATTTCAGTTTAAATGTCCTTGACCTTCTCCCCCCACCCACACATCTCCCATCCCATTACAAGCTCCCTACATAGCTTGTCTTTATAGCATTTTGTCACTGTTTGTAATCATAGATTTGCATAATTATGTATTGCCTATTTTTAGCATTAATTCAGGAGACTGAATGTGAAATAGGCAAGCATTTCCTAAGGTTTGCTTGACACGCTTTCATAAATTCAATTGGCAAAGAAACAACAAACCCCAAAATATTTAGACGGTTAATTACTCAGAACACAGCCAGCAGTGTGAGCTTCATGATGGCAACAGTCTCCCCGCCCCAGGGTGGGTGGGCGCTGTAGACTGAATATGTTACCCCAAAATTCACATGTTGAATCCTAACCCCCAGTATGATGGTATTTGGAGATGGGGCCTTTGGGGTGATTAGGTCATGAGGGTGGAGCCCTCATGAATGAGATTAGTGCCCTTATAAAGAGACCGCAGAGAGCTCCCTCGCCCCTTCTGCCACGTGCAGACACGGCCAGAATACGGCCATCAGTGAACCAGAAAGCAGGTCCTCACCACTAAATCTGAAAGTGCCTTGATTTTGAACTTCCCAGGCTCCAGAGCTGGAGAAATAAATCTCTGTGTTAGTAAGTCACCTGGTATATGGTATTTGTTAGAGCATCCTGAACAGGCTAAGACAGTGGGGGCGCTGCAGAGCAGCCCCAGTGGAATGGGGTACACAGAGGGGTCTCTGAGAGATGCTAAGCTTCAGGGACACCCCCAAACTCACAAGGGCGCTGGCACACCTGCCCAACCCTTGTCCTGCAGCCAGACGCTATTTTTTATTCTCCTGGCCTGGAAGCAAATCTGCCCTCTGCCCCGGAGGGAGACACTACCTCCAGCTTCCAAGGCTGTTTGCATAGCAGGAAAGGCTGGTGTCAGACACACAGAGATGCCAGAGTTAGCTCCCGACACAGGGGCAGCAGCTGTTTTGCTCAGCATGGATTCTCCAGGGTTCAGGGTGGCTGTATGATGCATGCACAAATGACAACCTGGATCCAAGTTCCATTTCCTCCTCTTCTCACCTAGGCAGCCTTGGGCAATGCACTTAAACTTTCTGTGCCTCAGTTACCTCATCAGTAAAGTGGGGATAACAAGGGTGCTTATCCTATAGGGGTTTGATGAGTATTAAAGGCTTAGAATGGTGCCTGATACACAGTAAGCCGTATGTAAGCGATAAAAGCTAAATATTACTGTCTGATGGTGATGGATGGTGATGATGATGATGACGATGATGATGATGATGAAAGCAGTATGGGGCGGCAGGTTCCAAGTCACCCTTCCCCCACTGCTTTTTACTGTCCCCCCCTCCTTTTTACTGGCACCAGGCTGAGCAGAAGATGCTGTTACACGTGGTGCTTGTTTTTAGTGCTTACATACCTGGGTCAATTCATTCATTTTTATTCCCTACTTGGCCTCCATTAGGCATTCAGTTCTAGGACACCCCCCCCCCCGGGGGGGAACAGAAGCTCTACCATTTTTACCCTTCTCATGTAGCTCACACCTGTAGCACACTTCCTAGTCTATGGCAAGTGCTCCAAATAGATGTTCAATGAATGAACAAATGAATGAATGCACTTCTCTCTGGTTCCCAAAGCTGAACAGGGGCTACAACTGGACCCAGCAGATTTCCACTCAATATAAAGAAGAGCTTTCCAACCATCAGGCTGCCAACAGGTGAAACTGGCTGCCTCAGAAAGTGCCGAGCTCTGTCCTGGCTGGAAACGGGGAGCCGAGGCTGAGGTGTCACCTGTCAGGACAGGCACGGAGGGAACACCTGCCGGAGGGATGGGAGCATGGGGGATGCACAGCCAGGGCTCTGAGATCCACGGAGTCCCTTTCCTTGCGGACCATTTAACATCAGGGCCCTGGCCCTGCCATTTGTCATTGTCAAGGACTGAGAGACCTGGACCCTTCTGGGACCTCTGAGGACCAAGTTCCCTTTCATAGGAAGCCTGGCTCTGCTGTGAGGACACTGACAGCAGCTACAGTGTCTCCTCCTTCCTCATGCTTCCTCTCTCTTCTCTTCCCCTTCCTTCCCCTCTTCCTCCTCCCCCTCCTCCCCTCCCCCTCTTCCTCCTCCTCCCCTCCCTCTCTTCCTCCTCCTCCCCCTCCCCCTCTTCCTCCTCCTCCCCTCCCCCTCTTCCTCTTTCTCCCTCCTTTCTTCCTTTCTCTCCCCCTCTCCTCTCTTTTCTGTTCTCTTTTTTAAAACTTAAGATAAGAGAAAGAGCTCTCCCCTCAACTAAGCTGGAAGCGTGGGGCTTTTTTAAAAATTTTTATTTATTTTTATGTCAAAAATGTTATTGAAGTAAAGTTGCTGTATAATACTATATAAGTTATGGGTGTACGATATAGTGACTCACAATTTTTAAAGGTTATCCTGCACTTATAGTTACTGTAAAATATTGGCTCTATTCCCCGTGTTGTACATACATCCTCAAGTCTATCTTTTACACCTAATAGTTTGTACCTCCCACCCATCATCCCTGTGGTGCCTTTCCCCCAGACTGGTAACCACTAGTTTGTTCTCTATATCTGTGAGTCTGCTTCATTTTTGTTATATTCACTAGTTTGTTGTATTTTTTTGGATTCCACATATAAGTGATATCATACAGTATTTGTCTTTCTTTCTCTGTCTGATTTACTTCACTTAGCATAATGCCGTCCAAGTCCATCCATGTTGCTACAAGTGGCAAAATTTCACTCTTTTTTATGGCTGAGTAGTATTCCATTGTGTATATACACCACATCTTCTTTATCCATTCATCTGCTGACGGACACTTGGGTTGCTTCCATATCTCAGAAGTCTGATGCTTTTAACATTCAAGCCAGTTCTGTGAGGGATGGGATGTCACTCCCATTTGGCAGGGCTCTGCATAGAGACACTTTCCCAACATTACACAGTTCAGAAAACGGAATTCAGGTGTTTACCTGGATGTGTCAGACACCTGCGTGGGAACTGGAGTCCATCAGATCTGGGTTCAAATCTTGGTTTAAAAGCTCTGTGTCCTTACTTATTCTGTGTGAGCTGAATAGGATCACATTATAGGACCGTTCTGAGGAACAGTAAACAACACTCAGTGCAGTGTGTCTGCACAGGTCCACATCTCTTTCCCCACCTAATCCACCTGTTTCCAATTCAGTGGGCAGTGTTGAAAAGCGGAGACACATCCAGGTGTTTCCTGACGATCGGTTTCCACGCTCCTGAGCTCCTCCCACCCTCTCTGATGGAGTGTTTCATGCTTGTCTACAGAATCCTGGAAAGAGTGCTCGCTGGTGTGTTTGTTAGGAGCCTGGCTTCCAAACCCCTGTCCGGGAAAGGACACGGGACTCCTGTTTGTACCACCAATAGGAGGCTTGCTCTCAGCCCTCAGCTGAGGAAACAAGAAAGGACAAAGAAATCCGGCCAAGCGAGGACACTTCCTCTCGCTAACGGCTTCGGCAACCCCTCTGGGATCAGAATATCGTCATCACCCGGGTGACACCATGTCGCCTGCAGTCTGGCACAGACCCCCAGCGGGGTCCCTACAACTTGGGAGGCCAGGGGCAAGGAGATGGACCTGTGAGATGATGCGTCAGCTCCCGTCTTTGAGCATTTATTCAGCGCTAGGTCACGTGCCGCGTGCTTCCCATACACGATGAACAGTCCCTGGTACTCTCTTGTTGGTCTGTTTGTCTGTTTCCCCACCGCCCCGCCTGCTCCGCAATATGCATGCGCTAGGATGAAACCTCCAGGAGACGCAGGATCTTTTTTTGTCGCTGCTGTGTCCCCAGTTCCTCAGACATCGCCTGGGTGTTGAGGCACTCAGTAGCTATTTTCTTGAAAGAACGCATGTTGCACGGAGTAGGCGGAGGTGGTCAGAGGCTCCCCATGCCGCAGCTGGAGAACTCAGAGCCGCGGTCCCTGGCCAACGAGGCTGGGAATTGCGGAAAGTAAAAGAACAGCTGTCGCAGCTGCTTTGTAACGCTTCGGTGTGCAGAGGCTCTGGGATTGAAACTGTATTTCACCGAGGACGATGTTTCCATTTCCAGTGTGAACACAGTATTATTTAATTCCCCACAGCCCTCGGTCCGGGGAGCCCACCTAAACGGACTTTAAGATGAAATTGCAGCCTTTAAACTGATTTCTCAAAGGATGTGGTTCATTTCAGCATCTTTACCCTCTCTTCGGGCAGCTTCCAAGACACCTAAGAACGGCTTTTTTTTTTTTTTTTCTAAATTGGAGGTCCCCTCAGAGTGCCTCAGCTAAATAGTTAGGACTCCGGTGCCTTTGATGTGAAAAGTCCTGCCCCCGGCTCCCCCCTCCCTCCATTGTAGCTGTTGGAGGGAAACCAGATTTGATGCTGGCTGCATCCTTCTGAAGGGAGAGAGAGCTTGCCAGCAAGCATTCCTTTCTTACGATGGGTCAAAATGGTCAGTGAAGCTGGAGGAAAAACACTGCTCCCCGGAGAACAGGGTGGGGAAATATTGTTTTGATCCTCCGTTGACTTTTCCATCCCCTACATTTTTTTCCTGATATCTGATTCTCTTGCTGTGTCTGGTGATGGCTCCCGGGGGGGACATATGTTCATGGCATCTGCCTGCCTTTCAAGCCAGACCGCCGTGGTGTTAGAACACAAGGAACCGTTTAGAGATGAAAGAGTTTGATGCAGCTTCCAGGTAACTTGAGGAAGGTGGGGACGTCTCCCGAAGCTGTGTCTCCAGGCACTGTTTTCTCCCAGAGTGCTGACATCTGTCTGATGTGGGATAAACACCACTGTGTCCAGAGTGTTATAACGGAACAGAGATGATCTGGTCATTTTACCTCCTTTTACAAAAGGGGAAACTGAGGCCCAGGGAGGGGCCAGGATCAACCAGGTGTCTCGGTCAGGGTTGTTGATTAGAACGCAAGAGAAACCCGAATCTGGGAAACTTAAGCCAAAGGCAATGCATGACCCAGAATAGGAGGAGGTCATCGGAAGCCAAAGGCAGTGCATGACCCAGAATAGGAGGAGGTCATGGGATCGGAAGAGGCAGAAGGGCCAACTCGGGAACGGGAAAGAACCAGTGAGACACAGAGGACAAGGCGACGGTAACCAGAGCAGGAGCCTTGAGGCAGAGGGGTCAGCTAGAGTGAGCCGTTCAGCCATTCCTTCCTTTTTCTCTTCTTTGCAACACTTGGCGGTCCAGTTCCCAGATGGGCGCGCCCACCTGGTTAAGCCATTGGCCATACAGCGCTAGAAAAATGGAGGATTCAGCCGCTTCATCTGTAAAGTGGAGGCGGGGGAGTAATGACCGGAAATTAACCTCCCATCACAGCTCGGTATAATAGGAGAAGGCTAATTCTCCAAAAGGAAGCTGACGTGCTATTAAATCATATTAAATTGGGTGGATACTGGGGAGCTCTGAAAGGAGAAGTAGCCACTACGTCAGGGCTATGGCCATCTCTTGATTCCTGATCCAGCGTTCTGTCACACTGGGCTGCCTTCTATGTCGGTCCCAAGGCGATGGGATGCATGGCTTGAAGAATCTGCTTTCCCCCTACCCTTAGCATGACAGCCCCATCAGACTTCAACGTCACCGCTCAACGAGCTCTTCCGACGGAAAGCCATTTGTTAACATTGATTTAGTCAAATGCTTTGTCATCCCCATGGTCCAAGTCACTTGTATGACTGAAGATTCGACTTTTTTGGACGGAGGTAGTTCTTTTCAGCTCGTCTATTTTCTATTAAGGACATTTTCAGGGCACTTAATAAAGCCTTTCCCTAAACTGGAAATGCCAAGTGGTACAAGTCGTGTCGAGTTGAGAGGGGATTGTTTGGCCAGGAGGCTTGGCCCCGTGCCTGTCCTTAGGACACTGAAGGGCCTCTGGAAACTAAAAAGGAGGTTTGTATGGGCAAGCTGGGCTACCCCTTGCTTCCTAGGGAGTATTGACTTCCCCACTGAGCAACGACAAATTGCAGATTCTTGAAGGATTGCCGAAGCTCTCTGCATGTCAACAGTCCGCCTCTAGAAGTGAGTTTCCTTCTCGCCACCGTTTCTTCGGCTTATTTTGGCTTCCCCGAATCAGCTTAACCAGTTGGGCGTGCCTTTTGGGGATGTTGCCGATAACTGTCGCTAGGAAAGAGTAAAGGTTAGTTTCCAGGATGACTGGCTGATGCAAATAGCAGTGTTATCCAAGGATCGTGAAGCTGTGACAGAGGAATCTATGCATTCAACTAATAAAGATTTATTCATCTCTTCCTGCGTTACCAGGCACTATTCTTGGCGTGGTGGCGGGAAGGGGGTTACAACAGAGACCAAGATGGAGCAAGTGTCTCATCTCAAGAAACTTCCGTCGTAGTGGGGAAGACAGAAACTGAGCAAAGGAACGCCAAACAATATCTTCACTAGTGATAGATGCAATAATGACAATCTAGCCATACGATTGTTTCTGGAAGTGGGTATTGGAGAATGTCTACTTGAGTTACGTGTTCAAGTGTTTGAAGGTGTTGGCTTCTATGCTAAGTGACGAGGGAGGCCATGCAGACAGCAGGCAGGGGGAACAGCAAAGACAAAAGTGGGGATGAGCTTGGCATGTTCATGGAGCAGACAAGAGTCCCAGTGCAACCGGAGCATAGCGATCAAGGGAGAGAAGGCGAAAGAGGAGATCAGAGGGGGAGGATGGGTCCAACGAAAGGATCTCAGGTTGTGTTCTCATTGCGACAGGAAGCCAGGCAGACTTTTAAGGATGCACATGGCCTTAGGAGGTGTGTATTATGCAAAGGCCCCCTCTGACTCCTGGGAAGAGGACAGATGGTAGAGAGACAAGAGTAGAATCTGGGAGAACAGGCAACCACAGTGGTCCAGGAGAAAGATGAAGAGGGCTTGGATTCAGAAGGTCACAGTAAAGAGACAGAGAAGTAAACTGACTCAAGATATATTTGTAAGTAAATTCATTTGTATCATTTTTTTTTTTAGATTCCACATGTAAGTGATATCCTATGATATTCTTCTTTCTCTGTCTGACTTACTTCACTTAGTATGATCATGTCTAGGTCCATCCATGTTGCACAAAACAGAAACAGACCCACAGACTTAGAAAACAAACTTGTGTTTACCAAAGGGGAGAGGTGGGGAGAGGGATAAATTAGGAGGTTGGGATTAACATACACACACTACTATATATAAAATAGATAACCAACAAGGACCTACTGTATAGCACAGGGAGCTCTGCTCAATACTCTGTAATGACCTATGTGAGAAAAGAATCTGAAAAAGAAGAGATATATGTATACATATAACTGATTCACTTGGCTGTACACCTGAAACTAACACGACATTGTCAACCAACTACATTCCAATATAAAATTTAAAAAATGATTTGGTGAAAAAAATAAAATAAAACGGCAAAAAAGAGAGAGAGATTTGGAGGCAGAGCCAACAGGGCTGGCTGAAGGAGTGGGTAGGGGGAGGGAAGGTGGGGAGAGAGAGAAATCAATCCTTGTTTTCAGCTGTTGGGCTTCAAGGCTGGGGGGATGTTGGTACCACTTACCCCAGTGGGAAAGACCAATGACCCAAGGATGAGAATATAAGCAATAAAGCCTGTTTGAAGAACTAGAACCCTCAGTATCAAGCAGCGCGTTCCTCCTTTCAATCCACCTTCTAAGTGGCCAAAGAAGATGTTAAAGAGGGGCTACTGATGCTGAATCACGTTGACCCTTCTCTCTCCAATCTGCCCCATCCACTCCATCGAAAGTACTGATGGGTTCCTCGCTCCCTACCTGCCGGCTCCCCACGCCACGCTGCCCCCCGGTCCAGCCGCCCTGACTCTCCTCTGAGGTTATCCGTCCACCCCCTCGCTGCCCCCCCCCCGAGCCGCTCTGCCCATGGAAGCCAGAGCGGTCTTTCTCGAATGCAAGTCTAATGAACGCTTTTGCGCCAGTAGCACCCCAAGTCCTTCAGTTAAAGCTCCACCGTGCTCCGGGGTCTTGCCCTGACTGCTGTCCAGTCTCAGCTCCCACACGGGGTCTCCAGCTCTCTTGAGACCCAGCTGGGGGCTGAGCCAAGGGGCACAGCTGCCCCCCCAAGTACATCCACTCAACATGATGCCTTTCTGGTTTGTTTTTTTTTTTTTTCCTTTAAGAGAAAACGTCAACCTGACAGTTATTAACTGTTTTTAAAAATGTTAGAGGGATGAGTATGAAAGACCCTGATCACCACCCCCAGCACCAAGCAGTGACACCGGGTGCCGGCCCCGCGCTGCCCTTTTCAGCCCCAAGCTTGCTGCCCGGATGTTAGGACGTGTCTATAACCAGGCTCATTGAACTCCAGCTGGTCGTCTTTGGGTCCTCAAAAGATCTCCACCCACGACAACCCCTCTTCCTGAATTCCCTTGCCTCTTTTTTCCTCTGGCTTACATCTACTCAGAGTTCAGGTCTGAGCTCAGAAGTCCCCGTTTTAGGGAAGCCTTTTCTCACCCTCTTGGCTGAGTTATCCTGATTTCAGGGCTTGCACTTGATGGTCTTCGTATCCAGCCTTTTAGTGGGTGCTCGTTAAGCGTCTGGCGGATGATCGTGGACGTTGAGTTCCTGGCAGAGCCAGACGGTGTGTGGACCCCCTGCTGCACGTGGGGCTGGTGGTGTTTGTGTGGAAATCGTGCTGGGAGTGTGTGCCAGCTGTTTGCCGATTTGGTCTCAAGTCTATTCTGCCATTCCCTTGCTCTGTGGTCGGTCGCTCCAAACTATGTTTGCCAGGATCCCTCAGCAACTGAATTACGGTGATGTTTAGCCAGTGGGAGGCGCTGGTGAGAGATTGAAATAGGATGGGGGAAAGAAGTCAGGACATTTGCTGCCCTCTCTGCTTCAGATGGTGTCTCAGGCAGTGGGTCCTACGTCTTCTTGGCTCTTTTCCCACGGGGCAGCTCTTGACTGCAGCTCTCCCCCAGTGACCTAGCTCCTGGGGTCACCAGCCCCACCCTTTGTCCCTTGACCCTGGAGGAGCATCTTTTTTCCCATTGATAATCTCTGGTTCCCTCGCCATCCCGTGTGCCCTCTCCGCCCCTCCAAAGCCTTTGTAACTAAAATTAAATCTCCTCTACAGAACTACCTGGGGCAGGCTCAGTTTTCTGACTGCTGACCACAGTACAAGCAGCATCCAGAAAACTGATGCTTTCTAGGGTCTGGTGGGTGGAGCTTCCCACAGCACTGGGGAACCCGACACAGAGATGAAGGGCCTGGATACCGGAGCCTGCCTCTGCATTTATGCTCTGGATGGGGCTGTCGTCTTGGCGCTGCTGAGTTTGGTGCAAGAATAAGGTCTCTGTATTTGAAATAATTCCCTTAAACGAAGAATAAGAAGCAGTTCTCTTTTTTCCCCAGTTTTATTGGGATATAATTGACATCCAGCCCTGTAGAAGTTTAGGGTGTACAACATAATGATTTGACTTACATACATCATGAAACGACGCCCACAATAGGTTTACTGAACATCCATCATGTCATAGAGATACAACATTGAAGAAATAGAAATATATATATATATTCCTTGATGAGAACTCTTCGGGTTTACTTTTTGAACAACTTTCATTTATAACATGCAGCAGTGTTCTTAATCTTTATCACGCTGTACATCACATCCTAGTACTTATTTATAACTGGAAGTTTGTTGACTACATTTATCCGATTGCCCTCCCCCAAGCCCCGGAAAAACAGTTCTTCTTAACCCTGGCTTCACAAGGGGATACCCTCGGAAGCTTTATCAGAAAAAAAAATAATGACATCCGGCCCACCACAGACCAGCTGAATCTGAAGGGAAGAGAGGAAAGTGTTTCTGAAAAAGCATTGGTGCTTTGCACGACAAGTTATTCTGTCGTGCAGCTGGGGTTGAGGACAGAGATTGCCAGTGTAAGTTCCCCCAGGATGAGGATGGCATGGACCCCCAAATCCAGAGAGAAGTGGTTGAGCCAGAATTAGACTGCTTTCTCAACTCAGGCAGAACCCCGCCCCCGGCTTGGAAGACGCCAGGGCGGCTGGATGCTGCAGAGGGGAACAGGGGACCAGAGCAAAGCAGCCCCAGGACATGCTGCATCTACATTCACTCTGGCCAGTCTCCTCCCCGTGTTTTTAGCCAAATAACTGGGAAACTAATCACAAGCGGTGGGAATTCTGGTGGAGGTCTGTGACCCACTGTGGGCCACAGTGCATTCACTTCTGTATCTCAAGTACCAAAGCGCCTGCCTGGCACAAAACAGGGGCTTGGTAAGTGCTTGATGGATGGATGAATGGTGGGTGCTGAGCAGAGCTCACTTCTGTTTTCTATTTTAGAGTAAAACTTCCCTTTATCCTCTCTGGTCCTTTTAGTCTTAGTGGTTCGTGCTGCTGCAGAGACCCTCAACTCATCAATTACAGACATTAACTGTAAATTATACTTTTGCATAGTTAATTCAGCCTCTTCATTATGTATTTAGTGGTGCTCAGCAGGCTTAAAATTCAATAGCAAGCTTTGGAGCAGATCCAGTTTCTGTCTTCTGTGATATTTGGAAAAGGCGAAGTTTTAGTAGTGGACCTTGGGGCATGTCTTTCCTGGAAGATCTCCAGTGGGCTCTGCTTTTTGCTTCTCCCTTGGACGGAGTTCAACCCTTCTGGAAAGGCTGATAGCTTCAAAGGCTGCATCCGCCCTCCTGTCCAACTGAGCGGGGAACTCCTTCTCCCTTTTTGAGCTGAAATGAATATTAACCTGACTAGTGGAAGGAAAGAAGGATGTGAATATCAGGGGACCCGGCTCCTGGCGCATCACTCATTCATTATTCATTCGACAAATATTTACTAAGCATCTCCCGAGGGTCGGCACTGTGACGTATCACGGGAATATCACAGTGAACACTACAGCGTCCTTGCTCTCATGGAGCTCTCAGGGGAGAAAAAGGGGAGGGGGCAGATGGCAAATGACCCAATGCCTATAAATGTATAATGTGTCGTGTGATGATGTGGATAAAGTGGCTGGCTGAGCCGTGGGTAACAGGGTGAATGTAGTGATGGGTGAACCGCAGTGATGTCTGGGGGTGAAGCAAGTGCAAAGGCAGTGAGGTAGAGGGAAACTTGGTGGTTTTGAGTGGAATAAACTAGGGAGAAAATGGTAGAGAAGGAAATTGGTGCAATAGTGGAGACAGGGACATCGTATTATCAGGAACTGGGAGATGAAAGCATTGCTAATTCCGGGGCCAGGCTGAGAACGGCCCCTCAAAAAACACTTGCTCTGCCATGTTCAGCTTCCACTAACAAGTGTCGTGGGTGTGTTTCCATTCCACTAACAAATGTCGTGGGTGTGTTTCCAACCTACAAATCCAGTGTGCAGACCATATATATACAGCTCTGTTCCTTTATCTGTCAGTGCTTTCAAGGTCTACCTTAAGCCCTCATTCTACTTGGTAGCAGAAAAGTTAATCTGGTTGATGTCAACTTTGCTAAGGCATTTCAGGTTTAAACTCGGTTGATTCAGTCTTTCGAGCTCTGCCCCATTTTCTTCAAAATTGACCCAGGTGGGAAGGATGATAGCTTTGGATGGGGGTTGGGGGGACCTTGGGTCTTCAGATACTCTGGCTCATGGCTCGTCCACAGGGATGTCATCCAGTGCTAAGGTGTGGTCATGGTTCAGTGCTGATGTTCATGAGGTTTCCATGTTTCTACCTGGTCTCTGAGTGCACCATCCATGACGCCTTTCCCTGCAAGAGAAAGACTGCAGGAGACTAACTTCAGTAGCTTTCCCTGGAACTAGGTGAAAATTCCATTGCTTTCCTGTACCACTCAGGCCTTAGGAGACTGGGCAGTGGAGTGAGCTCCCACTCAAGCCCTCCCTGCCCCTGGCATCTTGAGATAATCCTATTAGACTTCTGCCATATCCTGCTGGCAAAGTGCATGGGAGACTCTAAGATCCCTTAGGAATCAAGTGAAAGACTTGTATCAGTCAGAGACATCATCTTTTATCCATTGCTGTGTAACAAACTGTCCCAAGCTTGCGATCTTCAAATAACTATTATTTCTCAACAAATGGGAATGTTCTGGGCAATCCCTCTGTTGGTTTTTCCTAGGCACTCTTATGGAGCTATATTTATCTGGTACAATAGTTTGGAGCCGGGATGGCTGGGCCTCACTCTCTCCACATGATGTTGCATCTGGGCATCTTCATGATCCAGTTGGATCTGAGGGATGAACTCAGTGCTTTCCCTCTGGAGAAGGGACTACCGTGGCAGCACCAGGAAGCCATCCACATTCTGAAGAGCCTGCTGGGTGGTATGTGGGACCAGGCTGTCTCCACCTGCATCTCTGAGGCCCTCTTAGCAGCTGCATTTCCTAAAGTGTGACCTAATTTAGCTAAAATTTCAGCAGCTTGAGAATTAACGTATCACACATTCCTCATATGTTGAGTCCATGTAAGCCACAGGCTCTACTGCCAGGTAAACAGAAGCCAGCAGTAATGCAGGACCACAACTGAGCCTTCAACTGTGTGGCCAAGGGTTCCCTGGAGCCATCGTGGGGGACTTTGACACAGGAGGCGTCTAGAAGGACTGGAACCTTCCATGTGCGTACTCCCCACCATCAAGAGCTCCACTTGATCCACGGTTTTGTTCAGCTTACCTGTGGTCCATCTCATCTACCCATTTCTTTTACTAATTGTATTAGCTGTCAACAATTCGCGCAGCTATGTGCCAGGCTCCTAGAGTGAGTTAAGCATGTACATTTATCTCCCTAAATATGCACAAGACCCTGCAAGAGCAGAACATATTTCAATCATCCATTTCAAAGATGAGTAAACTGAGGTATTGAAAGCATGAGTAACATGAGTAATGTCTCGAGGGTAAATGTGAGGCTCGTATCCAGAGCTTTGACTCAGAAAACATGTGCGCACACCCATCCACCATGCGGAAGAAAGGAAAATAAGTGACAGGACCTGGTCTAGTCAAATTCAGGGTCAGAGCTGGAGGCACACTGTGCCTGGGAGAGATGCTTAGATCAGGATCCAGGGACCTTGGGTAAGGTCTTGTTTCTCCCCACCTGCTGTGTTCAGCAAATCCCAGGACACACGGCCTTAGGAGGACAAAGATGTCCAAGTCCTGCCAGGTTACTGAACAGGAAAAATACTGTAGCCAGAGCTACCACTTGATGAATAGTTGTTTTTGTATTCATTCAGCTTTCCACATATTATACCTTTTATCCTTCCAACAGCCTCATAAGGGTGGCTTATCACAGATCAAGGAACCGATTCTTCTACAGGTAAAGTTAGTGGTTCTTCAACTTTGCTGCATATTAGAATCACCTGGGGAGTCCTTAAGAATCCCAGGTCCCAGGTCCCACTCCAGGCCAGTGAAAGAAGATCCCTGGTGTGGGATCCAGACCTCAGAATTTGTTAAAGCCCTCCACCAAATAATTCCAGATAGTCATCGAAATTGAGAACGAATGGGTTAAGTAACTTGCTCCAGATCACACCCCCACTAGAGAGCAGAGTCAGAATTCACACCCAAGTGTGTCTTATTTCAGAGCCCGTGGTTGGAATGCCTACCCAGTACAATTGCTGCATGGACACTAGAAAGCAAAAAAATAATCATCATTCAAAAGCAAAATGCTTGGTGATCACACAGAGAGAGCCTTTTTGGTATAGCAGTAATGTTCGACCTTGGCCACACATTAAAATCACCTGAGCTTTTGAGTGTTGTTTCCCATGTAACCAGAGGAAAGAACGAGTCAACTGCACTCATAAGGGATATAAGCAGCCTGGGGTGGAATTTTAGGAGACAGATCATAAAAGTGCCATGCTGTGGATTCCACTTTTACACCTGATAAGCCGCATAGTTCGGTAGGCAAGGTAAATAAGACATAATATATGTTTTTTAGCTTACAGAATGAACAGTCATCAATTTCTTATCTCACAGGATTATTCTGAAAAATACATATTTCAGATTTAAGAAACTGAAATGTAATAACTTTACTGAATTTTTTTCCTAAGCTCTAAAAGTCTTTTGAATAAAGTTATTTAACATCAAAAAAAATCACCTGAGCTTTAAAAATACTAATATCTGAGTGACACCTCTTGAGATGCTGATTCCATTGGTCCAGGGTAGACCCAGGTATCGATAGTTGTTTTTTTTTTTTTTTTTAGTCTCCCCAGGTGATCATAACATTCAGCCAAGGTTGAGAGTCCCCGCTTTGTGGAAAGGGAAGGCTCAGGTTACTTCCTTAAGGGTTGCAGTTCACCTTTGAAGCAATGTCATTGGCATCAATATGATTGGCGTAAAGTACTCTCTTTCCTCATCCTTCCACATTTACCTGCTCCTATAAATTTTTAGGCTTTGGAGACTGGGATAGCGAGAAGGGAAAAAAAAATTAAGTCTGAGCTCAATCTAGTCCAAGTGTGTCTGGAAACAGGGCAACCTTCAAAGGCTTTTCTCCTACCTCTGCCCCTCACCGTTATCCTGCATCCTGAATTCTGCCCTGCATGTTAATTGCAGAGAGCAGGAATGGAAGAGATGACTCTCTCAGTAACAGACCAGATCCTTTCTCACTGTCCTGACATACTGGATTAGGGGATGTTAGCTCAGCTCAGCCAATCAGATATCCCCGCTCAGCACTTTGAATGTGGGATCAGTGGTGCAAAGCATCAAGGACAGTAGAAAATTCGTTTTGGCATCAGCAGTGGTGTCCCGTCTAGAACTGGTTTTGTCCAACTTTCCTTTGCTCCCGCCTATTCTCCATGTCTTTTTCTCCACACTTCCTAGTAATTTTGAGGCATGTGTTAAGTATCCCTTTTCTTTATCGGGCAGCTCAAGGTGTTTTCTGTTGCTTGCAACTTGCAGCTCAAACTGATATGCTGCAGCACTGTGGAGAGCTCCCAGAGATCATCAGGGCATTCCTGTGGATGGCGGGGTCAGTGGGACTATCTAATAAAGCCTTTCCCAGAGGAGACGTATGTGTCCTTTGCCTTCATGAAATACACATGAAGTAAAATGAATCAAACGATGCCTGGGCCAAATTATTCTGTTCTCTTGGAGCTGCTTCCCTATTATAAGGTTGATTTCTTCATTTTGTTAGTCTCATTTCTTTCTGCAGGCGGTAAGCTGTCATCAGTGTCTGACTTGGGAGCTGAAATCCCTTACACTCCACAGTGGGGAGGTAAAGCCCTTTTGGCTTCTTAAGATACACCGAGACTTCATTTTCTTACGAGATGGAGTGCAACACCTAAGAGGTTTGATAAATTGGGTTTCCAAAGTCCAAACTTTATTGTGACTATTGGGGGAATTTATTTGCTTTTGGGTAAGAGCTTTTTTTAAGCCAATTTTGAAAATTTCTTTCGAGAGTTACTGCAATAAATCTACACTATTGATTTAGCAAGCAGTGGTTCTTGGGCTCTCTCTGGAGTCACTCAAGTGTTTAAATTCCTCTATTTATTACTCCAAAGATATCACAAGCCCCATATAGGCTGGCATGGAGGGTTCTTGGTCCCTTCAAGGCAAAGGCTTAACAAAGATTTCAGTTGGCTCAGAGAGAGTAGGAAAGCACTGGCCACAGACAGAATTGCAGACAGGTGTCTTCTTTTCTTGGTCCCCATCTGCTAGCATAATGTATCATACCATGGTATTGTGTCTGACAGGAACAGCTACCAAGTAAATGCACTGTATACAAATCTGAACAGATCCCAGTTCATGATGAACAGCAGGGAATTGGCATCTGTACTCTGGCTTGTTCTCCGGGAGGTCCTGGACCAGCCCTAAAGGGGCATGTTTAAAAGGTGGCTTTAGACCAAATCTAAAGTCACAGAGAATGCACATAGTGTCAAGTCCTGCTAAAAACAGGAAGAGCTCACATTTATTAACCTTTGGTCGTGCCAAGTTCTGTTCTAAGTGCCTGAGACATATGTGATCATTTATTTAATCCTCGTATCAACTCCATGAAATGGGAAGGAGTCGAGTTCCCACTTGGCAACTAGGGAAAAGAGGGCAGAGCTGCCCAAAGTAACCCAGCCGGTAACGGGTGATGCCAGGACTTGAGCTCAGCAGGTCTGCTTGGAAGGTGACAGCAAATGAGTCATGACACTGGCTGTGTTCCCTTGAAAGAGTCACGGGTCCTCTTCTTGGTTCTACCCACTAACCTCTCTCCTGCCCTTTACCACTTCCTTTCTTTTTCATTCTTTAATAAAATACTTCTTGCATGCCCAATATTCACAACATGTAACACTGGATCTGCTTTTGCTGCAGCAGGAGTGAGATGGAGGAAAGGGGTGTATCAAGGACCAGTTCCAGCCCCAAAGCCAGCACTGTCACACACCCCTGGGTGCACTAGGGGTCCCACGGACCACAGTTTGGAAATCGCCACACTGCACTGTCTTTAGGGCAGGAGTCTCCCACCTCAAAGATGGGGGTAGGTCGAAGGCACATTGTAAAATCTCTAGCATTATTCTCAGTATAGGCATCCTTTAGGGACCACGATGGGATCTTTGGATAACTGGATTTTTGCCACGTGCAGTACTAAGGAAAGTGAATTCTTTGTTGAATAGAGTCAGATAACCAACAGCTACGTCTCCAGCGAGCACAGCTACGTCTCCAGCGAGCACAGCCACGTAGCTAGCTCTGCTGCAGATAAGGAGATACCAAGGGAGGGTGTTACTCCTGAGAGGGTAAGATTAAACCCCCTGAAATGAGGGAGGTCTTTACCCTAGTGGAGGGAGAGGCTGGCCAGAGCATGCAGGAAGGATGTCCGGAAGTTGAGTTGCGCAGACCCCGATCCCTGCAGGCCTTAGCTGCTGGACCAAGAAGTCTTAGTTTGGAAACACTCCAGATTCCAGACACGTCTCCCTCATTTGCCAAGACAAATAATTCACGCTTGAGCTTGCACAGACCATGGCTTGAGGTTCCAGACGCTGAATTCGTTTTCCCTCCCAGAGGGATATGCAGCATGTCATAAATCGCTATCCTCTGGGCTCCACTTCCAGCCCGGAGTACCAGAAGGAAGATTCATGAGTCCCGGTGCTTTGGCTGGTGCAGCGACCTTGCTGTTACATCCCGCCCCAGCCTCTGAACGGGCCTGAGGGTAACAGAGTGAGAAATTAGCGTTCTGGCTACTGGGCAAGACCCGAAGATTGAGTGGGTGCATCTTGAACTGACGATCACCCGCAGCAAAGGGAACAGTTTCTCCGTGACTCTTCACAGTGGTACCAGCACATGCTTGGGATGCAGTGTTAACATCTTTGGTGTTTCTTTCTTGATGTGCTGTGGAAAATCCCCCTCAATTCACCTGACATCAGGTGGCCTTCCCAGAAGCTGCCAGCTGAGAGAGTGTTAACTGTTGGCCCACCACTTACTTAATATTTAGCCTACAGGCAAAGAGCATTGGGGGCACCTCAGCCTGGCTTCAAGATCTCCCTGGCCAACCCTACAAACCCAGCTGTATGCCTGGGATGCCCTTCCTTGTTGTCTCCACCAATATTGATTCTTTTGATTCAGCAGTTCCAGAAAGCTTCTCCCATTTTCCCTTCTCTGACCTCCTAAAACAAGGGCTGGCAAACGTTTTCAGTAAAGGTCCAGTTAGTGAATACTTTAGGCTTTGCAGGTGTTACGTTACCTGACATAATTATTCAACCGTATTCTTGTATGTAACACGAAAACAGCCAGAGACAAAACATAAACAAGCGGGCAGGGCTGTGGTCCAATGAGACTGTTTACATAAAACGGGTAGCAGGCTGTATTTGGCTGACAGACCACAGTTTGCCCATCTCTGTTCTAGGGAAACTTGCTTGGTGTCTTGTAATTTCATACTCGACCCCCAACTAAATTAGGGGAGAATGCCGTCAAGAGCACAGGGCTGGGAAATGGGAGAGGCTACATTCAGCTTGCTTCTGCCACTAACTAGCTATGTGGTTGAGAACAAGCAATTTTCCCTTCCTGGGCTTTCATTTCGTCATCCAAAAAATGAGATGTTTGGACTGTCGGTTGTTCCCAAAGCATCAGAATTGCTGGGGCAAGCTTGCTAAAAAATACGTAATACATGTACCCACTTCAGATACAGGGTATTGGTCAGATTTCTTAGTTGCAGACATCAGTCCCTTTAGCTAGCTAGTCCTCCTAAACAGAAGAGTTTTCCTTAAAGGATGCTGGACAATTCCAAGAATCTCTAGGAGAGCCATTGAATCGAATGTGTTTACTACAGAGCCAGGGACAAGGCAGACAGGGAAGAAACACAGACAAGAAAAATGACCAACTCTGCAGTGGACCTTTGCACTGGAAACATCACTTGGCATGATCATACAGGGGCCTGGATGGCAGAACCACCACAGCTGCCCCGGAAGAACCAGGACCATGATGCTTGTCAGAAGAATCCTAATTTCCTTCCCCGCTGCCGCTTCATAACCCACTTCTACATCTAAGTACCAGTAGAGTGGCTCTGACAAGTGGAAACTTGGCTTTAAGCCTGCAGGTAGCTGCAAGGGAGTCTAGAAAGGTAGTTTTATGCTTCTCAGCCTCTGTAGGAGGATAAGCTAGGAAGGGGTTGAAAGACGTTGATTTAGCTGCTTACAATATCTGCCACACAGACGACACTGAACTTGAAGGGGGTCCATTTAGTTCCAAGGTCATCCAGGTTCATGGTGCCAGGGTGAGGCAAACTGGATTAACTCACTGTCTGACGAGCTGGTCAAAATCAATCCAAGAGACTCATCAATACATACACTGATGCTGAGTGTTGAAGATCCTTCTCCCGCATCCTTAACGTGTGGGTGCTGTTCCCTCCCACCCGCCCAGGTCCCTACCTTGTAGTTGGTGCCAAGTCCCAGGCGCTGTGCCTGAAAGGCATTTCCTTTGTCCTTACATTCTAGTTATAATTGTGAGGAGAGCGGGGCAAAGGGATTGAAAGGTCCTCCCACCGAACAAAGTCAGCCTAAAGCTATTTTCCTCTGCTCTCTTCCAGAAGCAGCAGTTCGTTCAATGAGGTTGTGCAGGTGAACTTTGAAATCGCCAGCTTCAGCAGCCTGTCGGCGAGTCAGCCCATCACCTGGCAGGTGGAATACCCGCGGAGGGGGACCACAGACATCGCCGTGTCTGAGATCTTCATCAGCCAGAAAGACCTGGTTGGCATCGTGCCCCTGGCCATGGTAAGACCGGCGTGATCACGCATGCGCGTGTGATCATGTGTTCAGCTGTCTGATCGTACCCTGGTGTCCCTCCTCTCTTTCCCAGGATGTCTGCTGCAGTTGTTTCATGGGATGTTTGCATTCACAATTTCGCCTCTTCCTAGTCCTTGGAAGTTGCTGTCGTCGTTAATCCAGCCTGTCTCAACTTCAGCTATTTTCATACCAGCTTCATGACATTTGCCAAATTTATAGTATTTACTTACTTTTTCTTCTTGAAGTCTGCTCCAGTTCTTTTTATTTCTTATAAGGAAGCTTTAGGCCACTATGTCTATTAAGATGGGTATGGTATGTTGCTGCTACAAACAACCCCCAAATCTTAGGTGCCTAATGCAATCTAGGTTGTTCTTGCTTATGCCACGTGGTTTAGATGGTAGGAGGCTCTGTTCCAGGCAGTCCCTCAGGGATCTAGACTGATGGATACGTCATCATCTTGGAGCTAGAACATCAGGAACACGTGGCCTTCTTGATGGCAAAGACAGAGGAACAGTCAGAGTGACATGCAAGCTCTTCTAAGCAGTGGCCTACAAATTACATGTGACACTTTCACACACATCCTTGGGCAGAAGGAGTCCCGTGGCCCCGTCAGATTTCAAGAGGGCTGGGAAACATGGGTGCAGAGGAAAAGTTGGATGACTACCCCAGTCTCTGCCTCACTACACAGTAAGTCAACATATGATTGACACAAGTCGAACACAACACAAATAGAGTATACACAAACCCGTGTTACCAACTTCTAGCTAGACCCCATGCAGCTGGAACTGAGAAAAGAAGAGGAAGATAAGGGGCTAGACTGTAACTCTATCCTCTGGTCACTCACCCACGTCTGCCAAGCCCTGGGACTATCCTCCAGGACCATGCTTGTGCACAAGTGTTAAGTCCCCCTTATGGAGATACATAGAGGATGGCGTTTCAGAGGCACTGGAAGAGTGTCCTGAAGTATAGCTCCAATGGTCTTTGCCAGAATTCGCCTTCATAGACATGGAGCCTGGCATGGTTATTCTAAAACTAATTTCTGTTCAGCTTTGGAATAAGCAGGCTTCATTGACACCAGGTTAAGAAATACATCAATTAGAAGTCTTTGAGTTCCATGTGACAGAAAACCCAACTCAAACTGGCTTAAGCACGATGAGAAGTAACCAGCTCACATAACTTAAAAAGTCTAGAAAAGTGTTTCTCAAATGTTAATGTTCATATAGGTCACCTGACGATTCTTCTCAGATGCAGGTTCTCATTTAGGAGGTCTGTGTTGGGTATTTTTTAAAGCTCCTGAGTTATGCCGATGCCTCTAGACAGAGACAGCAGAGCACCGGTTGAGCACCAAGGATGCAGGTGTGCAAATGACGTCATCACGGAAGGTGGCTTCTCCTCCCCCCTCAGCTCTGTGCTCCTCTTGGCTAGAGTCACTGTCTAGGAGGCTCTGTCCCCAAGGTGGCCCCCGGCAGTGCCATGCTGACATAGTCACAGCATCACATCCAGCAGGAAAAGAGTGAAAGATCATTGCCAGTCACCCAAGAAAACTCCTAGGACTGGCTCTGATTGGAATTGATTGGCTTGGCTTGGGTCACGCGTCTAACCTGGGAAGCCGGTCACGGAAGCCAAAAGGACGTGGTGCTCTGAATGGCCAGGCCTGGGGAACACCTTCCTCCTGGAGCATGTTTGGGATCAGATGGAGGGCTGGTAGGCGTGGTGCATGATGGGAAAATCTGATTCCACTGAAGGAGGGGCAATAGATGCTAGTCAGACACAGCAACAAATGTCCACCACAGGAGGTATTAGGATGTGTTAATACTCTGAGGTTAGAGAATGACTTCTCTTGACTTTTCATGTCCTAGAAAAGGCCTCAACAATCTACAGCCCATGGGCCAGATTCAATCTGCTGCCTCTTTTGGTACACCAGGCAAGCTAGGAATGTTTTTTGCATTTTCAAATAGCTACATTTTGAACGGTTATATAAGTCGCTTCTTAATATGCTCAGTTTTGCCTCTTGGCTCACAAACCCTGAAATAATTTCTGTCTGGCCCTTTAGAGAGAAAGTTTGCAGACCTATGTCACAGGACCTCGACATCAGTTCTAGGGTATACGTGCCTACTTCCCACCCTACCTATTTCAAAAAGATAAGTCGTGCAGATACTGTGAAAAGTAAAGTCATTATAAGTATATGAGATATGATTTTGGCCACGCTTTTTTTTTGGCCGTGCCGCGTGCCATGTGGGATCTTGTGGGATCGTAGTTCCCCGATCAGGGATCAAACCCATGCCTCCTGCATTGGAAACCCTGAGTCTTAACCGTTGGGCCACCAGGGAAGTCCCTGGCCATGCTTTTCAAGGGACTACAAGAAAGCCTTCTTTGAAGCAAGGTATCATTATTATTGTGCTTGCTGTGTTTTTGTAATACCTTTAAGGTAAAATGAGATGACGACTTATGCCACACCCAGAATCCTTTTGTGTGCAAGTAGCTGTAAATGAATTCAAACTGGCTTCGTCCAGAAGGTCACAGAGTGGCTGACCGCACGGGGAGCGAGGACTTCTGACGGCCGGATTTCAGAGCTCATGTGATGTCATCCTTTCGCTTCCCCTCGAATGTACAGTTTGACATCAACTCTGCAAAGTGATGTGGACGATTAGGAACTGTACTAGCAAGTAGACAATGAAAGAGGCAATTTGGAGGGATTTCTATTCTCTTATTTTCTATATTTTCAAAGGTGTTTTTTTTTTTCTAGAATGAGCTTTAGTACCTTGAGAAGCAGCCAAAACAGAAAGTTTTATTGGAAGGAAGTAGCAAATAAAATGGCAGCTTGACTAGAAGATGAGAAATTTTTAAAAAAACTGAACAAGAGGCAAATCTTTATGTTACCTGTCAGCAGTCAGTGAGGCAACGGGTCAGTCTTTGAAAAAAATTGATTGCCCCAATCGTTGCTCATTCTAAAGGAAAGCAAACTGCCGAAAGGTAACATAGAGGATTCCCGAATAGGAAATGGGCCTCTTTGGGGAAGTTCTCACCTTAAAATCAGGTTTTCTCAAGCCCCTTCCTAAATCCAGGAAGAAAGCCATGACGCCACCGATGTGATTCTCGGTGGCCTTCCGTGTCACCCAGCAGTACCTTCCAACTCCCAGTGAGTAAATGAGACGGAGGGAGCCGGGGACAGTGCCCTCAACTCTCCAGCAGAGTGACCCTGCCAGGCGGGAGCCCCCTGAATCACGCTGCCCGCCCCCAGCAGCATCCTAGGTCGAGAACCCGGCCTCACAAAGCCATCATTTACCCACCCCGCCGTCAGACTTAACTCAGCGACAGGACCCTTTCCTTGCATGCGGGCAGGCAAGCTTCAGGGTCCAGCTCCTTGGCCCTCGAGCATCTCCCACCCCTCCAGTCCTCAGCCCCTGCCCTCAAAGTGCCCACATCAGCTGGGGCGGGAGAGAGGGAGGGGTCTGGCTGCGGGGACCAGGACCGAAGGCTGGTCCAGGGCAGCCTGGGGCCAGCACAGACTAGGAGGTGAAGCAGCAACGTTAGTGCTTGGGCTTCAGTTCTTCTTTGACATAAGAGCAAAGTATTCACAGCACTAGTTGAGACCCCACGAGCAGAGGTCAGGCGCAGACCTCCATGCGGCAGTTTCTGCAGGTTGGCGGCAGGGGTGCGGGGATGCTGGTCTCTTTCCAAGAATAAAGACGTGCAGAACCCACTCAGGCTCGCCCTGAGCTCTTACGAGGTGCAGGCACTGTGGGAGCACATTGTGATCCATCCGGAGGAGTCAGCAGTAAGCAAACGGGTCTTCCCCCCGGGGGGCAGGGGGATGTGGGAGGCAGACAGACAGCAAATAGGAAGCGATTTCTTAAGCTAAGACCAGGTCATGATAAGGTGCTGCCATCAAGACGAATAACGCGGGACAAGGGGATGGCGTGTAACCGGTTCCCAGTTCTGTTCATGTCTCAGAGTTTCTCCTGCAGTTTATTTAAAACTAAAACGGTAGGGGAGTTTCCTGGCAGTCCATTGGTTAGGACTCCGCAATCTCACTGCCGAGCGCCCGGGTTCGGTCCCGCAAGCCGCATGCCACGCGGCGAGGCCAAAAAAAAAAAATTAAAATGAAAATAAAATGAGGTCCAAAATCCAATGACTGGTGTCCTTAGAAGGAGAGCTCAATTTGGATATCTGGAGGAGACCACAGGGAGGAAGGCCGTTTGAGGACGGCGGCAGAGCTTGGAGAGATGCACGTACAAGCCAAGGAAAGCAAAAAATTGCCAGTAACCTACAGAATCTAGAACAGAGGCAAGGAAGCTTCTCCCCTAGCACCTTCAGAGGGAGCCCGGCCCTAGGGACACCTTGATTTTGGACTTCCGGTCTGCAGAATCACAAGAGAATGAATTGCTGTTGTTTTAAGCCACCCAGTTTGCGGTACTTCGTTACTGCAGTTCTGGAACGCTGATGCATCCCCAGCCCTCCCCCTCTTGCTGTATCCCTGTCCCACCCCCGGCCCCATCTTGCCGCACGTTTGCCAGGGGCACGGTCCTCTCTGCATACGGCTCCTGTCCTGTCAAAGAGGCTGTTTTCCGTGGTCCTCCTCTCCCTGGTTACCAGTAACCAGCTGAGATGGGCCTCTGGGTGCTGCACCACCCCTGGCTGTTTCCTTTGATCCTGCCCACAGCTCTGTCATCACACACTCTCCAGTTCAACTCCTCTGAGTGGACCTTCTGTTTCCAGCCAGGATGCTGAGGGATACCGAGGGGTACGAGCTTCAGACTCTCCTTCCCAGAGGACACATCACAACTATCCTCAGTCTGTGAGGGGAGGGGTTAAGGGATCTCACTGGGGTATCTGAACCCCATGGCCGGATATTTCTACCCAGCGGTATCCCGTGGTTACTTCTCTGCATCCTTTGTTGTTGCTAAATTCAGAGAACCAGAACGGAACGTGCATTCGCAGGCCTGTGGCATTGCAGAGATGCTCTTGGACCCCCTGTCAATCTACAAGTGATGGATGACTTAACTTGGCTTTGAGGTCCGTGGGGAAGCATGTTGGCAATATCCTGTGTTAGAGAAAGGCAAATACAGGCATTTCAGAGAATCGAGGGACATCTCCTTTGACAGGGATGGGATAATACTATTTTTAAAGAGACAATGAAAAGATAATGTTTTCTGGGCTTCCCTGGTGGTGCAGTGGTTGAGGATCTGCCTGCCAATGCAGGGGACACGGGTTCGAGCCCTGGTCTGGGAAGATCCCACATGCCGCAGAACAACTAGGCCCGTGAGCCACAATTACTGAGCCTGCGCGTCTGGAGCCTGTGCTCCGCAACAAGAGAGGCCGCGACAGTGAGAGACCCGCGCACCGCGATGAAGAGTGGCCCCCACTTGCCACAACTGGAGAAAGCCCTCGCACAGAAACGAAGACCCAACACAGCCATAAATAAATAAATAAATAAAATTAAAAAAAAAAAAAAAAAGATAATGTTTTCTGATTTTCCCAAAACACCCTGATCTCCACGCTCCTTCTCCAACTTGAAGATTTTACATTTGTAATTCTCTAGGAGTATTTCAAGGATGGCTTTGATGCTCTCGGCAATTGAAAAATGTTTGCGCAGTTGAAGAATAACTCTATGGGCAGAATAAGTGTTTCCTTGCCACAGCTGGAGATTTACTTTGGAATTCAATTTAAAAATGTCCCTCTCTCCAACTAACCAGCCCAGATTTGTGTCTAAAAAGCTGATCTGTGACTCATCAGAAGCTGTTTTGACTTGGTGGCAATGGTTTCAAGGTTGCTGATTAATTATCCAATTAATGGTACCTTATTCAGTGCCTGCCACAAAGAAAATGCTCCAAAAATGTGATTATGATTGTCATTCATGTTTTCACCATTATTATGTGATCTTGGGTTTCCCCATCAGTAAAAGGAAGGGGTGGGGATGAGCAATGGCTCAGGTCTTTCCCAAGTTGATACTTTCCATTATTTTACTTACATTACGTAGAAAGTAAAAACTGCTCTAATTTTAAAGATTATATTACTTCACTGGGGATGAGAGATGGAGATGGAGAAAAAAAGTGACTCTAACATAGGAAAATTAGCTGGAGGGACTCACAGGCTAGCGCTGTCTTCTTCCTCACCCTGAATGTCAGTCGGAGCCCATGTACTATAAGAGGGGACCCCAGGAGAGAAAACCGCATGCACTGTGGCACAGTTAACTGCCAGCCCTTAGCACACCAACTTCTCACTTTTTACAATGTCCATACACCACTGAGTTTATCCTTTACTTAATATTTTCTCTAATAGAGAACAGTATAGGAATTGGGAGCCAACTATGTTGGCGTAAATCCTAGCTCTTCTTCTGAATGGCTGTGTGACCTTGGACAAGTGGCTTGACCTCTCTGTGCCTCATCTGTAGAGTGGGAATAGAAGTAATACCAGACTCATAGGACTGTTTTGAGAACTAAATATACTCAGAATTCCTTGTCTGGCACTGGTAAGCCTTCAGGAAATGCTAGCTCTTTTACCTTAAGTAGTTCCATGTTAAACTTCTAATTATATTTAAAAGGAAATGCTACTTCAGTAGGTATACTTCAGTAGGTATTGAATCAGTTGTTTATAAATCCCCTAAAGACATGATGTTAGTATAGAAATGTTCAGCCATGTGTAGTCAGAATCACCTTGGATGGGGGAGAGGACACCCCAGGGGAATCTGTCCGCAGCCCGAGTGACCCCAAAACCCCACGTTCCCAGCAAGAATGCGGTCACCCACCTCACGACCCCAGCCTTCCCCCTGGAATGTCAGAAAAGCAGTCCTGGGAGAGAGTGGCAAGAGGATGGGAAGTGGCAGATGACCAGGACGTAAAAATGCCACAGCACGTCTGCAGGGGTCCTTAGTCCCTTTGGGAAGCACAGAGACCTCAGGCAGGTCTGTGAACTTGGATGGGGAAAATTCCACCTCCACGTTCACTGACAACCTCTAACCAAGACTCAGCGTTTCCGCCCATTATGAACAGAGATCCCCCAAAGTATTAGCAACCACCACTGCACTTGTATCACAGATTTCCGTACGTATTACTGGCGATCCAGACACCCTGAGATACCATTTCTACTTTTCACTAATTGGAAATTACGGTCACTTTACACCCAATCCTAGATCTTATTTTGAGGTACACTAACACAGAAGCGCATGCATTACTCTATTTCAGATATTCTTTATATTTTGATACCTGTATTTTAGCACGGTTGGCTTCCTTTGCAAGCCTACGTATTTTATTTTATGCATTTAAAGACTTTATTCTTTTTTAAATTAATTTTTATTGGAGTATAGTTGATTTACAACGTTGTGTTAGTTTCTGCTGTACAGCAAAGTGAAACAGTTATATATATACATATATCCACTCTTTTTTAGATTCTTTTCCCCTATAGGTCATTACAGAGTATTGAGTAGAGTTCCCTGTGCTATACAGTAGGTCCTTATTAGTTATCTATTTTATATATAGCTGTGTGTATGTGTCAGTCCAAATCTCCCAATTTATTCCTTCCCCCTTCTTCCCCCTTTGGTAACCATAAGTTTGTTTTCTATGTCTGTGAGTCTGTTTCTATTTTGTAAATAAGTTCATTTGTACCATATCTTTAGATTCCACATGTAAGTGATATCGTATGGTATTTGTCTTTCTCTGTCTGACTAATTTCACTGACAGTCTCTAGGTCCATCCATGTTGCTGCAAACAGCATTATTTCATTCTTTTTTATGGCTGAGTAGTATTCCATTGCATATACGTACCACAGCTCCTATATCCATTCATGCGTCGATGGACACTTGGGTTGCTTCCATGTCTTGGCTACTGTGAATAGTGCTGCAGTGAACACTGGGGTGCATGTATCTTTTTAATTTTAAAGACTTTATTCTGAGAAGGATTCTTAGGCCTCACCAGCCAGTGAGAGATGCCCATGACACAAAAAAGACTAAGAGCTACGGCCGCAGAGAATTAAACCCTCACCCCAAGCCCTCCATCACCCCAGCCTGTGGGGAGAGGGGATGCCACGGTGAACCTCTCCTTATTAAGCACCTACTGTGTGCCAGGTGTGGTTTGAGGTGCTGCCCAGCGCCTCCACTCTCAGCATCCTTGTCCTTGCTGAGTCCTCCCCCTGAAAGTCTCCCCGCCACGCCTGGTTCCTGCAGACTCAGCCCATGAGGGTCCCCCTCCCCCCATAGCATCAACAGCTGTCTCCTGACACCCCATGCTGTTGTGCTACCATATCTTAGTCTCATCATATCTGAGGAAATTCCTCTTTTATCATTCCCCGACATTCTCTTTTTTACGTTTTTATTTATTTTTTTAATTAATTAATTTTTTAATTTATCTCCGGCTGCGTTGGGTCTTTGTTGCGGTGCGCGGGCTTCTCATTGTGGCGGCTTCTCTTGTTGCGGAGCACGGGCTCTAGGCACGCGGGCTCTAGTAGTTGTGGCTCATGGGCTCAGTAGTTGTGGCTTATGGGCTCTAGAGCGCAGGCTCAGTAGTTGTGGCTCACAGGCTTAGTTGCTCCGCGGCACGTGGGATCTTCCGGGACCAGGGCTCGAACCTGTGTCCCCTGCATTGGCAGGCAGATTCTTAACCGCTGCGCCACCAGGGAAGTCCCACGTTTTTATTTGCTTACATATTTATTGCCTGCTTCCACCAGCCCTCCCCCAATCTGGAAGGTTGGCTCCGTGACAGCTGGGATTTCCTCTCTATTTCATTTCGGCCTCGAGTCCCTTACCGTCCATTCGTTCCATCTTCCATCAAATATTGTCTGCGGGCCGGCTGTGCACCAGGCTGGGGAAACAGCAAAGAACAGGCCCTGTCCTCATGTACAGCATCCCAGACATTATCCTGCGATGTCCGCTTTGAAAGACCCTGTGCGTCTGGGGCCCTTGTTCCCTCCCGCTGCCTCTCCCCTAAGACGGCGGGTTCTGAGGTGCAGACGCACTCCCTCAGCACCGCCGTCTGCCGAGCCCCAGCGCCCACCAGCCGAGAAGACAGATCTTCACATCCAGAGGATGCTGGATCCTGGTCAGTTCCAGGGGAAGGAAGTCAGGAACGGCCTGGAAACTACTGGACAGGATAACAGTCAGCCTCTTAAAGACTCCAGGTGGCCGGTGAGATGTTACAGCAGGAATAACGCTTTGTGGGCGCAGAATTCTACGCCCCTGCCGGTTCCCCTAGCGCCTGCCACATGCTCTGATGTGGCACCTTCCCATCTGTGTTGTGTCTGTTGCAAACAGGTCTCAGAGGCTGCGGCATCTCCCTGCCTTCCAGCCACAGGCTAATCCAAACCACCAGCATCTTCCTGCTGCCATCCTGACCCCTGACAGCTCATTCCTCATGTTGAGAACCTGACCAGGTCTCGCTCCTCCAGAATGGCACTCTTCTGATAACTCCCCTTGCAAAAGAAAGAAAGAGGGAGAGAGAGAGAGAAAGAGAAAGAAAGGAAGGAAGGAAGGAAGGAAGGAAGGAAGGGAGGCAGGGAGGGAGGGAGGGAAGGAGGGAGGAAGGAAGAAAGAAAGAATGAAATACAGTGGGACTCACCAGGGCCTAGGCAGCCCTGAATGTCTGGCCCACAGCTGCTCTCTGATCTAGTGATCTTCCTCACCTCCCCTTCCACTGCATTCCAGCCCCAGGGCCTTTGCACTTGCTGGTCCCTGTGTCTGGAGCCTCTCCTCCAGATTCTATACTGCATTTTTCCCATGTTACACAGATCCCTGCTGAAATCTTCTCAGACTGATTTCAGTGACCTCATCTTCTCACAGCGCAGTCACTCTCTCTGCCCTGACTGCCTTGATTTTCTTTCATAGCAGGACAGAAAATCGCCTGTTTATTTATGTGTTCATTGTCTGAATTTCCCCACTGGCATGGCAGCTCCAGGAGGGAAGGGACCACTCTCATCAATAGCATCTAGAACAACGCCTCGCACACAGTAGGTGCTTAATAAGGAACTGTGGATTGAATGAATGAATAAATGACCCACCGTATCTGTCCTCGAAGTGAGGGACTCCTGTCTCTTCCATCATTTGGCCACCAGCCCCTGGCACTGCTCCTGCCAAAAGGACATTGCTCCAAAATACTTGTTGCCAGAATTTCTCCAGCTGAAAGGAAGATGTATGATTCTTACTGTTTTCTGTGTGGTTAGCCGTGCCAAGGCTAACATTCAATAATTGTCAGTCTTTCTTCTACCGCCCCATAATTATGTCGGCATTTGAAACCCGTTAGAGCATTCATCTAGGAATGAATTTACAATTCATTTTCAGTAGTTGTCCCACAGGAGGAAAAAGGAAATATTTTGGAGGAAAAAACAGAAGATGTGTCTGTGTGGACGTCATGAATTCTCTGGAGCCGTTTCAATCCCTTTTACAAATAGACTTTGTATTTAGACTTGTTTTACGGCATCATCCACTCATTTTTTTCAGATGAGAAGAGGGTTCAAGGGCTACGCAGGGTCTTTCATCCAGCTTTTGTTCGTAAGCCGTAAGACTTGAAAAGCAAGTCGTGGACTAAGAAAGGAGTGCAGATTGCGCTATTTAGGTGATTCTCAAACTTGTGAATGGTCAACGTCCCCTGGGGGCTTGTTAAAACATGCACTGCCAGCCCCACCCCAGTGATTCTGGCTCTGTAGATTGCTGGTGGAGCCCAAGAATTTGCATCTCTGACCATTTCCTGGTGACAGTAATGGTGCTGGTCTAGGGACCACTGTCCTGGATCAAAGGCTTCCCCTCTCTCTGTTTGGTTTTCGCTTTGCAACACCCATCTCTACCCAACACGATGTTCTGTGTGATGTTTTTTGACTATCAGTGGCCCATCTCCCCTCTGGCCGGTCATGTTCGTGTGGGCATGTTCTCGGACTTGTTCATGGCTGTGTCTTCAACATCTAGATGCTCAGCACCTAGAGATGTTCAACAAATATCCCCATTGAATTAATGAGTTCTAATAATGGATATACCTTCTGCATATTCCTAAACATGATTAATTTCAGTTATAGTCTAAGAAGGAGGAAAGAGACATGTTTAGAAACTTAGAAGGCAGTGTTATCCAGTGGAACTTTCTGTAGCAAGGTTCCATATCTGCGCTGTCCCATACGGGTACCACCAGCTACATGGGGTCACTGAGCACTTAAAATTGGCTGGAGCCACAGAGGAATTTAACTTTTAACTTTACCTAAATTTAATTCATTGTAATGTAAATAGCCACATGTGGCCAGTAGCCCCTTTATTAGATGGAGCGGTGATACAGAGGGATGGTAATGAAGGTGACCGAGTGGGGAATGTAGGTCCAGATTCTGCCCCAGCCCTGCTCTGAGTCCAAGCCTGTCCATCATTCTTCATCTGTTCAGCCCTCAGTGTAGTTCCTATGGGACTGTCCGGTGATTGGGCTGCCTTTTTTTTTCATATTGTATGTGATCTGGTATGTTAAACTTAAAAAGAAAAAGCATGATGGAAGATCTTTGAATTCCTTGTGTTTTATCAACACAATTTTGGAGCGGGTGTCAAGAAACGAGCTCAACTGGCTTAATCCAAAAGGAAGATTAATCGCCCTTGTCCAAGGGCTTCAGGCACTGTTGGATCCAGGCACTCAAACAACATTTCCATCCATTTGTCTTTTTTTCTAAGCTCTGCTTTTCTGTCTGCAGACTTCCTTTTCAGGCAGGGTTTCCCACAGGCAGCTGCAGGCTTCCATCCAAGTAATTAGCATTCCTAAGAGAAAGTCTGCCTTTTCCCCAAGAGTTCCAACAGAAGTCTCAGACCTCACCCTGAGTCTAGCTTATCTGGGCATCCCATTTTTGAGGCAACCGCACTGATAACGATTGGCCTAGCATGGTGTGTGTACCCCAGAATAAGGCTAGGTCCAAAAAGAACCACAAAGAATTGGAGGAGGGTGGGGAAAGGACCATCAGGAGACTTGGCAGACAAAGCCCAAGAGATGCCCGTTACCCGGCTTTACAGACACTCCAGGCAGGGCTCAGCTTACTGATGCCTTGGTTTTTGAGTCACTACTCTCCATGGAATAAGAACACAGGGCAGGGTGAGCCCCAGCCTGGGCTACACATTGACTTTCACAGCCATAGACCCTCATCCTCTCGGTTTACATTCTGCCCTGCCCACCTCTTGCCAGGTGTTATGAAGACAGAATAGGGGATAAGGGGCAGTCAAAGGCTAACCTCATAGACCATGGCAGATGCCTGGCTTCCAATCCCAGCTCCACTACTTTTCGAGCTCTGTGACCATGGGCAAATCACTAACCCTCTCTGTGCCTGCTTCCTCACCCGTGAAATGGAGATAATGACAGTCCCTATCTCACAGGGTTGTCGTGAGGATTAAATCAGACAATATATATGAAGCCGTTAGAAGAGTGCCTGGCACATATTAAATGCTATATAAACCTCGGCCATTATTATTTAGGAGTAGAGTTAGTAATAGGACTTTCATTAACTAGCTCCTCCACATTCATAGTAAAATGCTTTATTTACTGTGAAGGCGCAAATGCTATTTGTTTTAATTCAGACTCCACTTTATTTTATTTATTTATTTGGCCGTGCCATGTGGCATGCAGAATCTTAGTTCCCCGACCAGGGATCGAACCTCTGCCCCCTGCAGTGGAAGCGCAGACCCCTGACCACTGGACCACCAGGGACGTCCCCAAATTCCTGTTATTTGTTGATCCATACAGTCTATTAATGGTCTTTATTTGTTTGAGTACATACTCCAAGTTCATTAATATTATGCAAATTTCTGCCCCGATACATCTGGTAGAATCATGCCCTTAATTACTGGATGAGTAGAAGAACGAGAGTGGAGTTTTTTTCCCCCAAGACTATGAAAATAAGCAGATAACAGAGTCAGAAGAGCACTTTTGGGCGTGACAGGCTCTTTTCTCTGCACCTCAGGTGTAAGCACAGCTTCGAGGAGCTAGTTGACAAGGACAGTCCCTTCCACATTTAGCCTTGTTGCATTTCATTCCTTTTTCTCATCAAACGCTTCTGCCCTCGGATCTTTGTGGAACACAGCTCCTTAAGTTCTGCATGCCCTTGTTCTGCAGTTATCAAAGTATGGAATGGAAATCCTTGGGGGTCCCCAAGACCCTTTCACAGAGTCTGAGATAAAAACTATTTTCATAATAATACTAGAGTAGTTATCTATCGATGTGTAACAAGTTACCCCAAGATGTAGTGGCTTAAAATAGCAACAAGGGAGCAGGAACTCAGGACCATCTCTGCTGGGGGTTCTGTCTCAAAGTCTTTCATGAGTTTGCCATCAAAGTGTTGGCCGGAGCTGCATCATCTAAAGGCTTGACTGTGGTTGGAGGACCCACCTCCGAGGTGCCTCATTCCCACGGCTGACAAGTCAGTTCTCAGCGGGCGGCTTGAGTAGCCTCACAACATGGCGGCTGGCTTCCCCCAGAGACCAAGGTGAAAACTGCAAAGCCTTTTATGACAGCCTCAGAGGTCGCACACCGTTGATTCTCTGTATTCTATTGCTTCCATCAACCATCTCTGATTCAGCGTGGAGAGGAATACACAAGGGTGTGACCTGCCGGGAGGCAAGGACTAGGGGGGGGGGCGGGGGGGAGGGGGGGGAGGGGGGGAGGGGGCGGCTATTTGGAGAGACTGACTATCAAAAATGTGATGATGTGATTTGACTTTTTCACTCTCTGTCACGAGTGCACAGAGGCATAGGATGATGTCCTCCTCCTTTTTTTCTTTGATGTTGAGTTTTTTATTATTTTTTAATTGAAATAGAGTTGATTTACAGTGTTGTGTTAATTTCTGCTGTACAACAAAGAGACTCAGTTATTCATATATTCATACATTCTTTTCTATCTTCTCTTCCATGATGGTTTTTCACAGGACATTGAATATAGTTCCCTGTGCTATACAGTGGGACCTTGTTGTTTATCTATTCTATATATAATAGTTTGCATCTGCTAATCCCAAACTCCCAATCCATCCATCTGCCAACCCCCTCCCCCTTGGCAACTACAAGTCTGTTCTCTATGTCTGTGAGTCTGTTTCTGTTTCATAGATAGGTTCATTTGTGTCCTATTTTAGATTCCACATATAAGTGATATCATATGGTATCTGTCTTTCTCTTTCTGACTTACTTCACTTAGTATGATCATCTCTAAGTCCATCCATGTTGCTGCAAATGGCATTATTTCATTCTTTTTTATAGCTGAGTAGTATTCCATTGGATGTATGTTCCACATCTTCTTTATCCATTCCTCTGTCGATGGACACTTAGGTTGCTTCCATGTCTTGGCTATTGTGAACAGTGCTGCTGTGAACATAGGGGTGCACGTATCTTTTTTGAATTATAGCTTTTTCCAGAAGGATGATGCCCTCCTTCTAAGAGCTAATGGAATGTGTGCTTTTGTCATCTTGAGTTTCCAAAACTTCCAATTTTAATTTCTAATACAATAAATATCAATCAGCACAACCTATATAGGCAAAAGCTCTTTAGGGCCCTCAATAATTTTTAAGACTATAAAGGGATCCCAAGACCAAACTGTTTGAGGACCTCTGACTTTGTGAGGAGGGCTGGGAGAAATGGATACTAGTAATAAAAAGAGATGTTGAGGGAGAGTCGAATCCCAGATTTAGTCTTCCTGACAAAACAGTTCTTTACAAATGTGTGAGTTAACTATGAACGGGGATTTTTATTCATTATTTACCTTTCCAACTAAAATCCTCTTCACGTGACCTTCCCTCCAGAAAAATCCGTGATTAATAATTAATATTCTCAAGGCAATGGGAAAACAGCAAAGGGCAGATGTCAGTTTACCTGTAGCAGTGGCTTCCGCGTACAGAATGCCCTATTGGTTCATTCATTCATTGAACAAACATTTATTGGATGTGCACAGTATACCAGGTGAAGGTTCTAGATTTTGAGTTTAAGGACTGAACCAGATAATCAAGGGTCCTGCTTACACGCTACACGAATCAACATGCCCTTCATTAATGAAATCGAAAAGTAAAGAGGTTGCATTTAGAAACCAGTGTTCTCTGTTTTAGGAGAGATGGCTGTGAAAATACGTGTGTGCTTCCTCTTTGTAATTCATGATGTCCTAAGGGAAGGTCCAAACCACTGGGCCAAGCAGAGTCTTCATGCAAATTAGAAAGAGGCGCCCTTGCATAAGACACTTGCCTTCCCTCTGTTTTGCAGAACACCTCCAGAAGCAAGCCCTTGTGCAGTGCAAAGCCTGTGCAACTGTAGTTGGCAGCCCTGCTGCCTGAACTTATCTGCAAACCAAGTAAAACCCACTTTCCTTAGTTACAGGGAAAGAGCTGCTATCTGTTGTTCATTCTTCTGGCAGTTTTCCTTTCACCCTCATTTTAGGCTTTAGCACCGAACTAAGGACTTTGATTTCTGCCTTGCCTGTGCCAGAGTCTAAAGTGACTTTCATTTATGTCTCGGGGTTCTTGGTGCCCCTTTTACTTCCTTTCCTTCCAAAGGGGCCTTGAAAAGGGGGGATTTATTAGAAAACTAGTATGTGAGCAGTATATAATTCCTTTTCCAATGACTACTGTCTGGTAGTCATAGCCACTGAAACTGTCCTCACTCTTGTTGATAAATGCTGGGTTGGGTGGGTGTACATATCACCCACAAAAAGGGAGAAATGATCTAGTTACTCAGAGCAAGAATTTTACATCACTCACTGTCATCAGACCTAAAATTCACTTACGAATGTGAATATTATCTCAGATACCTGCTTGCATAATATTAAGAGGTTCTAAATAACAAATTTTCTAAGATACTGCATTGTGTCCTGTAATGGAAGGAAAAAAACAGTTTTCCAAATGCTTACAGAATCCGTGCTGTGCTCAAGCGCAGAAATCACTGAAGCCCAAGTCCCTGCATACTAAAAATTCTTGAACGTAAAAATGAAAGGAATTGTTAATGGAATTTCATTTCCAAGAACCTTAGGTGGGTGCAGATTTGAATGAGAATTAATCTTGGTATTTTGCTTTATAAGTTAATATATTAAGAACGGCTGGATGAAATGAGATTTTTTTCTTTGTCTCCATCCGGATGTTGTCACGGAGTTTAAAAAGGTCAAAATCAGCACATTCATTTGTTTTATTGAAAGTGTTCCCTTTGCCTTCCAAACACACATCTGGGAACATTCCAGTTTTCCCTATGAGGGGGCCACCTGCTACCAGGTTACATATGAACCCCCGAAACTGATCTCCGTTAACTAAAAGCAACCTGCAGTGAAGTTCTAACCCCTCAGGGCTGTGGCAGAAAATTCTAAGGGCTCTCGGCAATTTGTAATTCTGTTTCCGAACCTGAAGAGAACTTCTGAGCAGCCATGGCTGACCACGTGGATGTGACTTACATGGTGCACGCTCCTGCCATACCACCCCCTTGCCCCAAATCGTGCCCTGAGTGGGAGCTGCCCCTTGCCCACATATTGTGGGAAGGCTCCAAGCTTAGGACAAAAGTACTACATGCTGCACACTGTACATTCAAGGACCCCAGAAGGTGGATCCAGCCACCTCCTGAAGCCCCCCCTCCCTGAACCCCCTTATCTCAGCTCCATTATTCCCCTCGCCCAGGGTGGGTGATCATTCTTTTTCCTTCTAACCAATCCAGAATCTAAGAGACTGGCTAAGAGGCTGTAGCTATAGTCTAAGGCATTTTTTTTTTTACCATAACCTTTTCCAAATTACACTTGCTAACTCATTTTTAAGGTGTCGCCCCCGTACCCCTCTTCCTACCATACAATCCTTCTTCTGGGAGACCCAGCAAACAAAATAAAGCCTCTCTGGATACAAACATCCCAGATGTCTGGGGCACATTTCCACATTTGGGGCAGGTGGAAATTCCCGGAACAGGAGTGCATTTGGCAGTCCTGAATGTTGGCCTTTCCGGACCTGATTTCTCGGCAGGCTTCCATGTCGAGGTAGGGACTCTGGAACTTTCAGAAGCAGCAAACAAAAATGTCACCCGTAATTTGGGGGCTGACACCGTGGGAAATATGAGAGTGCCTTCTTTATCTGCAAAATCTCCAGAAGCTTCTAGTTTCACGCGGGAGGCCTGATTTGGGTTGTTTTGTCCTCAGTTCTGCAAAGAACTGGACTGGATGAATTTCTTGGTTCTGTGAGTGGCCAAAGGCTAGACAGTGAGTCGTAACCCCCTTCCCTGACATCTGCCCAGCACTCTACAGTTTGTAAAAGACTTTCCCATATTTGGTCTTGTTTTACGTTCATCAGTGTCATTCGTGGAGAGTCCTCCTTGGAGGCAAACATCAGCAGTATCCCTCTGAAAATGTGGTTGTGTCGTCCTGGGGAGCCTAATAACCCAGGAGTCAGAGGCAAAAATCTGCAACAATTTCCAGAAATTAGAGCTGCCCTGATGTGGTGAATCTGTGAAGTCCAAGTGTGCTGAATCACACTGAGATTCATTTCCATGATAATAGTAATTAACATTTACTGAGCGCTGGCGCTGTGCTAAGTGCTTCATGTTCGTTGTTTCATGCAATCCTTAGAGCAGCTGCTTCAGCAGTGTCTGAGCCTGTATTATCTTCAGTTCATGGGTGAAGACACTGAGGCCTGTGGTGTAGCTAATATTCCTGCAGTTACACGGCTTGGGAATGGTGCAAATCGGGTTTGAACCCATATCTAACTCCAGTGACTCTCTTCTTGATTTTCACACTTCATACTGGAAAAGATTTATGGTAGAAGGGTGCAGCGGAGGAGGTGAATGATGATGAAGCTGTTGATGATAGTGGTGGTGATGGTGATGATGATGATAGCGATGGTGAGTGTGATGATGGTGATAATGAACATGGTGATGGTGAGGGTGATGGTGACCATGGTGGTGATGGTGGTGGTGAAGGTGATGATGGTGGTGATGATGGTGGTGATGGTGATGATGGTGGTGATGATGGTGATGATGATTGTGGTGATGGTGGTGGTGATGGTGATGATGGTGATGATGGTGGTGATGATGGTGGTGATGGTGGTGGTGATGGTGATGATGGTGGTGATGATGGTGATCATGGTGATGATGGTGATGATGATGGTGATGATGGTGATGATGATGGTGATGGTGATGATGGTGATGATGATGATGGTGGTGGTGAAGGTGATGATGTTGGTGGTGATGGTGATGATGATGATGGTGGTGGTGAAGGTGATGATGATGGTGGTGATGGTGGTGATGATGATGATGACAGTGACAGTAATGATCATCATGATGTTGGAGACTGTGAAGAAGGTGATGATGATGATGGTGATGATGATGGTGATGATGGTGGTGATGGTGATACTAGTGATGATGGTGATGATGGTAGTGATATAATGATGATGTTGATGGTGGTGATGATGATGGTAATGATGATGATGATGGTGGTGAAGGTGATGATGACGGTGATGATGATGGTGATCGTGGTGATGATGGTGATGATGGTGGTGATGGTGGTGATGATGGTGGTGATGATGATGATGGTGGTGATGGTGGTGATGATGGTGATGATGCTGGTGATGATGATGATGATGGTGGTGATGGTGGTAATGATGAAGGTGATGATGATGGTGGTGATGGTGATGATGAAGATGACAGCAACAATAATGATCATCATGATGTTGGAGACTGTGAAGAAGGTGATGATGATGATAGTGATGATGAGGGTGATAATGGTGATAATGATGAACATGAGGATGGGGATGATATGATGATGGTGATGGTGATACTGGTGATGATGATGGTGATGATGGTAATGATATAACGATGATGGTGATGGTGATGATGGTGATGCTGATGATATTGGTGATGAGAATGGTCTTGGTAATAATGGTGATATTGTCTTTGAGAACAGCCAAAAGTCAGATCTGATGAATGAGCAAGTTGGAGAAAGAGAATGGTGTCTTTGATTCAAAATGAGGCGTCAATAAGTGGAAGAGATTTACTTCTTTCTTCTCTTGTGTCCATAACTTCGCTCTGAGAGTAGTTCCCAAGGGTGAGCAGCCACAGTATCCCAGACACGGGCACCTCACGGGAATAGACTGGCCTCCCAGTGCGGTGACCAACCATCCCAGTTTGCCCAGAACTGAGAAGGTTCCCAGGATATGGGATTTTCAGTTTTAAAACTGGGACAGTCTGGGCAAACCAGGGTGAGTTGGTTTCTCTTCTTCCCAAATTGATTTTGGGGTTACAAACAGTGGTGTGTATGGTCCACTGTAGTTATTTTATGACCACCTTTTTGCTTCATAAGCAGAGACCCTAAACTGGAAGAAGTCCTTTGTCTGAATCCAGCCTGAAGATGAATTTTGTTTGTTATCCATGTATATCAATGGGGAGATTTCACACAAACAAATCCAGTATCCTGACTTCTCTTGAAAGAATCAGAAGATCAGGAAGTCTTCTGGCCCAAATTCTTATCAGGCAGCAACCAGTGGAATCCTTTGGACCAGCACGAACTAGGGTTCATAATAGTTTCTACCAAATCTGTTTCACCCATTTGTTTTGCCTGCCCAAACTCTGCAGGCATCTCAGTTGAAATAATGCTTGTAATTTGCACAGTGCTTGGCACTTAGGAAGTACTTGGCTATTTTAGTTTATGATTCCTGCTTAGGAATTATACCTCTCAACTCAAGAATACCACAATCTTTCAGCAATAAAAAGGAATGAACTGTGATGCATATTACAACACAGATGAACCTTGTACGCATCATGCTAAGTGAAAAAGCCAGCCACAAAAGACTACACATTATAAAACTTCATTTCTATGAAATGTCAGAATAGGTAAATCCATAGAGTGAGAAAGTAACTTTACGGCTGCCCGGACTGGGAGGGATCAGGGGTGGACAGCTTAGAAATACAGTTTCTTTTTAGGGTGATGAAATGGTCTAAAATTGATTGTGGCGATGGTAGCACCATTCTGTGAATCTACTAGACATCACTGGATTATACACTTTAAATGGGTGAATGGTAGGGCATGTGGACTATATCCCAAAGAGCTGGGTTTTTTTTAAAGTGCTGCAGCCTAGTTCAGCTCCAAGTGCAAATACTGCACCCCTCTGAGGTCATAAGGCTGGAGGGATGAAGAGAGACACAGAAGGCTTGGGGGAAGCAGGGGGCTTGAACCAGTCCCTGGTGGGATCGCAGACTTTAGAGACAAACAGTCCGGGTTTGAGTCACGACACCCGGGACCGCCATTCCATCCTGGCGCCAGGGTCCTCCCTTTTTTCAGCCACGTTTCAGCACCAGTGCAGCCGGCGTGCTGGGTCCCCCTTCACACCACTAGTTCCAGCCTCAGGCCTTTGTCTGCACCATCGTCCCCTTGTGGGCACAACTTCTGTCACTTTCCTCGCTGATCCCCATCCACAGTCTCCTTCGATAATAATAATAAACCAGTAATTACAGACATGTCCTCCCAGCATCCCTATGTGATGGGTGCTGGGCTGGGTATGTCCAAGTCCTACCCCCTGGTAACGATGAATGTGACCTTGATCAGAAATGGGGTCTTTGCAGATGTGGTTAAGGTAAGGATCAAGCTGAGATCGTGGTGAATCAGGGTGGCCCTAGATCCAACCAGAGAGTCCTTATGAGAGATGAAAAAGGAGACACAGAAGAAGGCCATGTGAATTGGAGGCAAAGATGGAGTGACGCAGCCACAAGCCAAGGAACGCCAGGGGCGTGGCCACCACCAGGAGCTGGAAGAGGCAGGAAGGATGCTTCTCTAGAACCTTAGGAGGGAGCACGGCCTGGCGACACCTTGATTTCAGACCTCCGGCCTCCGGAACCATGAGAGGACACATGCCTGTTGTTTAAAGCCACCAAGTTTATGATGCTCTGGAACAGCAGCCACAGGAAACTGAGATAGGATGCTGCTGTTATGATCACCTTTTTAAAGAGGAGGAAGTGAGGCCCAGAAAGGTTAAGCAGTTTGCCAAGGACACACAGCTAATGAGTGGCAGACCGTGGATTTGAATCAGGGGGTTTGTGCTGTTACCTTGTCCATCCCACCCCCTGGCACAGCTGGGCAGAGACCCAGGAAGGGTTTCAGCCAGCATTTGACAAACAGGGGGCAGCGTCTGACGTTCGATTGTCTGAAGGCTCTCCGGCCTTGTGACTGTAATTATCTCTCACTGACCCTCAGAGAAGCCTTCTTCCTTGAATTTGCCAGAAAAACCGCAAAGGTGACAAACTAGCTCTCGTTCCCTTAATCACTTGAAAGAAGGAGGCAAGATCTCTTTCTTCCCCGGGCTCTTATTTATCCAATATGTCAGGAACTCCGCGTGGGGCACGGGATTCGTACGACCGGATTACTGCTTACGCGTCGCGAAATGAAATCTACAAAGCTGAGGGAAAGCAGAGGAAACTGGAACATTCTCCACTAATTTGCAAAAGGTCTGCCTTAATCGGAGGGATCAGCCCAGGGGCAGTTCAGGGAGCCTCTTGGCTGCTGCTGTCAGGTTGTACCCGTTTGATGTGGACCTCACACTCCACTGGATTCTCCAGACTCCTCAGCAGACACGCTCGTGAATGATTAAGGCGGAGGTAATGAAACCTCGGATGAGGGACTCGGCTAACCCAGGGCAGAGAGAAAGCACCCAGCCGACAGCTGCAGTGCACGTGCCCAGCCGACAGCCTCCAAAGCCTGCATTTGGTGCCCTTAAAATCTCGTAATTCAGACACTGTATTTGCTAGTAGAGACAAAAGGCAGATTTTTTTTTAATCCCGATTTTACAAGGAAACTTGAAATAGGGAATGTGAAATACTTCTAATTTTATATATTTGTGTATGTGTGTTGATAATGAATTTAAATGGTTGTTATCATAAAATATATATATATTTTTTTTGGCTGCGTGGCTTGTGGGATCTTAGTTCCCAACCAGGAATCGAACCCAGACCCTCAGCAGTGAGAGCACGGAGTCCTAATCGCTGGACCGCCAGGGAATTTCCTTCATAAAACATATTATTGTTATGTTCGCTACATCAAGCTGCTTCTAACTACCCTACTCATTTTCTTCAGGTTTTTTTTTCGGTTGGTGATGGGCCCAAATGCCTCCTTGCTGTCTATCTGATTCCTTCCAAATCCTCTTTAACATACAGATTAAATTTGATGCTCGAGCAATGGTTCAGTGACTGTAAGCCAAGCCTTACCACAGTTATTCATTTAATTCTGAAGTGTTGGGGGAATTTAAATGCTTGATGGAATTAGTCATTGGGAAATGCAAATTAAAGCACAGTTTCGCTCACTAGGATGGCTAAAATCAAAAAGACGGATAATACCAAGTGTCCGCATGAGTATGGGGAAACAGATCTGTCTGTATCGGTGGTGGGAATGTAAAACGGTAGACCATTGTTAGAAGACAGTTGAGCACTTTAGTAATGCATTAAAGGTTCACTTGCCATACGACCCAATGATGCTACCCTCAGGGGTCTAGAGAAAGGAAAACACCTGCTCACATGGAGACAGGTGGGCAAACATTATGACGCAACACTATCCATCATCACCGAAAACTGGAAATCAATCCAAATATCTTTCAACTTGAGAAAAGTAAACAAATTGAGGGATAGTCAGAGGACAGAACACTGTTTGCAGTAAAAAGGAAAAAAAACTACCGATGCATCAAGCAACTGAGATGCAAACAAACAGCTGGGTGCAAAAAAACTACACACTGTAGGAGTCCATTGTACGAAATTTCTAGAAACGTCACAACTTTATTTTTTATTTTTTTAAAGATCAAATTTATAGAGAGAATGTTTTGCTTATCTCTTTTAAATTTATTTATTTATTTATTTATTTATTTATGGCTGTGTTGGGTCTTAGTTCCTGTGCGAGGGCTTTCTCCAGTTGTGGCAAGTGGGGGCCCCTCTTCATCGCAGTGCGCGGGCCTCTCACTATCGCGGCCTCTCTTGTTGCGGAGCACAGGCTCCAGACGTGCAGGCTCAGTAATTGTGGCTCACGGGCCCAGCTGCTCCGCGGCATGTGGGATCCTCCCAGACCAGGGCTCGAACCCGTGTCCCTTGCATTGGCAGGCGGATTCTTAACCACTGCGCCACCAGGGAAGCCCCAAGACACAACTTTAGAGACAGAAAGCCAATCAGTGATTGCCTGGGGACCGATGTAGGAGCAGAGCTTAATTGCGAGTGGCCCGAGGGGAACTTAGGCTGATGGAAATGTTCTGAAACTGCATGGTGGTAAAGGTTCCACAACTACATAAAGTCACTAAAATTCATCAGACTACGGGTAAATTTTACAGTGTGTATATTTTACCTCAAAAGGGCCCTGGAGAAGCCATCAGGACTAAGGGAGTAGATTCCATTCTACCCGGATCAGGGATATGGGCTGTGGTTTGTGTTTGTTCAGAAAAATCAGTACCAAGTGAAAATTCTCCATTTGCTGCAATGCTGTGTATTACCAATGTTCGCCACTAGGGGGTAGTATCATCCATTACTTCTGTGGTCAGTGCCCAGTCATCAATGCATAATTATGGCCGAGTAGGGTTCATGGGGGACTTTGAACAGATTTGGGCAGGTGGTGTTGAAAAGGAAAATAAGTTCTCTGTGCCAGCAACTAGAGTTGGCATTAATTGGGCACTGAGATGTAGGAACTTTCTGGCCTTCGCTGAACTATGCCTGAGGCAGCCCAGAAGTTCAGAGTGGACCACTGGTCCTGCCACTGGAGAAGGCCTGGGATACTAGGTGTGACTGTGTCCATGCCACTGCCCACAGAGCTGAGGATTCTCCCAGCCAGTCAGGTTCCCTCCCTCCCACCCCTTTGCCACCACCAGTGAGGGCACAGCCCCTAAACTCGCCAGCTGGATTCTCTGACCCTCAACTGGCCTGATACGAGGACACAAAAAAACTATTGGGGTTCATTCATTAGCATCCCCTTGACGAGACGTGGGGCAGCTTTTGTTGCCCAGATTCGACCACAGTGCCTGCCCTGTTCCCGAGCCTGACCACCTTCTGAAACCCAAGATCCTGCTGACAAATTCCCTGTTGGCTTGAGTTATCCAGAGTTCATTTCTGTGCTCACAACCCCAGATTCCCACTTGAGAAAACCTCTCTATACGATTTTGATGGGAAAATCCAAGAAAGCCCACCTCTACGATTCCCTCCCCTTAGAGCCCAGGGCTGTTGTCTCAAGAGTTCACTGTTGGTACCTTGTGCCTCTGAGTTAGAATTTCTTTCCCTGTCCCTGTGGTTCCCCCTGAAACCCCAGTGCCCCTGGCAGAGGTCATCCAGTTACTTTGGTCCACCGTGCTTGAATGTGAGCGTGTTTACTGGAGGGCTTGCTTGTATTCAGGTGGCCGCCACGCCTGGCTTCTCTGGGGGATGCGTCAGCAGACGTCCTGCTAGCTCCTACAACAGACAAGAGCTGGGATTTCAGCGGTGCACAAAATTTATTTATCACACTCACGCAAAGCTAGGTGCAGGTCGTCGACCTGTGCTCGATTCCATCCAGCGACTTAGGGATTTAGCTCCCCCCATCCTGCACCCAACATTGCCCCACCAGGGAGACAGAAAGCAGAGAGCTGGCCCGCTGGCTTTTACCTGCCTCAGCCCAGAAAGGATATACATCAGTTGCACTCACTCACGTTTTATTGGCTGCAGGCGGTCTGGACACCTGTTCTTCCCAGTGACTCAGGAAGGAGGGGAGGTCCAGGTACCGAAGCACCCCTGAAATGTCTCTCATACACGGTGTGTGTGGAAGGTGACAGAAAGGGTCCTAAGAAGCAGAAGCAACACAGGGGCCAGTGGCCACTTCTGTTCCCTTCATAGTATCGCTGGGGTGGGCTCTGCCCTCAGGACTAGCCTTTCAAACATCCTTGACTCATAGCAACGGCACCTGTCTATACTTCCGTGAGGCAGAACTATTGAAAACAGAAAACGACTACAACTTTGGAGAAATAAAGTACGTTTCTCATTTCTCAACTATCTCCTTTCTTGGCTAGGTTGCAAAAAAAATGTGACATTTCTCCGGGAAGTTGACGCCTCATATTCCCATGTGCCATCCCAAAGGGAAAGCCCGTGTAATAGCTCAATTACAGCGCTAGACCTTCTGGAGACGCTTGCCTTCTTAAATTGAATTGTTTTCTTGTTTTCAATGAACATTTTGGAATAGAATCTCCATCTTGTATTAGAAGCAAACTGACAGATAAGTAAAGTTCGGCTCCTGCACCCCAGTTTGCACGGAGAATGGATTTCAGGTAAATGAGGTGGGAGTTGGGTTTCCCGGTAGTGACAGAACCCAGAATTATTGGTCTGTTACTGCAAGCCCGCAGCGCTGTTAGCGGAGGTCCTCAGGGAGGGAAGGAAATTTGCTCAGCTACCGTTTGAGACAAGTTGCAGCTCCGTAGGATTGATTTGCTAAATGGTTTACTATTGTGCATCTGTGTTTCTCCCGTGCTAACTGCTGGCAGAAACTCGGAGCTGCAATCCGAAGAATGAGGCTTTTCACTTCTCGTGACTAATGCGGTCAGCACAGTTCTCCGCAATTGGAAACCCACATGCCTGGACACGTGTAGGTCATTTCGGCAAGACCAGCTACCTTTTGTGTTCTGACCCTCCGGGTACCCCCAAGAAAACCTATGAAGACTCATGTGACAGCCCCATTAAAAAGTAATGGACCACTTGCAACCAGAGATTCGGGCGTCATCGTGGCCACGTGCCCTAGAAAGTGCGGAACCTTGTTTGTTACCTTCTATTTTCCACGTGCAGTGGGTGCAAACAGGGGTGGGATTCAAACTCTTTTCCTATTGGATTGGCACAGGCTCCAGCCAATCAGATCAGACCAGTGGCGGGACGCTGACCAATCAGAAAGGGTGTGGGTGACCCTGTAGAATATCGGCGCTAGGTGGGAACCTCTATCCATCAGACCAGATGTGCAGAAACAAAGCATCACTGGCTTTCCTCTTAAGTCGCCCTGATTTGTGCCTCTCACCTCCCATTCCATCAGGCCAGTAGAAAACAAGTTCATCCCAATCCTTGGAATTTCTATCCCTTCACATTTTTGTAACAGCTCCTGTCTCTCCTGATGCTCAAACCAGTGCTGCAGCAGTGAGAGCCATCTGGGTTCCTGGTCCTGATCCACACAGGTCCCCCAGAGCCTCCGTCGTTCCTAGATTGTGGTCTCTGCACCTACAGTTGTCTCTATGCCACACCCAAGGTCCCAGCCTCTTTGCTAAGGTTGGCGCCATGAGGCGACAACTCCTTCTAGGATCTTGATTTTGTTCCCTGGGGGAAGCAGCCCAAGATTCCTCTTCTTCTTCCCAATTCACAACCGCCTTCAAAAAGCCCTCCAATTCTCCTGCCCTAAATGCTTTTAGAACATAAAACTAGAAAGACTGACAGGCAGTATCTGTTTTCTATCTCTTCCCCATACATTTGTGGAGCTCCTACACTGGAGAACAGGATGCCTTCCTTCTTGGAGCTTTCATCCCAGACATGGCCCCAACACTGAAATGAAACACAGTGTCCTGGGTGATCAGAGCTCTGGAACGCACAGCAGAGAATGGGGATGGGCAGGTAACATCTGGACAAAGGTGCTCGGGAGGTGAGGATGGAGCCACGTGGATGTCTCGGGAAAGCATTCCAGGCAGGACAGTGGGTACAAAGATTCAGTCGCGTTCAACGCACAGCAAAGAAGCGGTGGTGTCTGGAAAGCACGTGGAAGGGAGAGAAGTAGGAGAGGAAACCAAAGAGTCTGAAGGCGTCCAGATCCTGCAGGACTTTGCCTCCCGCTCTGTGTGGGATGCAAACCAGGAGGAGGTTTGAGCAGAGCAGGACAGGGTCTCATTCGGGTTTCAAGGGGCGCACCCCTTCTGCTGTGTGGAAAGTTAGATTCTCTCGAAATAGGATCCAGCCCCCTAGGTTAGATGATGCTGGACCCCAGTGCCGTCCTCCTCCGCCTATCAAGGGGTCTCTTGTTGGCTGTGGGGTGGGTCTGTGCCGGGAGCAGAGCCCATCCCGTATAAGGATCCCTTCCTGTTCCCGAAATGGGAAGGGAGACAAGTTCGCCTCACAGCATCCCATTGATCTGTGCTTTGAAAATCGGAAGAGACACAGGATCCAACAAAGAACTCCTGTGCTAAGAAAGAGTCAGCCAGGAGGGGTCACTAATTAAGATGCAGCTCGAAAGGCAGCCAATGGGCTGAGACTATAATTAATGAGACACCGTCTAGGAACATGCGGGGCTGGGAACACGGCGTTCGTTCTGAGAGTCATAACAAGCGGCATTCACAGCAGGAGATGGGGGACGTCGCCCTCACGCCTGGACGTGGAGAGCGGACGGGGGGCCCTGGAACAGACGCCTGACCGGTGGTCAGCATCCGCTCAGCCCAGCCTCTGATCTGGGGCAGAGACATCTCATTGCCTCCGTGGCTTTATGAAACGACAGTAAAAAAAAAAAAAAAAAAAATCACCTCCTTCTGCCCTGATGCAGAGAGGTGGATTGTATAGGATTAAAAAAAAGTGCTTGGACCGCTTTGGAGGAAAGGTGATTCCTACATTTGGGGGATTATTGTAACTTTTCCAGTGCAAAGAAGATAATTCATCTTAAGAAAGAGTCTAGGTAATTACCCGGCTTTAAAAAGGCATTTTCACATCCCCACTCCTAGGTATACTCGCCAGAGTGGTATACTTCAACCACACACAAAAATCTTGCACTCAAATATTCGTAGCAACATTGTTCATATTAGCCAATAGTAGCCACAACGTGGTCCAGTAACGACCCAGATGTCCATCAGTTGATGAATGGATACATGCAATGAGGTCTATTCATACCCTGGAATATTATTAGGCGATAAAAAAAGAACGAAGCACTGACACAGGCTACAGCATGGATGAACCTCGGAAACATGATGCTGATGGAAATAAGCCAGACACAAAAGACCATACAGTGTATGAGTGCATTTATAGGAAGTGTCCAGAAGAGGCAAATCCATAGAGACAGGAAGTAGATTGGTGGTTGCCAGGGGCAGAAGGGAGGGGCGGTTGGGGAGTGACTGCCAATGGACATAGGGTTTCCTTTTGGGGGGGTATGAAAATGTTTTGAAACTAAATAGAGGTGATGGTTGCAACTGGCATTTACCTGTTAGATCGGTGAATTGCAGCATCTGAACTATATCTCAGTAACACTGTGTTTTTTTTAAGGACCTTTCCTGAGATGTATAATATATGCATTTGCTTTTTCAAAGTCAGTTTACAGCATCTTTAGAGATAGTGCTGTCAGATAGTGTAGGGGCTCGGAGCCAGTGTTCCATCTTCTCTCCCCTCTTCACCCCCTCGCTTAGCAGCTGTAGATTCTTTAGCAGGTTACTTAAACTTTCTGCAACTCTTAAACTTTTTTCTAACCTAGGAAGTGGGGGAGAAGGGAAGTACCTGCCTCATGGGGTTGTTGCAGGGAGGAAAGACGTCAGCACATGCAAAGAAGCCTGGAACAGCATGCAGTACTTGGAAAGGCTCAGAATCACAGTGGGCTGTGAGCTGGCCTGTGCGGGTGTTGGTACCGTCACTGGTAGAGTCAGTGCTGTGTCAGCTCCGAGGGCTGTTTTGCATAAAGGCAGGAGCTCACGTTGAACTGCTTGGCTGTCAGAAGACTGGAAGGTTCAAATAAAGTCCTCTGGGCCTCAGTTTTCCCATCTGTGGTAACATCAACCCTTTCTATTCTGCCATGTTGACGATCAAAGTGGCAGTAATCCACATGAAGGTTCTCTGCAAAGGATGAAAGAGACATTCTTATGGATTTAATTATGCCCCCCGAAAAGAGATGTTGGCGTCCTAACCCTCAGAATCTGTGAATGTGATCTTATTTGGAAAGAGGGTCTTTGCAGAAGTCATCAACTTAAGATGAGATCACTAAAATGGGCCCTAATCCAACAGGACTGGTGTCCTTATAAGAAGAGGGAATTTGGATACCACACACAGAAGACCACAGATGATGGAGGTGGAGATTGGAGTGAAGCGTCTACAAGCCAAGGAACACCAAGGACTGCCAGCTCCGCCCAGAAGCTGGAAGAAGCAGGGAAGGATTCTCCCCAACACGTTTCAGAGGGAACGTGTCCTGCCAACGCCTTGATTTCGGACTCTTGCCTCTGGAGCTGTGAGAGAATGAATTTCTGTTGTTTTAAGACCCCCAGCTTGCTAACCTATATAAGAACAGCCCTAGAAAATTAACACGGGCATAAACATAAATGATGTTGGAGGTCATGATGATTACTGTGAGTGCCTGACACATTGTAGATGCCCAATAAATATGAGCAGGTCTGATTATTTATGATTGTGTCCTGGAACCTGTGAGCCATCCAGGAAGCTCTTCTGCCTCAGCTCCGAAAGCCCCATTCTGCATTCTGCTCTGGCATGCTGGACTGAGATACCTTCAGTTTTTATTTATTTTATTTTATTGTATTGTGTTGTATTTATTTTTTATTTATTTATTTTGGCCACTCTGCACAGCGTGAAGGATCTTAGTTCCCCTACCAGGGTTCAAACCCGTGCCCCCTGCAGTGGCAGCATGGAGTCCTAACCACTGGACCACCAGGGAAGTCCCACTTTCTGTTTTCAGATGTGGACCCTTCATTGGTCCACTAAACCGTTGGGCTAAGATTTCAAGAAGGAGTTGCAAAGTGAAGACAAACAGAAATGACAGAGGAGAAGGTGTAACTGGGAACAGTTGCAGTGTGGACAGATCTGTCGGGTTATTGATGGAAGCGGCCTTTTCTCTTGCTCCCTGGAATGTTAGGAAGAGAAAGCCTTCCCGTGGGAAACACCTTCTCCTCTTCTACAGCCTCTCCACCTCCTAACCCTCGCTGCTCCTTGGAAATCCCAAAGCCATTGCAAAGCAGAAATGATAATATTGGTTTCCATTTCCCCGTCGGCATCTCCCGGAGCATTTTTAGAATCAATTCTCCCGCCCAAATCATGCAGCCGTCTTGGGGATCGTTTCATTAGGAAACGGGAGGGGAGGAGGTGGTGGTGTCGGTTAGCGAGTCCCATCCAGCCCGCTCCATCAGATGCGCCATTCGCGCACCAACCAGTAATAAGGTTTCCCTTCTCTCCCTGATGAGAAAAATTGTGACAGAGCTGGGTGTCTGCACGCAGCCTGGTTAGAGGGAAAATTATGTTAGCGGGTGGGATTTTGAAAGGTCCCCCCTACAATGCCTGTGTGTGTGTACATAATGTATTCTTCATCACAGGATTATGTAAATAGCTGGTTGCACCTAACAAAGTCAGCCTGTTCATCAGACGGCACTTCCCTGGGCTCATCTGCCCTGAATCCAGAACCCTCATTTCAAGTACTTTCACTCATCAGCATGCCAACTGGCTGCTGGGCCGCCCGTGCGTCATTTTAACGAGGATGCCCTGAATTGGGAAGAGGAAGCGCCCTCTTGGAGTAGTTTTCCTGGTGCTGTAAATTACGCTGAATTGTCAGTCTCTGCTTGGCCCTCCTCTCATAACAGTCCTCTGTCAGCCTTGCTTCCACCACCAGCAGCAGCCAAAAGCAACGGGATTACTACCATTCCCTGCCATTCCCCAAGTGCAGGCCACCGTCTAGCACCCTTGCCATGGAGTCCCCTTCTTCCGGTTACACAACTGGAAATGTTGCATGCAAGTGCAGCAAATAGCAATCTTCATTCATGATCTCAAGCATACAGAGAAATATCTATGTGAGTTAGCCTTAGGTTAGGCTAAGTATAATAGAAAATGCTCAAAACTAGTAGCTGAGACATAAAGTATACCTAATGTACATAAGTCCAGGACCACTCCTTAGTCATCAGAGATTTAGACCTCTCCTGTCTTTCTACCCCACCATCCGCCATGAGTGGCTTTCATTTCCAAGTTTGCCTCATGGACCAAGATGGCTGCTAGTGTTCCAGCCATTGTATCTGTATTCCAGGTAGGAGGAAGGGGAAAAGGGCAAAAAGAACATCCCACTTCCCTTGTCCAGCTCCCATTAAGCAGATTTCCTAAAGAAGAACATTGCTGCTTACATTTGGACTAGAACAGTAGTTCTCAAACTTTTCAGCAGCATCAGAATCACCTGGATAGATTGTTAAAGCAAAGGGTGAATAGGCTCCACCCCCAGAGTTTCTGACTAAGTGCATCTGGGGTGGCGCCCAGAAATTTGCGTTTCTAGCAAGTTCCCAGGTGACGCTGAGGCTTCTGGTCCAGACACCACACTTTGAGAACCATCGTACTTGAACCCCATTCCACGGTCACCCCCATGCAAGAGAGACGGCGTTTAGACTTCTCTGAGCTGGTACTGTTTCCCACTCCACCTACCAAAAATTCATGGCTCAGTTACCAAGGAAAAGGAAGAGAATGGATATTGAGTACCAACTAGCCCCTTTTGGCTACAATACCTTGGGTCTTTTTTCCTGCGAACCCGATCAATTTATTTTTCTAGTCTCTGCCTTTTTCGGGTCACCTCTGGGATCCAGAGATCTTTGCTGTTGCTTCGTAAACACACTGGACAGCCACCTTCTCTTGCCTCTTCCCAGAGGTGCCATCCAGAAACAGGACACTTGTTCCCTCTCTCCCTCTCTCTCTCTCTCTCTCTGCTGTAGATTCAGCAGATATATATATATACATCTGATATTTGAGCATATCTTCATATATATATATATATATATTCATATATGTATGAATCCAAACACCTCTTTCTCCTAGGAGACAGTATTCTTTCTTTCTGCTCCAGAAGGATGGGTGGAAGGGGAGCCCCATTCTTCTTCCTGATTTTGGCCAAGACACGTCTTCTATCCTTGTGAAGCGTCTCCTCTTTGGGGAATTTGGGAATTTGGGAAATCTCCTCCTGCCTTGCTTGCCATCCTGCCTCGAAGATCCACACTCAGAACTGGTTTCCATGTTTGAGTGAGAGGTAAAGACAGCAAAACTGCAGAGGGGAAACCCAAACGTAGATGAGTCTCTCAAAATATGGTCCTGCTAAACAGACCTCGCCACGGTTTGGAAGACAAGAATTGGAGGGAAGCTCTTTATCTCTATTTCAGGGAAGAGGGGGATGGGTCAGTCCTAGACCCCAAATTCACGGAGCGATTGGTGCCCACCCGCCTCTCTTTGCTCCACAAAGTGAGGTTCAGCTCTGAAGCCCGCAGCAAAGCCCATCGCCGCAGCCCCCGGGGGTCCTGCCGATGTGCCTCCAGATGGAATTGAAAGTTTAATTAAACGACTCCTCCATCAACTTCCAAGCGATGCTAAATTAGTTCCCAGATCAATTACAGTTGAACGCTCACCCTCTTACAGCCGGGAGACTGCGGTGCTCAAGAGTGATTTGGTGAAATAAGACGCGGAAATTCCGAGTTACGGTTCTCGGACTCCGTTTCCCAGGGTTGAGGACGGTGGGGCTGGTGTTTACGGAACGGCCACCTCTGTGCCAGGCACTAAGCTAGGGGGGTTGCCTAGGTTCTCTCAGCTAATCCCCAGAGCCACCCTGGAGGAAAGTGGGACTGTCCCATTTCACAGATGAGGAAAACAAAGCACAGAGAAGGCAGGACCTGGAGCCACATGCAGCAAGCGTGAGGCAGCAAGATGGGCAGTCTGACGTTGCCCCACTGAAGCAGTCTCAGCCCTCTGAATGCTAGCAGCTGGGCTCCCTTTTCTTGGTTTTCAAAAAAAAACCGGACCTCTGATCTTCCCAGAGCCTGCCACGTGAGCCGGGGACCCTCCAGCTGCCTCAAATGCGCTTCCTCCAACTCTGCTGTGTGTTTTCCCCACCTACTGCACTTCAGCCGAGATGAAGGAAGAAATGCTCGTTGGTTTTTCCACTCATATACTTTTTAAAAACTTTTCTTATTGCAGTATAGTTGCTGTACAATGTTATATAAGTTACAGGTGTACAATATAGTGGTTCACAATTTTTAAAGGTTATATTCCGTTTATCATTATTATAAAATATTGGCCGTATTCCCCATGTTGTACAATATATCCTTGTAGCTTATTTTATACCTAATAGTTTGTACCTCTTACTCCCCGATTCCCTTCCCCGTCCCTCTCCCCGCTGGTAACCACTTATTTGTCCTCTTATCTCTGTGTCTACTCATACACTTTTCCTCCTGAAGCAGTCATTTGTAACGTTATCCACCCCACTTAAGTCTGGAAAGGCCGATTGTAGGGGCTTCCTATTTTGCAAGTATTCATACTTGAGCTAAAAGTGTGTGCAAGAAACCCAGCGCTGCCGTAACGTGAATATAATCACGACTGCAAATTAGGAAACACTTACAAAATCAGCCCCAATTCAAATACCCCTTCCTATTTAACACAAGACCCAGTGCTCTAGGGCAATGCTTCCTGTGGGTCCAAAGCCCCTGGGGTCTCCATGTGATGCAGATTATCTCAAGACGGCAATCTGTCCAGGTTGAGCAAAGAATGCGGGCTTCCGTGCTGGTTGTGGTGCTAATGTTGAAGTGTAGCTGGAAACACAGTGAATCAGAGGAGAATCAGAGGAGATAACAACTGAAGAAAAGCAAAGCTGTAAGGGTAGGCTCAGCTCTACCAAACAGAATGACTTAACACCAAAGGGTTAGGAGATGCCCTTGGCGGGGCCTGCTGAGAGCCCCATCATTTTGGGAAAATGATCCCCTTGTTCAGGGTTTGGCAGAATTTTTCTGTAAAGGGCTTGATATTACACATTTTAGGTTTTTCGGAGACACATACAGTCTCTGGCATTTTCTCTTTCCTTGTTTTCTTTGTTTTAAGAGGCTTGACGATGTAAAAATCATTCTCAGCTCACAAGTCCATATAAACAGAGACCACAGGCAGGATTTGGCCCCTGGATCTTGTTGTAAAAGTCTGACGTGCCAAAAAGGTATCTGTAAGGCTCTCATAGACACCTCTCCGTCTGTTATCAGCTCCACGCCCCCATGTGCTAACGTTTCTGTTCTTCTAGGCAATGTGTGTTCCCGTGCTTGCTACATACTGCCTTATCTTTATTTGATTTTATTTTCTATGCCTCTCCCTCCAATAGAGAAAAGAGAGTTTCAGGAGAAATGTTGGCTATTCTCCATCTGCTAGTTGCCTCATCCAGACATTTCACATTTATGCTTAATAGCTGCCCTCTCATTCAACAAGGACTTTGTTCCACGCCCTGACAGGCCATTCCATAAACATTATCTGATTTAATCTTCGCAACAACCCTGATGATTCCCCAGGTTCACAGCCGAGGAGACTGATGCTGGGAGAATTTAAAACACAACAAGGAAAGAGCAGAGGCAGAACCGAGGCAGTTCTGTCCTATGTCCTAGCTCTTCAGCACAGAGCAGGAGAAGAGATCATGTGTTCCAGCCCTGGAGGTCCACATTCAAACCTGGCCAGGCCACCTCCAGGCTGTGTACCCTGGACACATCACTTAACCAGCTCTGAGCCTCAGTTCCCCGTCCATAGACCTGGCATAAAAAGACTACCTGCTTCATGGGTTGGTGGTAGAGATGAAAGCGTTTAGCAAGCACTCCCCAAATGTGACCTGGTTTTTTATTTATTATTATGATGTACTACCTCTAAATGACTCCCAAGTACATGTGCATTGAAAGAGGTTGGTTTTTTTTCTTTTTTTAATTGAAGTATAGTTGACTTACAACGTTTTGTTAGTTTCACGTGTACAGCAAAGTGATTCAGTTATGTATACGTATATGTTCATTTTCATGTTCTTTTCCATTATGGTTTATTACAAGATATTGAATATAGTTCCCTGTGCTCTACAGTAGGACCTTGTTGTTTATCTATCCTATATATAATAGTTTGCATCCACTAATCCCAAACTCCCAATCCTTCCCTCCCCTACCCACCCCTTGGCAACCACAAGTCTGTTCTCTATGTCTGTGAGTCTTTCTGTTTCGTAGATAAGTTCACTTGTGTCATATTTTAGATTCCACATATAAGTGATATCATATGGTATTTGTCTTTCCCTGTCTGGCTTACTTCACTTAGTATGATAATCTCTAGGTCTATCCATGTTGCTACAAATGGCATTATTTCATTCTTTTTTATGGCTGAGTAGTATTCCATTGTATATATGTACCACAACTTCTTTATCCATTCATCTGTCGATGGACATTTATGTTGTTTCCATGTCTTGGCTGTTCTGAATAGGGCTGTTAGGAACATTGGGGTGCATGGATCTTTTCGAATTAGAGTTTTGTCTGGATATATGCCCAGGAGTGGGATTGCTGCATCCTATGGTAGCTCTAGTTTTAGTTTTTTGAGGAACCTCCGTACTGTTCTCCATCGTGGCTGCACCAACTTATATTCCCCCCAACAGTGTAGGAGGGTTCTCCTTGAAAGAGGCTGTTTTCTACCATCTGGCACATTTTAGATTAAACCTGCCTCATCCTCAGACCCTCGTGAGATTTGAACCCACAGCATTGGTGTGGAAGGCGAGGTGTCTGGTCTTTGAGCTGCAGATGTGTTTTCTCTTGGTCCCATTTCCCGGATGAGTGAACTGAGGGTGGGTGGATGGATTGGCTCATCTGAGGCCACACGACCAGCCAAGAGGCAGAGCCAGGTCTGAGCCCCGCCGTGGCCTCCCCATGGCACCAGCACATCTCCCACACACTTTTCCTTCTCTTTTTTAATTGAGATGTAATTCACATGCTATAAAATGCACCATTTTTTGACAAAACTGTAGGGTATTCTTTATTTATTTTCTAAATTTCATATTCTAAACATTTTTTTATTGAGGTGTAGTTGATGTACAATATTATATGTTTCAGGTGTACAACATAGTGATTCACAGTTTTTAAAGGTTATACCCCATTTATAGTTATTATAAAATATTGGCTATATTACCCGTGTTGTACAGTACATCCCTGAAGCTTATTTATTTCATACATAATAGTTTGTACCTCTTCAGCCCCATTCCTGTATTGCCCCTGCCTCTTCCCTCTCCCCATTGGTAGCCACTACTTTGTTCTCTGTATCTGTGACTCTGCTTCTGTTTTGTTATATTCATTCGTTTCATTTTTTAGAATCCACATGTAAGTGATAACATACAGTACTGTCTTTGTCTGACTTACTTCCCTTAGCCTAATACCCTCTAGGTCCGTCCATGTTGCTGCAAATGGCAAAATTTCATTCTTTTTTATGGCTGAGTAGTATTCTATTGTACATATATAATATATATACCACATCTTCTTTATCCATTCATCTGTGGATGGACCCTTAGGTTGCTTCCGTATCTTGGCAGTCGTTAAAAAGGCTGCTAGGAACGTTGGGGTGCATGGATCTTTTCTAATTAATGTTCTCTCTGTTTTGGAATAAATACCCGAGTGGAATAAAAAGCACCGTTTAAAATCTTTAACTGAGTGGTTCTTAGTATATTTACAAGGTTGTGCAACCATCACTTCTGTCTAATTCCAGAACATTTCCATCACCCTAAAAATAAAACTCAGAGGGCTTCCCTGGTGGCGCAGTGGTTGAGAATCTGCCTGCCAATGCAGGGGACACGGGTTCGAGCCCTGGTCTGGGAAGATCCCACATGCCGCGGAGCAGCTGGGCCCGTGAGCCACAACTACTGAGCCTGCGCGTCTGGAGCCTGTGCTCCGCAACAAGAGAGGCCGCGATAGTGAGAGGCCCGCGCACCGCGATGAAGAGTGGCCCCCGCTTGCCGCAACTAGAGAAAGCCCTCGCGCAGAAACGAAGACCCAACACAGCCAAAAATAAACATAATAAATAAATAATAAATAAAAATTAAAACAAAACAAAACAAAAAAAAGCTCAGACCCTTTAAGCAGTCACTCTGCATTCCATTCCCCCTGCCCCAGCCCCTGGCAACCACCAGTCTGCTCTCCATCTCTATGGAGTTGCCTATTCTGGACATTTCATATCAATGGAATCATAAAATATGTGTCATTTTGTGTCTGGCATCTTTCACTTAGCATCATGTTTCAAGGTTCATCCACATGGTCACACGTCATTCCTTTTTTGTCACTGAATAATATTCCACTATATGGACGTCACACATTTCCACTCTCCTCATTTCTCTGGATGAGAAGCCTCTGGAGAATTTGTAGTGGGTATTTCACACCCACTCCTGGGATACGTGCCCCCTCCCCTGGCCAGTTGGATTTATCTTTTTAATCAGTTCACACCCCCTCAGCCTTTTTAACCCTCCAGAAGTAATTCTGTGTTCTCTATTTATTTAAAAATTAAAAACCCAGTTTGTAAAAAAAAATACAGAAAATGGCCAAACCAATTTACATTTATGAGGGCAAATCAAACAAAGCGTGTTTTCTCTGAAGCCTCGGGCTTTTTTCAAGCTTGAAATGACAGTGATTTAAAAGTACCTTACTTAATGGATTCTTTTCAGAAACACAGAGCAGTTCTCTGGTTCCTGATGGAAGGAGGTGGAGGGAGAGAGAAAAACAGTGACAGCAGAGAACAAACATTTAATAACAGGAAAAGTATCCAAGTAACAAGTTGTGCCTTAGTCGTGTTGTGTGAGGCTCTGAAAGGGTGTTGGTGGGTGGGGTCTGATGTCAGCTGGGGGCAACAGGAGATGTCCACCCGTCTGCTTTCAGAGGAGAACTTCATTCCGTGATGCTGGGCATCTCATAGCTCAGGGGGGTCTGGAGGGAGGGCAGCCTGCAGCCTGGGTTCCAGAGCCGCGCTACGTGGTGGATGAAGGCAGGCGGCCCCTGCTCCCGGCCTGCCCTGCCCAAAATGAGTTCTTCCAGGTCCGGCTGGGGGTTCAGAAAGCACGCAATTGTACGCATTTAAATAGCGTGCCAGGCACATCGCTATGAATTGGCCTCGACCGTAAAAGGATCTGGGAGCAGCAACAAGCCCCATATAACTCTGTAATCTGCAGTGTCACTATCACACACAGATACACACACACACACACACACACACATTTTTAACTCTCTAGGAAAGCTTGCCTCCTGCCCAGCGCAGCATCTCTCCAAGTCCTTGCGAGAGGACACAGGACCTTTACAGTCAGACCTGGCCGACGTGCCCAAGCCATGCCTGGGTGCCTCACTGCCCCTCTGCTTCTACAATGTGTGCTATTGTTTTCTGTAATCCCAAAGCTATGCCCGCAACTGGGGGAAGCCAGAAAAGTACAATCCAACCGGAAAATCGCTCCCTCACGGGGATCCAGGGATGGTACAGGAGTTCTTCATTTCTCTTTGTGGTTTTGATTTACATTTCCCTGAGGGTTAGTGACGTTGAGCATCTTTTCATGTATCTGTTCGCCATTTGGATATCTTCTTTGGAAAAATGTCTATTCAGATCCTTTGCCCATTTTTTAATTGGGCTATTTGGGGGTTTTGTTTGTTTGTTTTTTGCTTTGAGTTGTATGAGGGAAGAACACAGATTTGAGCCATGGAGAATATAGCTGGGGGTCTACTATGTAGAAATAGCTTATTGACTGATGAAGCCAAACAGAGGAAAAGAGAGTCAAGAGATGGGGAGACATAGAAATTAATTGCATGCAACTAGAGGTGATCATACTAAGTGAAGTAAGTCAGAAAGAGAAAGACAGATACAATATGATATCACCTATATGTGGAATCCAAAGTATGGCACAAACAAACCTATCTACTAAACAGAAACAGACTCACAGACATAGAGAACAGACTTGTGGTTGCCAAGGGGGTGGGTAGGGGAGGGAAGGATTGGGAGTTTGGGATTAGCAGATGCAAGCTATTATATATAGGATAGATAACAAGGTCCTACTGTAGAGCACAGGGAACTATATTCAATATCCTGTAATAAACTATAATGGAAAAGAACATGAAAATGAACATATACATATACATAACTGAATCACTTTGCTGTACACCTGAAACTAACAAAACGTTGTAAGTCAACTACGCTTCAATTAAAAAAAAGAAAAACAACCAACCTCTTTCAATGCACATGTACTTGGGAGTCATTTAGAGGTAGTACATAATAATAATAAATAAAAAACCAGGGGGGAGGGAAGGATTGGGAAACTATTCTATATAGGATGGACAAACAACAAGGTCCTACTGTAGAGCACAGGGAACTATATTCAATAGCCTGTGATAAACCATCATGGAAAAGAATATGAAAAAGAATGTCTGTATGTGTATAACTGAGTCACTTTGCTGTACAGCAGAGATGGGCACGACATTGTAAATTAACTATACTTCAATTTAAAATGAAAGAAATTAATTGCAACATGTTTTGAGAACCTGGTCCTAGCAATACCTGAGCTGGAATCTTCCCTCAGATATTTGAGTTGTACAAGGCAATAGGTCCCCTTTTTTGCTTAGATTGAGTTGAGTAGGATTTTTGCCACTAGTTAATGAAAAGGTCCTGACAAACCCAATATTGTTGTTGCCTGCTTGCTTGTTCCCCCCCACCATCCCATCCATCTGCGTGAGCATGGGCTTGTCACTCTGGTTCACTACGTTATAACCCAGTGACAAGAACATGCTGGGTGCACAATAAGTGTTCATTAAATGGCTGTTGGATCTTCATGGTTATCTAGGATTTGACAGCTGGCAAGACAGAGAAGATGCGGTCCAACTCCTTAATTTGTAAAATGAAGAAGCGAAGATTCCAAAAGATAAGAGATGCGATGAAGGTTCTACCGAAAGTTAACGGCAAAGCATAGAGTAGAATCTGGGATTCCAGGCTCCTTGTGCCCACCAAGTAACAGACACTCACCAAAAACTATTGATCAGGAAAGAAATTTTTTTTTCTTTTTACTCATTTTAAAAAATTTTTTATTTTATATTGGAGTATTGTTGATTAACAAGGTTGTATTAGTTCCAGATGTACAGCAAAGTGATTCAGTTATACAAGTATCTATTCTTTTTCAAATTCTTTTCCCATTTAGGTTATTAAGGAATATTAAGCAGATTTCCCTGTGCTATACAGTAGGTCCTTGTTGGTTATCTATTTTAAGTATAGTAGTGTGTGAGTGTCAATCCCAAACTCCCAATCTGTCCCTTCCCCCTGGTAATCATAAGTTCGTTCTGTAAGTCTGTGAGTCTGTTTCTGTTTTGTAAATAAGTTCATCTGTATCCTTTCTTTAGGTTGAAACGGAAGGAATTTTTAAATACAGGGAACTTCATCCTTGTGGCTTAGCCAGGTTATCCTGAAGATCAATGCTTTCTTCACCCATTTGGCATTTCTATGACTGTTCATTTCTCCTCCTCAGATTGATCTTGGTCAGTGAAAAATGTCTAGTGATTCACCAGTCTTAATCTTGATGTAATTCAGTTTAGGAATAAGAAGTGTTAGGTAAAAGAGGATGTGTGTGTGAGAGAGAGAGAGAGAGAAACTGCAATGACCATTAGAAAGCTAATCACAATTAGTACACGAGGGAGTTTGCTGCTTTAATGAAGCCATTAGCCAAAGACCATTCTCAGAAAGAAAACGTTAAGACTGAACTCCGAACGCATTACCTGTAATGAACCTGAAAATGGACTTGGGGGATTTCTGCAGTGTTCTTAGCATCTGTAATAGCCAGTGTGGACACTGCCCAGATGGCAGCTCCAGCTCCAGGAAGCCTGTGGACCCAAGAGAAGACATGGCAGAGGGTTATTGAACTGCTGGCTGACGGGCACCAGCATCGGAGAGAGGCTTGCACTCTCCTTATAACGGATGACTCTTTCAGCTATACTCTTGGTTAATGCAAAAGGTTGTTTCTGTGTCAGTTGCTTCCCTGGAGGAAGAACTGGGAAAATCTCTTTCCTTGCATCTCTGGCTTCAAAGTTGAGCAGCAGTTCTGGAGAGGGACTTGGGGAGAAGTTGACCCAGTGGTTAAAGGTGCCAATAGATGTCCCAAAGCCACAGACCCTTTTTCATCTTCATTTGACCATAAAGAAAAGGATTACGAAAGTGCAGGCAGAGAGTGCCTACAAATTCAAAAGAGAAGGCATTTTGTTCATCACTTTGCAAATCATAACACACATGAGAGGTGTGATGCTTATCATTTTGCACGAAGTCAGTATGAACAGGATAAACCAATGTCCCCAGACCTCTGATGGAATGGACCACAGTGCGTCAACAGAGGAAGACAGTTTGGTTGGCTACACAAGACAGTGAAGCCCATTGCCAAGGTGTAGTAGTGATCACAGGCATTTGGGGGTAAAAATTACCTAACTCTTTGATTGGTTTTGTAATGAGTATCTTTTTGCTCTTGTTTGCCTGATGGGAATCTATACCTTCTACCTTCTTCTGATAACACAGTTCTGATTTCTTTTTAAGACTGCCCTTTTCCAGTTGGAGTCAGTCTTGGTAGGCATGTCAATCAAACTGGCCCCATCCTTCCCTTCTCCACCATGATGAGACCAATCAGACTCTCCCTCCAGAAAATTTAAATCATAAGCAGAGTCACTCAAGGATAGAAATGGTTGAAGCGATTCAATCCACTTCACTCTAGAGAGACTTGCCCATCCTTTCCCCTTTTCAACATCCTGGAAGCTGTTCTTGGTCCTGCCTTTCCAAAGCCTTCTTCAGCTTTTCCTTTGATCCCGGGAGTAGCCCAGGATCTATCCACTAAGAACCTGAATTCATTTCCTGTTACTGATCTAACACAAATTTAGTACATTACAGTTCTGGAAGTTGGAAGTCAGAAATGAGTCTTCTGGGGCTAAAATTAATGTGTCTTCCTTCTGGAGGCTTTAGGGAGAAATCTCTTCTTTTTCCACCTTCTAGAAGCCGCCCACATCTCCCAGGTCATGGTCACAGCACTCTGCTTCCAGCTCCGCATCTTCTTCTCTTCGTTTGACCCCCATGGCTACCTCTTCAAGGAACTCTTATGGTTACATTGGGTCCACCCCAGGTAACCCAGGGTAATCTTTTCATCTCAAGATCCTTAGCTTAATCACAACTGCAAAGTCCCTTTTACCATGTAAGGCAACAGATGCACAGGTTCCAGAGATTAGAACGTGGGCATCTTGGTTATTCAAGCTACCAGAATACCTTCCTGCTCAAACTAGCCAGTCAATTTCTGTTGCTTACAACCCAAACCTAACTGATGTGTAACTTTTACTTGGTCTCTGCAATAAAGAAAAAGAATACATATTTTTGGATTGTTGTTGTTGAAAACTAGGAAGACGATCACAAATAAACTAAAAGTAAATTGTAAATGCTCTTGGGAAATTGTTCAAAAATGACTCCTTTGCCCAGGTCCCTAAGGTAAGTGCTGCATGTCTTGTCTAAACAAAGACAGCCTGGCACACACCTTGGAGGGCTTCCCCTAGGGTCGGAGAGAACTGAATAGCTCCCTTGACCCAGCTATGTCTGGTTCTTCCGGCAGGACACTGAGATTCTGAACACCGCCATCCTCACGGGAAAGACAGTTGCCATGCCCATCAGGGTGGTCTCCGTGGAGGAGACCAGTGCCGTGACGGATATCTCGGAGTCGGTGGAATGCAAGTCCACAGATGAGGAAGTCATCAAAGTAAGTGATTCCAGGGATGTCCCTGGAGGTCCAGTGGTTAGGGCTCGGCGCTTTCACTGCCGAGGGCGTGGGTTCGATCCCTGGTCGGGGAACTAAGATCCCACAAGCCGAGAGGCATGGCCAGAAAAAGTGCAAAGTAAGTGACTCCATTAGCCGTCTGGATTGAACTGGTGGAAACTGCATGGGGGCCTCCCATTCACTAAGAGAGTTTAGCCTGGTGAAATAAGGGGTTCAGCTGGTTGGTTTATGTACACAACGCTTCTGGTGGCTTTACTAAACTTTCCCATTTCCATTTCTTAATTTGACATCATGCCAACCTAGCTGTCATCAAGAGAGCTATGCACTATGGGTCAAACCCCCAATACCTACAGTAACCAAGCAGGTAATTTAAGTGAATGAAGTGGTAAATCAGACAAACCCATTTCTAGAAGGGTAGCAGTAGTCAACTCCTGTCAGTTGTGGCGTGTATAAATGTGAATTTGGGATTGCTGCGTCTTCAAGACAAGCTGTGAATTTGGTAAAAGTCACCTTGTTTTTCAAAGTTGGCAACCAAAGGTAATTTAAAAAAAAAAAAGAACTACGATGGGCAAAAAATAAAATATAAAATACATCGGCAGCATGGGTCTGGCCCATGCGGCAGCCGTGACTGCTCTATAGGGAAAATTATGAACTTTGGGCCAAATTCAGCCCACCACCTGCTTTATAAATAAAGTTTTATTGGAATATGATCACTCAAATCTATTTCTTTTTTTTAAATTTTATTGAATGATTCTTTAAATTCTATAATGCTTTATTTACAGTTTTCAAAAGTTTCACACATGATTTCTTTTTTTTTCTTTTTTTAATAAATTTATTTATTTTATTTTTGGCTGTGTTGGGTCATCGTTGCTGCACGCAGGCTTTCTCTAGTAGCGGTGAGCAGGGGCTACTCTTCGTTGCGGTGCGTGGGCTTCCCATTGCTGTGGCTTCTCTTGCTGCGGAGCATGGGCTCTAGGCACGCGGGCTTCAGTAGTTGTGGCACGCAGGCTCAGTAGTTGTGGTTTGCGGGCTTAGTTGCTCTGCGGCATGTGGGATCTTCCCGGACCAGGGCTCGAACCCATGTCCCCTGAATTGGCAGGCGATTCTTAACAATTTCACCACCAGGGAAGCCCACATGATTTCATATAGTCCCCTAATAATCCGGTTTTTCTTCCTCTACCCCTATATTGCCCCTGCCCCCCTTCCCTCTCCCCACTGGTAACCACTAGTTTGTTCTCTATATCTGTGCATCTGCTTCTTTTTCGTCATATTCACTAGTTTGTTGTAATTTTTAGATTCCGCGTATGAGTGGTATCACACAGTATTTGTCTCTGTCTGACTTACTTCACTTAGTATCGTGCCCTCCATCCATGTTGCTGCAAATGGCAAAATTTTGTTCTTTCAAATTTATTTCCATATTGTCTGTGGCTGCTTTTGAATAGTTTCCACAGAGACCATATGGCCTGCAAGTCTAAAATACTTACCATTTTGCCCTTCCAAGAAAAAGCTTGCCTAGAGAAATCCCTGCTCTGGAGACTAAGTGTCTTGAGGGAAGGACCCTAATTTTTGGTCTTTCCCACCAACATGTACTATGATCGTGTACCCACAATACTTGCTCAAAGAATAAGACAGTGAGGGTTTTCCCAAGCCAGAAATTAACCGTTTGGTCTTTCTCTATATTTTTTGAAATCAATAGGAACATATCCAGAAAAAGACATAAATATCCAAAAGAAAGCATCCAGATAATGTTTCCCCGTCCCCGCCCCCAAAATCAAGTCTGACAGATAGCAATCAGAGTCTTCTCTCTGGGGCTAAAAACAACACGTGTGCGTGGAAGAGAACCTTACAGACCGTTGAAGGGGAGGATTGGGGTGGAAAAAATCCTTCTCTGTAAACCCCACCCCCAGCACGGACACATGGCAACCAGCACCGCCAAGATTGTCCACTGCACTTGGTGCCATGTTCACATGGTCTAAATTGTTACACCGACCTTCCAGTAGGTCGCAGTAAAGCGTCCCAACAATATCCTGTGACCGTCATTTTTTGGCTGTTGGGAGTGTCATCTCAAAGAAGGGACTATTTTTTGTAACTAAACCAAAAGTGATTTATGGGCAGATGGTAGCTCTGAGCCCAGAGTGCTTTACAGAAGACCCAAAAAGCCTGTGGGAGGAGAGGGGGTGAAAGAAGTTCTAAACAACACTGTCCAATAGAAGTACAGTGTGAGCCACACAGGTAACTTCAATCCTCTCGAGTCACATTCAGAAAAAGTAAAAAACAAAACAAGTGAATCTGATTTTTAAACGGCATATGTTTAACCCATTATATTTAAAAGCTTATTTCAACGTGTAGTCAATGTAAAAATGATTAATAGGACATTTCATATTTTTTGGCACTAGGTCTTTCCAATCAGTGTGTGTTAGAACACACCTCCATCACGGCCCCATTTCAAGTGGTCCAGAGCCACGTGTGGCTCGTGGGTGATGCATTGGACAGCAAAGTTCTAAGCTCGGAGGCAGGATTTTACGACCTTACCACGCTTAATATTTTGCGCCAGCTAATTCTTTGTTATGGGGACTGTCCCACACATTGTAGGATGTTTGGAAGCATCTTTGGGTTCTTCCCAATAGATGCCCATAGCACTCCAAGTTGTGACAAACAAACATGTCTCCAGACACTACTAAATGTCCCCTGGTAGACAAAATCACCCCCATTGAGAACCACTGCTCTGAGGGATCTCTGCTCTGCTTCTGGCTGGGATCTCTTTCCTGTGGCTGAAAAATAACTTTGGTAGGAGAGGAAGGGGAAGAGGCACTTGGTTTGGACCAGCCGTGGTCACATACCAGGTCCTTGCTGATCATTTGCATTTATTACTGATTTGCAATCCCCCGAAGGGCCAGGACCCTTGATAAGTGTGACCCTTTGAAAGGACACCTCAGGCGCTGATGACTTTTCTAGAGGTCCATCTTTCAGCCTACAAAAACCCAGAAACAAATTTCACTGCAGTTGTACACATAACTGCCCTGAGCTGCTCTTAAATAGGTTTGACATGTAATTAGTATCTTTAGGGATATGAATGTATTCAAGCTAAAAACCGCCCCCTGAAATGAATTCTGAGTCGATACCCCTGGCTGTTGACAAAGCAAGGGGAAGTCTCGAGTCAGCAGAAGCCAAGGAAGGATGTCTGAGCAGGCACACGGGAACCCCGTTCCCCAGGACCCAGACACAACCTGTGGTTTGCGGTCTAACAAGGTGAACGATACTTGAAGAGCTAGTTTGGTACAGCTTAGGGTGCCATGGTGAGAAGAAAGGGGGAGGGAATTGGCCCCTAATACGTGCCTACCCTCCAACAGGCTCATAAGGTTTGGGAGTTAGACAGACCTGAGCTCTGGAAAGTCCTCTGAAGGCTCTGAGATTCCACCCTACGTGCAGGTTGACAAATCAACCTGTCACAGTTTGCTGGCAGAAGACACGAGACTCCTGGATCAGAGTCAGAGGGCTAAAGGGCAGCCAGTGCATTTACATCTTCCTGCATCTAAGCTCCAGTCACCCCAGGGTTATGCCACACTGCATGTGCTGTGGGCTCTGTTCCAGAAGAGGGACCCTGGGCTTCATGAACCCGAGTCTTTTTGAACGGGCAGTGTTAGGGACTGAATGTTTGTGTGTTCCCACAGTTCACGTGTTGAAGCTTCAATCCCCCATGTGATGGCACTAGGGGCAGGGCTTTGGGAGGTGATTTGGGTTAGATGAGATCCTGAGGATGATGGGATTAGTGCTCTCAAAAGACGAAGAGACTAGAGCCTGCCCTCTCTCCACCACGTAAGGACACTGCAAGAAGGCAGCTGTCTGAAAGCCAGGAAGAGGGCTTTTAGCAAAACTCAACGTTGATCCTGGACTTCGCCACCTCCAGAACTCTGAGAAATAAATGTCTGTTGTTTAGGCCCCAGCCTGTGGTATTTTGCTATCGCAGCCTGAGCTAAGATAGGCAGAAAGCCTGCCTCGCCTTCTCCCAGACAGAGACAGTATCTCTGCTCTACTGAGCCATGAGCTTGCCTGCCTTTTGCTCCAGAAGGGAACTCTCTGTCTCTCTCTCCTGAGGCTTCTCACTATGTAAACATCCTTGAAAAGACCATTCGGACAAAGACAGTCGAGTCTCTGTTTGTAAGATGTCGAGAAACACAAGAGGATCGTGGGCAGTTTCTTCCAGCAAGTTCTTCTCGGCTTTGCCATTTCCAAGCTATGCAGCTTTGGGCGATTCATATATTCCCTCTTGTCCTGGGTGTCCTCCTGAGTAACGTGGAGACAATCACATACCTAATTCCAAAAGGTCATTGTGAGGATTCGTGAGTTTCATTTATCAAGTAAAGGACTTAACCTAGAAGCCAACACATGGAATGGACTTAACTCTGAGTCAGGTAATCCCCTTGATGACCCTATTAGGTAAGCCAGGGGTTACAGACTGGCCGTCTACAGGTGTATTTTGTGTGGTGAGCACAGGGTTATTTAAAAATTAGAACTGGATGCAGCTTATTTCCAGTGTATGATTCAGCGATGTTTTAGGAAATTTACTGAGTTGGGTAACCATCACCATGACCCAGTTTTGGAATACTTTTGTCACCCCATTTACTGTTCATCTCCATTCCCACCCCTAGCCCTGGGCAAACACTAATCTACTTTCCGTTTTTATGGGTTTGCCCTTTTTGGGGCATTTCATATAAATGGAATCATACAGTATGTGGTCTCTTACTAAAGAAGTTTGGCGATCATTTTGTACATAACCTCTTTTGACACTTTATGGATAACCATGTAGAGAGATGTAATTTTATGAGCATGGGATCATATCATACAAACTATTTTTTTTAACCATGGACTTTTAAAATTGGCAGATCAAATGAACTTATTTACAGAACAGAAATAGACTCACAGACATAGAAGACAAACTTACAGTTACCAAAGGGGAAGGGGGGAGGGATAAATTAGGAGTTCAGGATTAACAGTTACACACTACTATATATAAAATAGATAAACAAGTACCTATTGTATAGCACAGGGAACTATATTCAATATCGCGTAGTAACCTATAATGGAAATTAATCTGAAAAATAAGAGATTTGTATATACATGTATAATTGAATCACTTTGCTGTATACCTGAAACTAACACAACATTGTAAATCAACTATACTTCAATTAAAAATAAAGGGAAAAAATTTTTTAATTAAATTGGCAGATCTATAGATACATACACACACACACACACACACACACACACACGCTATAGCACACCTTTCCAGCCCTCAGGTAATCAGTGTTAATTACCTACCTGATCTCCTTCTACGCTTTTCTCCGTGCTCATGTGATCATAAACACAGACACATCAAGAGTGTCTGTGTGTGTGTTTATATATAAACACACACACAGAAGGATTTTTCTGTCCTGGTTTGTTTTGCAGAGATGAGGTACACATTTCCGCCTTTTCCCTCCTCTCACCTTGCGATGCTTCATGAATATCCCTGACTGGTGGGCATTTGGGAAATGAAGCTACGTCAGTGTGGGGTGCGAAGGAACCGCAAGTGAAGAGGGGTCTGGTCTGCAGCATGGTCGGTGTTTAGGTCAATAGGAGTAATAACATGAGAGTGGAGAGACCAGCGAACATCAGCGTCTGTGCTGATTGACGTTCAAGGAATGAAAAAGCAGCAGCCCAGAGAAGGGCAGTGATGTGCCCAGCAGAAGCCCAGGAACAGCACGAGGAGGGAAGATACGTAACAGGGACAAGCACTTGCACCATCCAAGTAACCATCACCACAGAGTCCTTACGATACACATTCATCCACACTTGAACGTCCTTGAGATACAGATGAGCCACGGAGTCGATGGCACGGCACCGATTAGTTGGCAGAGGTTTTCTCACTTGTGGTCCACGAAGTGATGGTGTCTTAGATTCGACAACATACAGTGTTTTCCATAACCACCTAATGATGCATTCAACAAAGATGTATTGGCCTTTTTCTAGGTACCATTCCAGTATTGGGGACGTGGCAACAAATAGAACATGTCCCCTGCCCTCCCGGAGTCTGGCATGGAGGGAACAGACAATAACAGATAAGCGTATTACAGGTGGTGACGAGGACCGCCAAGGAAATGCAACAGGTGCTGTGCTAGGGCGTGGCCTGGGTGTAAAGGGTGACTCTGGATACGATGGTCTCCGAGGAGGAGACGTTTGGGCCAGCTGGTGGCAGGGAAAATAATGACTATCAATGCCTGCTATTGACTGTGTATCCCTGATTTTCACAGTGCTCTCTCCAGCCCCCCATCCTAAGCAGGCTGACACTAGGGTACCCCCACCCTGTACTTCCAGGGTGGCTCCTACCCTGAACTGCAGCCCTGCTTGTGCTTTCCCCAAAGCTCCTGAGGCCACAGAGGCTAGGCACTCCCCCTGACAGGGCGGGGATGCTGAGATTTAAAGCATCATTAAAGAAAGCTCATTTATTGAATTTCCAGTGCAGCCTGTCTGACCTCCAGGGCACAGTTCCAGCTAATGGATTCCGGTGCAGAGCTAAAAATAATGTTATATGGGCAACCAGCGGGGCCCTGCTTCCCCTGCTGACCAACGGAGTTCTAGTACGTGGAAAGCAACCTCACGTAAGCAACAGTCATTTTTCCCTGTGCAACGGCTCCCCTCAGCACAAAGCTTTCTCCCTACTGAATTTACTATTGATTCCACAGCTCTGAGTCCTCGAGAGGGCTAAGTTCTTTAATAACAGCCTGAAGTGTTTAAAGAGCCCATGAGATTCATTCCCACTGTGCAGCAGCCCCTCGCCCAGGGGGAAAATGGGCAAATGTTTTCCCAAGGAGGGAAGAGAGCTGCTCATTTTTGCTTCTCCTATCAGACAGGCTCTGGAAGAAAAGCCAAAAGGTCTTTATCCTCAAGAGCCCTTTGGTTCTAAGAATGAAAGAAAGTCAAGGACAGCAGAGGAGTCCTGGGCATAAGGCTAGGCTGAGTGACACTGCCCAGTTGTGCCCCAGTTCTGGGCTGGGGGTCTCCAGTGTAAAGCAAGGAAGTTCCTTCCATGAAAGTTCCTTCTAGTGCCAAAATTCCCTCCAACAGTTGAAATAGCGTGTCTAAGAGCTTGCACTCTGCCACAGACAAGTTCTTCAAGCCTCAGTTTATTCATTTGCAAAATGGGCAAGACTCATACCAACCTCGTAAGATTGTTGCGCGTTTTAACATAGTTATAAAAGTAAAGCATGTAGGACGATGCGTTCGGTTAGCTCTTCTTACTATCCAGGTAGACCTAGAGCAGGTGTTCTCTCCCTGGGGTGATGGTATCTCTGCCAGGGGACATTTGGCAATGTCTGGAGACATTTGCAGTTGTCACCCTCAGAGAGAGGGTGAGACAGGCCACACAGGTGGCTCATGGCTACCCTGTTGGACAGCGCACAGGTAGGTCATTGGATGCACAGGTGTAGGACATTTCCATCATCACAGACGTTCTTTGGGAAGCAAAGACCCAGAGTCTGCAACGGGTAGGAACTAAGCCACGCGTTCGCCCCTAGGTTGATAGGCGGAAATGAATGCTTGGGACTGGCCAAGAAAGAACAGGTTGTTCTGACCCTCTGTCTTAAGCTGCCAAGAATACTGTGCTCTGATAAAAGACTTTTGCAAAAGATAAGACCGTTTATTTATGAGTCAGATTTTACTTGAGCCACGGGAGGCTCCATCTGGATTTGTTTAACTGAGAACAGAGGTTTTGAAGCCCCAGGGATCCTGCAGCTGGGTGTGGATGGCTCTTGCATTTGAAGAAAAGTTTCTGGCCAGCTCCATGAAGCACAGGGTAGAGAAGTCCAGACTGGAATCGCATATCTGGTTGGCCTTGGGACAGATTTAGATCTGGAAAACAGTTCTCCTCCTGCCTTAGCTTTTTCTCCTGCCAGATATTAACATTTCTGCCCTGCTTTGACCTCTCACCTGAAATCCATCTGAGAACAGGGATTTGGTCTCAGGCAAAAAAATTTTTTTCTCCGGGAGGAGAGGGGTCCTGTGATCGGTGGAGGGAGGTCCGAGAGGGAGGGGATGTGTGTTTGCGTGTGGCCGAGTCAGTTCGCTGTGCGGCAGAAACTAACACCACACCCGTAAAGCAACTCTACTCCAATAAAAAATAGTAAAATAAAATGACAGATTACTCAGCAAAAAGCACTAGGATAATTGACAAGGAAATTGACAAATTGACACCTTAGTGTGTGATTCCAAATCAGAAAAGGAAAATGAAGAGGAGAAAATACCTGACATGTAACAATGTAACAGACTTAACTCCAAAACTCAATCTCATTGGCCTTCCAGCTTCGTCAGATCCCCTGAGCTCTCGAGGGAAGACAGGTGTGGTGGTGGCCAGCAGGTCTCATCCTGGGGCTCCGGCGACATCCCTCCCCAAACTCCCGTATTGACCCACGTAGCTGGATCATTCCCATCCTTGCTGCCTGGTTTCCTCTATAATTAAGCCCTTTCCTCCTCACTCCAGTGTTCAGGTGGCGGCGGCTGCTTTTGAAATAAGGCTTCCGTGTTGTGGGGAAGCTCTTGCGAGGCTGGAGTTTCAAAGAGAAGCTGTGAGGTACCTAGTCCGCTCAGCAGGACAGCTCCAGGCCTTGTGTCCTGGGTCCTAGGACGTTAGGATCTCAAGTGACATCTTTAGGGAGAAAGCCAGGCTGATGGTGCAGCGGGTGGTCCAGGGCACAAGCTACTGGAGAGAGCTGTGCACACACAGGAGGACCAGAGCTGTTTAAGGCTGTCATTCTGGAAGCTTCTACCCCATTCTCCTCTTCAAGACAGAAAAAATCAAAGCCCCTTGTCTACACACTTCTGGGGGCTAATATGTTCCACTTGCCCAGCCCTCCACAGATTCCCTGTCTGCCTCCTGTGCGCCAGGCCCTGGGGCTAATTCCGGTATTTGTGGGTTTTCCAGTGTAATTCTCCTGTAAGAGCAAATCTGGGATGCTCTTCTCTCCCTGCCCGACACACCCCAGCCAGCTTCTCTGACCTTGTATCTGCCAACCTTCCTTCTGCTTCTACAGCAGGTCAAAATATTCCTACGTTAGGGTCTTTGCATAGTATAAGAGAGCAGTAAAGGATCAGGGCTTACTGTACTGGACACTTGAAATTTGGGAGGGGAATAGATTCTAAATTAAATCTTCTCAACAGGTACACACAGACAATGGTAACTATGTCAGGAGATGGATAAGTTGTTTAGCTTGATTGTGGTGATCTTTTCACAGTGGATACATGTATCAAAACATCAAGTTGTGCATCTTAAATAGATACACTTTGATATGTCAAAGATATCTCAATAAAGGTGTTTTTAAAAAATCAAAGAAAGATTTTTTTTCTTCCAAAAAATTATGTTGCGTCTAATTTTCCTTTTAGCAGTATGTGCTGAGATGATGCAGATGAGGCCCTGATCTCCTACAAGTTATTGGGCATAATTATATGAGAGAAACTTTTAAAAAGAGAAGGAAAGAAAGACAGTTTAATAAAATTCTTGTCTATTACTATCTGGGAATTGCAAGAGGTCACAGAGAGAAAGAAGGCTTGATCACAGACCTCAAGAACTTTCTTTTTAATTCCAAAATGAAAGAACTGAAATAACTTTCCACCAATTAAATTGGCAAAGTTTTTTTTAAAGGGAACGTTTCTGGAGCTAGAGAACTGCTTTCAGATCCAAGTCCAACCCAACTGGCTGTGTGAGCTTGAACAAACCTCTCTGTGCCTCAGTTCCCCACCCCTCCCCCCCCCCCCCCCCCCAGTAAAATGGTTTAGTGAAGACAAAAGGAGTCAGTACCTATGTCCTCTTAGCACAGAGTCTGGCATACAGCAGGCACTTAATAAATACTAGATAAGGAAGATAAGAACACCTTCCTGGAAATTTCTTCCCCCCAAATATCTCAGAGCCGCCACCTTCCTGATAGGAGGATCTGTCTAGACATCACTTCTCCTGCTTGTTCCCTTATTTTATTTTTCTCGTGGCATTTATTGCCCACATTTACCTTATTGTTGACCTGTTACCGTCTATCCCCACACTCCCCAAAACGGAACTTCCTTAACGAAGTCTCCTTATCACTCACTTCTGCATCTCCGGTGCCCAGAAAAACGCCTGGTGCAAAATAGCAATGCAGGAAGTATTTATAGAAAGAAGGAATCCTCGTTTGCTAGATGAGGTATAGTGAGGGGTCAGGCACGACTCAAATGCAAGCCTGGCTGCACATGTGGAGCCTCCAGCGAGGAAATCCGCTTTCCTCTGGGCCTGACGACCCTGGCGAGGATCCTGCTGTCCAATTGACCCTCATGGGCCAGAGCCCCGCGTCTGACCTAGAGCGTCACCAGCTCCTGGGTGGACCAGAGTCCTGAGCTGAGAACCACTCGGCATCTCCAAGTCCTGGCAGCATTTTGCATTGTTAGCTGGATAAAGTGTGATTTATCACAGAACAGATTTCTGTTTGGCCACCCGTGAGTGAGAGGCAAGAAGCAAAGAGGAGGAAAGCAGAGACATTGTCTCAGAAATACTGCTTAGCCCTGCCTTCCCTCCCTTTTTCCTTTTCTTCTTTTCCAGAGATGTCTGAAAAGTAGCTGTCAGACACTTTAGTAGTGAAGGAACTGCTGAAATGGCAACAGATCTCCTACAAACGTAAAACTTCCTGACAGCTGCGGGGGGAGTGCAAATTGTGGGTGAGATGCTAGATAAGCCAGAAGTTCTTTGGGAGAACAGGACACAGAGAAAGGAAAGCGTTCTCCCAGCCCAAAGCTGGGACCAGGCGGAAGTCACCGCCCCTGGATGAGAAGCCCTGACTCGGAGAATTCCCGAAACCGCGGGCCCTTCCTGAACCTGAGAGCAGGGCTCTCCCAATCCTGCTTTCCTCCCAGCCCTGCCGTGTCCTCCCCACTGCCTAAGGAGGAGAGAAAGGAGGTAGGATAAAGGGGGAATGGAGTGGGGAGGACAGGAGAGGGAATATGAGCCCTGCTGAGAGGTACAGCCAGCGTCCTCTTCACCCCAGCTCTTAGCAGAATAACTCGGTCAGCTCTGCTGTGTAACAAATGACCCCAACATTCAGTTGTTGAAGGCGATGATCATGTCCTCTTGCTTATGCGTTTGCAGGTCGTCTGGTGGTCTGCGGGCCTGGCTGGGGTGGACCCCCTCCCTGCAGGTCGGGCTATGATCTGTCCAGGTGCCTAATTCCAGGGCTGGGCTGAGAGGTCTCAGCTACTTTAAGTTCCTCTGGTGGCAAAGTTCACAAGGGCTGGCAGAAATACACGACAGGTCTTCAGCCTGAGCTAGGAGAGAGGTTGGTCGTCACCTTTCTCTGCATTCTCTTGGCCACAGCTGGTCACATGGCCCAGTTTGCCATCAATAGGAAACAGAGTCATTCTCCCACCATAGAAGAAAAGGGGTAAGAATCAAAGCCAACAACTCAATTAGCACCGAACCAGTGGGCACCATGGTTAAGAGCAGAGCTCTGGGGTCGATGGTGTTTAAGTTCTGACTCACTGACCACCAGCTGTGTGACCTCGGGCAAGTTACATCACCTCTCTGTCTTTTGTTTCCTCATTTGAAATATGGATGTGATTTTAAAAATGTAGCCCTGTCATATGTTCACGGTGAGGATTCAGTGAATGATCCATGTTACCTCTTAGAATGGTTCCTGCTTTACTGCAAGCCCTCAGAGAACATTGGTCGCTGTTATAAAACATGCAGTCCCCAGTGAGGGTCCATCTCCTCGTGCATGTTCCCACGTGTGAGCGGTGGGTGGGTGAGGGTCAGGTGCAAGGTGGGAGGAGCAGCCCTGAGTGTCCCCTGAGGGAGAGAGTGGGAAGCCAGGTACCTGAGCGCCTTTTCCCCACCGAGGGCACATGCCATGGTTGCCTTGGCAACACTCTGCCCTGGGGATGTTGAAATGGTTTCTGGCCATTTAATTCTCCATTGAGAGAACCTCCTGTTGTTCGCCAGTAGTTTGCATGAAGAAATAGCCTGCCGAACAGTCTCCAGGGGCGCGGTCTGCAGCCTGCCCCAGCAAGGAATGCTCAGCCTGGCTCTTGGTGGGTGGAGGGCTCACACTTGGCATACTGCCAGTGGGGACATTGTGCAAAAGTTAAAATTAAGAGAACAATAGCAAAATAAGTAAATACGTTTGGGCAGTTAGCTATGACGGGTGGTGAGATGGGGAAAGATGGGAGAAAGCTGGACGGAAGGGGAGGGAGTCTGCTGCGGGGTATGGGCACCTTTGAGGCTGGCTTTCAGTACCTCCGAGGACAGCTGCAGCCCACTGTCCCTCCCAGCAGCGCCCCCCCAGACTCCCCAGCCTGGTCTCTGAGACCAGCAAGACATCACGGTAGAGAACTCAAATGCTTTCAGGCTTCAGGCTGCTAACAAAATTGAATGCAATGGTTTTCCAATGCTGGTAACTAATTTGCTGTTTTAAAAACAGCATGCAGGTCAAATGGGACCCACAAGCTCTGAGTCATTCATTCATTCATTCATTTTTCAACATATATTTATTTCATGAGCACCTGTTATGTGCCAGGGGCCATTTCAGGCACTAGGGGTTACAACAGTGAACAAAACAGACAAAAATCCCTGTCATCCTGGGACTTTATGTTCTGGTGAGGGAAGACAAATAAAAACCAAAATAAAAAGGTAAAATGTATAGTGTATGAGATGGCAGTAACTGATAAGAGAGAAATAAAGCAAAGAAGAGGGTCAGGTGTCTTGGAAGAGTTGCAGTTTTACATAAAAATGTCTCAGAAAGGATCTCTGAGAATTTACAGACAGGCTTTCCCGACCGCGGCACTGTCGACATTTGGGATCGGCTGATTCTATTTGTGGGGCTGTCCTGCAGGATAGTGTAGGGTGTTGGGCGGCACCCTTTGCCTCTGCCCTTAGATGCCAGTTGCCCATCTTCAAATTGTGACAACCTCCTTCCCTAGCTGTGACAACCAAAAAGATCTCCAGAGATTGTCCAATGTCCCCTGGAGGACACAGTGGTCCCAGTTGAGAACCATTAGATTAAAGACCTAAAGGAAACAAGACAGGGATGTCCACTCTCGCCACTTTTATTCAACATAGTTTTGGAAGTCGTAGGCACAGCAATCAGAGAAGAAAAAGAAATGAAAGGAATCCAGCTCTGCAGCATAATTTAAGCGCCGTAGGAGCTGTACTTGTCACGCTGTACAAGATGGGTTTTCCTGAAGCTGCCCGTTCTTTTAGAACTCATCGAATTGAGGCTGCTCCAACCAGCTCTGCAGTTGATGGATTTAAGGCAAATCTAGTCTTTAAGGGGATTGAGAAGAAGCTTGAAGAGGAAGCGGGGGAGCAGTTTGTGAAGAAAATCGGTGGTATTTTTGCCTTCAAGGTGAAGGATGGCCCTGGAGGTAAAGAAGCCACCTGGGTGGTGGACGTGAAGAATGGCAAAGGATCGGAGCTCCCTAACTCAGATAAGAAGGCCGATTGCACAATTACAATGGCTGACTCGGACTCACTGGCTTTGATGGTAAAATGAATCCTCAGTCGTCCTTCTTTCAAGGCAAATTGAAAATCACTGGCAACATGGGTTTGGCTACGAAGTTACAAAATCTTCAGCTTCAGCCAGGCAAAGCTAAGCTGTGAAGAAGTCCCTTTGCCTACCTTTGAAAATCAAGATGAGATATATAGATATATATCCATATACTTCATTGTCAGAACTTAGATTGAAAGTACACATTGGCAATAGCATGCGATTTGTTTTTAAATGGGTGTGACCAATCCTGTTTTAGAACCTGATGGTGTACTACTGCTTTGCTGAATTGCATACAACTGTGCATTATAAAGTTAATATGGTAATTATGGTTTGGGGTAAAATTGAGTTTTAGAATAAAATTAGGAATAGCAAAATCCCAAAACGTAGACAAAAGCTCTTATTTTGCTTATAAAGTGTATTTGAGAATTATTCTGCTGAAGATTCAATTTAAGTTTTCCTTGGGAGAACTAGGGAAGAAACAGAACACCAGTAGCTGGCCAGTAATTAGTGTTGTGCACTTAATGACCTTAATCTATTTTCCATTGGCAATTTTTAAAATTCTGTACTGGGATTTTTTTTAAAAAAAAAAACTTTAAAGTTTTGCATTTCATGCCATCAAAACGGTATTTTCTTCCCAAATCAAAGAAATATGATCAAGGCTTGGGAGAAAAAATCTCTAGCTGAACACAGGCCTATTTTTTAAAACAAAAATATTTTTTAAGTGAGTTTCCTTCTTGAAAACAAATCAATGTATTAGAATCATAAAACACTGTTGTTAAAAATAATTGAACAAATAAAGTTTGCTTTGAGATGCACAGTTTTCAAATTATAATCTCGGATTAATTTAATTAAATTTGTAAAGCTCTCCTTCCTTTGTTATAATTTTCCTTTTTCATATGTTTAGTTTAACTAGCCACATTTAATTTACCTTCCTAGTTTTTTTTCTTTAATTCAACTTAAAGGAATATTACTTTTTATTCCTTTTTTTTTTTTTTTAAGGTAAATTTCATATCAGACTTTGGCATATGATGTGTTTTCCCTACTTTTACCTTCCTACTTTTTCTAATGCTAATGTTATTTCTAATAACTCGGTAAGATATGGAGTAAAATAATGTTTTTGGAAGAATGTTTAATAGAAAATTAAAATAGCTCTTCCTCAAAAAAAAAAGGACTCCAAATTGGAAACGAAGGAAAACTGTCACTGTTTGCAGATGGCATGATACTATTCATAGAAAACTCTAAAGACACTACCAGAAAACTACTGGAGCTCATCAATGAATTCAGTGAGGTTGCAGGATACAAAATTAATGCACAGAACTCTGTTGCATTTCTATACACTAACAACAAAGAAACTTATATACAAAACAGAAATAGACCCACAGACATAGAAAACAAACTTATGGTTACCAAAGGGGAAGGGCAGGAGGGAGAGAGATAAATTAAGAGTTTGGGATGAACAGATATTCAGTACTATATATAAAATAGATAACCAACAAGGACCTACTATACTCAATATATTGTAATAACCTATAAGGGAAAAGAATCTGAAAAAGAGTGTATGTATATAACTGAATCACTTTGCCATCCCCCTGAAACTAACACAACATTGGAAATCAACTATACTTCAACTAAAAAAAAAAAGCCCTAAAGGAGATGAGGAGCAAATCATTGCAGACACCTAGGGAGGATGCTTCAGATGGAGAGTAAGCAAGTGCAAAGGCCCTGCGGCAGGAGCGTGTCTGGGGTGTTCAAGGACCAGCCAGGGGCAGAGTGAGCAAGGCGAGGGTTAGTGGGAGACACCTAGGAGAGACATCAAGGGCCACATCAGGGAGGAGCTTGGACTCATTCAAGGGTTTCTCCTGAGTTTAAAAGGGGGCCGCAATTCTCAAAAATTTTTAAACATTAGTCCCAGATTAAGAAGCTGGGAAATGGGGGACTTCCCTGGCGGTCCAGTGGTTAAGACTCCAAGCTTCCAATGCAGGGGGCGCGGGTTTGATCCTTGGTCGGGGAACTAAGATCCCACATGCCTCGCTGTGTGGCCCCTCCCCAAAAAAGAAGATGGGAAATGTTAGAGAAGAGGTCTCTGTGTTGGATATGCTGTTTGTCCCTGCAGACCCCTCTGCCCTTCTCCCACCCTGCTCTGGGAGGCTAACCTTTGTAGATTACATCCCCGTCATCCTCAGGGTTCCCACGAGGCTGGGGGCAGGGGGAGGCACCCCCAGGCACCAGAGGGTGGGGAAACTGAGGTCGGTCTGTTTTATTCCTCTGGGCCCCTTGCAGCTCGGTTGTTGAGTTGACATTGGCTGCATTTTCTGCCAAGGTGGGCAGGCCTCTCGAGCAGGGACAGTGCCCAAGCTGGGCACAGACACCAGCCCTTTAAGGGCCCACCCTAGGCTGGTATCACCTCATTTTAGCTAACTACATCTGCAGAGACCCTATTTCCAAATCAGGTCCTACTCGGAGGTCCTGGATGAGCATGGAGTTTGGAGGATGCTATTCACTCCACTACCCCGACCTCTAAGGTCTGCTGGGCTTTGCCATCTCTTGCTGGTTTCCTTCAACCCTACCCACACCTTTGTAAAGAGTCCCTCTGTTAAACTCTCCTAAGTTCCAGGTAGCATGTACTATCTGTTCCCTGACCAGATGTGCAGTGTTCCGGCCTGTCTGAGTGGGCTGCTTTGGGAATGGGCCAAGAGAGCGAGGGTCAGGGCAACTGGCGGAAGGGATCTGAGCTGGCCCACGTCAGAGTCAGCGGCCAGTGGCCTCTCTCGGGGCCCCTTTCCCTGGTCCCCCAGCCCTCAGGAATGGAAAAGACCCTAAGACTCACATGGCAGGAAGGGCGATTTCCAAGGCCACAATCTCAGGATATTATCTGTTAAGACAACACGACTGAAACAGTCTGATCAAATCCTGCACTGACTGTCGTAAACCGGTTCTGTTCTTCACCCCTCTTCTCCACCTTGGGCAAGCTGCAACCTCAGTGAGCCTCAGTTTTCTCATCTCTAAAATGGGATCCTGATGGCTGTCCAGAGCTCCAGAAAGGACCGAGGGTGAGAATGATGGGGAAAGCACATGGCAGATGTAAAAGAAGGCATCAGGACAGTGTAAGAGCATGTGATAGTTTATGTTAACAGAGCAGGTACACACACTCAGGTGTACAAGAAATGTAAATCGTTTTTCTGTATTTGAACTTAATTTCTATTCTCGACCCCTAGTCTCCGAAGGGGCAAAACCTATTAGAGTTAGATTTCTGAGCATATTAAGTTGGAAATGCTAATTAGAGAGCCAAGTAGAGATGTTGAATAAGCACTTTGTTATCTGGAGGTCGGATGTGGGGAGTCATTAGCACAGAGATGGTATTTAAAGCATCAGAGCTAAGTGATTACAATAATGAAAGGAGTATATATGGACTGAATGTTTGTGTGACACCCCCCAAATACCTATGTTGAGATTTTAAACCCCAGTGTGATGGTGTTCGGAGGCAGGGGTTTAGGGAGGTGATTAGGCCACGAGGGCAGAGCTTTCATGAATAAATTAGTGCTGTTATAAGGGGCTCCAGAGGGCTCACTCACCCCTTCCACCAAGTGAGGACACAGAGAGAAGACAGCCATCTATGAGCCAGGAATGGGCCCTCACCAGACACAGACTCTGCCGGCGCCTTGATATTGGACTTCCCAGCCTCCAGACTGTGAGAAATAAATGACTGTGGTTTAAGCCCCCGGCCCCGTCTCTGGGTATTCTGTTATTGCAGCCCCAAAGGGCTAAGACAGGATATTTAAGCTGCCATGGAAACATAGAAGAAGGGGCAGTTGCATTATTTCAAGGAGTGAGTCTCTAATTGTGGTCCCCGGACCTGAGGCATCAGCGTCTCCCAGGAACTTGTTAGAAGTGTAGATATGGGCCCCCCTACCCCAGACCTGCTCAATCTGAGACTTAGGAGTGGGCCCAACAGTCTGAGGACACTTGACAAGCCCCCTCTAATGCTCGCCAAATTTGAGAACCCGCTTGGCCGAGGGCATCCAGACAAAAATCGCATTGGATGTTGATGGCTGACCGACAGATGCCTTTTGCTTTCTTCATGCAAAGTGGTCCCCAGCTTCTCCCCTAGGAAGCAGGCAATGTCCTCAGGAAGTTGCCAAGGCCTGAGTGACACCAGAAGGTGTCAGCTGACCGTAGGTCGCTCAACCAGAACCCACCCTAGCCCCTCCAAGTCCTTAAAAGCAGACATCAGTGGCTGGTTCCATGGTCACCATGCGTTCAGAAGGGAGAGTTTGAATGTCAGAGTGAGCAGGGGCCAGCGGGCAGTTTTCTCAGTGGGCAGCCCACCCACAACGAGAGAGAAAAAAGATTCCCAGAAATGGAGCCAAGGGGCTGGAAAGATTCTCGTAGGGGTTTGGGGTTCCTTTTTTGCAGATGAGCCAGCTTGTTTTGTGATACCGTGGTTCCCACTGCCAGCCACTTAGGAAGTGATGGATGCATCCTGAGACTTGCGCAGACATTTATGGCACCTTCAGGAGTAACAGTGACAATGGCTCTATCATGCCCCGCTGCTTCGCACCCTTGGCATTCCTCTTAATTATTTATGTATTCTAGAGCAGCCAGGTTCCTTCCCACCAGAGCTCAGAAAGGTAATAAATGAGGAAAGTCAATGGTCTGTAAATTACAACATTGATTAAAGAAGTGATTACTGATATAACTCTTGCTTGGCTATTATGCTAATGCCTGCCCGGATCCAGGACAGTGTTTACATGCTAATGACAAATCTGGGACAGGGACGAAAATTGGTTTCCCCTCTTAATCAGTATGCACACATTTTTAAACCACTCTTGACCATGACTGAGAAGATCCACCCTTGTGTTCCCCTCCCAACTGCCCCCTGCCACTGTCCCCAGCAGATGGAGGAAATTCGCTCAGCCCAGCCCTCTCCACCTGCCGCTGCAAACGGTGCGAGCTGAAGATGAAAATTGGGCCCAGAGTACCCATCCATAGTCCCTAGAAGCTGGGGAAAGAGAGCGCGATCACAAGAGTTCATTGCTCAGCGTTGGATGTTATTTAACCGGGGCCGTAGACCCCCCTGAAGAAAATGCTGCTCCTTCCAGCGTGTATAACCTGGACAGGAGACAGATAAGCAAACTGGCAGTTACAGCGTAGTGTGGTGAATGCTGGGTGAAGAGTCCATGTGTGACTTCATTAACTCTGAAATGCTACACAAAACTGTGTGTATATGCGTTTCTATGGCAAGAATTAGCTTTATGTGTATTCTCAAAGGAGTTCATGACTCCTAAAAGGTTAGGAAACACTGCTCTAGAGCTTTCTGGAAGTTTTCAAATTAACTTCCTGTGTTTCCACTGCTCTTGGCTCCATCTTATCTCAGTCTTCCACTGTATCTCCTTTGCCCCAAGATCTTTGTTTGGTTGTCTTGAAGCAAGTACCCCATGAAGAAAGGGCCGTGTTCAGGCGTCCATCCAGCTGTCCATCCATCCATTCACGCATGCACCCATCCATCCATCCATTCATCCACCCATTCATCCATCTATCCATCTATCCATCCACTCATCCATCCATCCATCCATCCATCTGTCCATCCATACATCCATCTATCCATCTATCCATCCACTCATCCATTTATCCATCCATCCATTCATGCATCCATCCATCCACCCACCCATTCATCCATTCATCCATCTATCCATCCACTCATCCATTTATCCATCCATCCATCCATCTGTCCATCCATTTATCCATCCATTCTTGTATCCATCCATTCATCCATTCAGCATCCACTTTTCTGAGCTCCCACTTCATGAGCAGCTGGTACGAGGAACCAAGAGATCAAAGAAGAAAAAGATGTACTTATTGCCTTCGAGGATTTTACAGTTTTGCAGTTGAAAATGTGAATTTACACATGGGGCTAGTGTAAATCCCATCCCATACACTTGGCTGTGCAAGATGGGTCATGTTTCTCTGTAACGCAACTTGATTTCTCTTTTCAGTTTTCAATTCATTATGGCAACGAAACATCATCCGAGGCTAATAATTTCTAGGAGACTTAACTAGTATGACGGCCTTGGGGAGGGGGCATTCTGTTCACAGTTGCTAGGGCACACCCATTATCATTCGGAGCCCACATGGGTTGCCTCTGATGTGGTCCCACCCCTGGGCACTCTGCTCCTTGCAGCCTCCTCCCAAGGGGCTCGGGCATCCTCCAGCTGTTTCTTTGCCACATGAGAATATCCGTGGGGCTGTAAATAGATGCATCTTCCTAAGGGTTTAGGCATTGAAACACAAAATCTAGACGCTTGAAGACTTTTATTTTCTTTGTCTCTGTGTTTGTTTTGCTTTGTGCTCTGTCTTGTCTCTTTCCTGAGTCCATGATCTTCTAGAAATGGGAACAGTGAAAGGAGGAAATTCAGGGGAAGGAAACATAAGTTGGTCATCACTAATGAGATTCTGCCATTCACAGGATGAACAGTAACAGTACAGATACACAAACAATCCTAGGGCTTCGGGGGAGGTGCTGCAAACAGGGAGGGAAGGGTGTTCCCAGGGAAAGGGAACTACATGTGCGAAGGCCTGAGTGTTCTCCTGACGGGGCGCCATCAGAGCTGCGTGTGATTGGAGCAAGAGTGTAGGAACTGGAAGAGTCCTGCTAGAGAGAAAGGCGGTACAATCCCTTCAGATCCTGGGAGGCTGGATGGGGCGGGACGTGGGTGTGGCTCATCTTCTGAGCAGACATCAGCCTGGAGAACAGACACCTCTGGTGCCCAAATCACATTCCCTGGGTTCACCCAGAGTTCAGTCCCAGCTGCAGTTCTGTGAAGGTTCAAGTTCACTTGGTGATTGCTACTTCTCTCAATCTGCTTCTGCTTTCCATCCCAGGGCCTGTGTCTCAGCCTAAAAGTGTGGGGAAGTTAACTCACACAGCAGCCCTCAAAGAGAGACAGGAGAGGAGCTGGTAGATAATATTCCTGCCTCTCATACTGCAGGTGGACAATTCTGTATGCTTTCCATGAGGCCCAGAAAAATGGAGCCTGATGGTCACAGCAGCAAATGCAAAGATGTACCTTTCTACCAACTTTTCTTATTTCTCTGATTCCCTCAGTCTGCTCCCTGGTCCCCCCTTCCCTGGGGTCACCTCCCAAGTAAACCAACCGCACTGAATCCTTGTCTGAGGCTCTGCATTGAGGGGAACCTAAATCAAGCATGCGTGCTTTGCTAGAGAAAAGGACAAATGGCAGAAGGGTGGCCTCCAGGGCCCCCAGGAACTTCTCCTCCTCCATCCCCTCTCTGTCCTGGCAGGTGTCCGACCGCTGCGACTACGTCTTTGTCAATGGCAAAGAGATGAAAGGCAAGGTGGACACGGTGGTGAACTTCACATACCAGCACCTGAGCGCCCCCCTGCTCATCACCGTGTGGGTGCCCCGGCTGCCCCTGCAGATCGACGTCTCTGACACGGAGCTGAGCCAGATTAAAGGCTGGAGGGTCCCCATCGTGGCCACTAAGAGGTAAGCCCGGGACGGGGAGATGCGTCAGAGCTGTGACGGCAACGGCTGTGGACACTGACCTTAACGCTAAAGGAGCCAGTGAAGAGTAGGTGATGCTGTTACCATGGTGATTACATGATGCAACGCATACATGCCTACAGCCTACCAACAACCCTCTGGGGAAACCAAGGCCCAGGGTAACCCAGCCAGGCAGGAAGGCTGCTGAGCGGCTGGGTCAGCATGAGGTCCGGTCATTTGCACTCTACACAGGCTCCTAGTAAACTGTCTCCTGCAAGTGGCCCCTCCAGAATGAAGCCACAGAAGTAACACGATTTTCTAGGCCATCCACCCCCAGGGAATTTAAGTTTGGGTTTATTTTCTCTAAGCAAAACGGTGAATCCTTTTTCTGTGCTGGATGAATATCTATAAACTTGAAAAGCTCTATGCATATCAAAATATTGGGTAAAGTCTACTTGCATTTATACTGGACCATGGGGTTGCTGTCTCCTCTTAAACCTAAACAAAAGCCTCTAATTCATTCTGACTCTGGATTGTCTCATGTAGGAGTTTGGGGTCTTGTTTTCTCAGCTCTGTGGCCCTCAGTTTAGCTAAATAAGAGTTGTTGCTGAATTCCAGTTTCCTGCATGGAATCTTCCATCTTAAACCACCACGACTATTTTCCTGACAGTCTCCCAGGCACCAGAGTCTTGATTTTTAAGGGGCAACTGGAGTCCATCTCAAGATGGATAAATGGAACAGTGAAATGGTGAATCCATTTCTACAGGGTAAACTTGAAGGCATTTGTCCTGACGGGGAGGACAGCCATGACTCCAGCCAAGACTTCAGACCATTTAGTGGTCACGAGTGGCCAAGATATGGGTTCGTTCCATGTCCCTGAAGAAGGCAGAACTGACACTTGCTGGGTTCAAATCCAAGCTCAGCTACTTTCTTGCTTTGTGAGTTTGGGCCAGCCACCCAATCTCTCTGCCTCAGTTTCCTCATCTGGACATAAGAATAATTACAGTTTTGCCTCACGGTGTTATGAGATTAAAAGAGTCCATCCATGCAGAGCTTAGGATAGACACATCTCAAGAGCATCATACCACTCTGCCCAATAGACCTTTCTACAGTGGTGGAATGTTCTAGACTCACAAGGTCCAGCATGGTAGCCACTAGCACGAGGGGTTATGGAGTGACTGAGAAATTTAATGTTTTGATTTGCTTAATTTTATTCATTGAAATTAAGTTGTAAATGGCCAGGCATGGTTCTCTGCTACTTTGTGGACAGTGTAGGTTTAGTAAATATTAGTTCTTCTATCTTTTATTTGTCAATAAATGTCTTCAAAAGAGAGATGGGATTTTTTGTGGGTTACCTATATAAGGAGGGATAGGATGTGGAGAAATCCTTTGGGTCATGCTGTTTAGTGGAGAGAGATATTCACCTTTTCTTCTCAATTAAGTCTTACCTTCCTCCTTTGGCAAGTACAATAAAGCTTGCTTCTTTGCATTATTAAAAAAGAGAGAGAGAGAGAGAGAGAGAGAGGTGTTTCACACTTTGTGCTGCCCGGTGATAGAGCTGGCGCTCCTGTGTGGTCCTGAGGCTCCTGCCCGGGATGCTGTCTCCTGTAGGTTGACGGGGGCACCTGCCTCGTGACTCGAGAGCATCTTGGATTCCATCCCCTGACCTGAGAGCCTCTTCTCTTTTCCCACCAGGCCCACGCGAGACAGCGAGGATGAGGATGAGGAGGAGAGGCGGGGCCGAGGCTGCGCCCTGCAGTACCAGCACGCCACCGTGCGGGTCCTCACGCAGTTTGTGTCTGAGGGCGCCAGCCCCTGGGGCCGGCCAAGCCACCTGCTCAGTCCCGACTGGCAGTTCGACATCACCCACCTGGTTGCAGACTTCATGAAGCTGGAGGAACCCCACGTGGCCACTCTCCAGGACAGCAGGATCCTGGTCGGGAGGGAGGTTGGCATGACAACCATCCAGGTAGGAAGCCGGAGCTGGGAACTTCTGCACACCAATCACCGAATGTGGTACCCAGCCCTGGGGGAGGCTCACTAGATGGGCGGGTCCTCGTGGCCAATTCCTTGTCCTCATGATGGCATCCTGGGGCCCCCGAAAGGTGAGCCTGGACCAGCTCTTTGAGCCCCAAGCTCCTTCCAAACAGAGTTGAGAAGGTGGTGGCCACACCCCTTAGCACCGCTCTGACCCCATCACTGCTGCGTACTCCATTCCCACCGCCCCACCCCGCCCCACCCTGACTCTGCTCCTCCGCCCTCAGTGCCCGCTTTCCAGATGCGCACCTCCTACACCCTCTTAGGACCTTCCCCCATCTCTGCACTGCTCCTACCGGTGACCAAAGAAGGATGCGTCCCTTCTTCCCTTCCTCCCTTCTTTCCTCAAGTCAGTCTGTCATTCTGTCATATAGTCATTCGACAAACTCTCTTCAAAATCCGACTGCCTCTTTTGCTCAAGGAAATGTACAGAATGGTGGGATTTCAGGACAGATGACAGGGCATGAGGGCCTTTTAGTCAACCCATCAAGTCCCACCCTACTGACTCCACCTTTTTGGTTTTTTGTTTGTTTGTTTTTTAATTTTATTGAAGTAGAGTTGATTTACAATGTTGTGTTAGTTTCAGGTGTACAGCACAGTGATTCAGTTATACATATACATATATCCATTCTTTTTCAGATTCTTTTCTCATATAGGTTATCACAGAGTATTGAGTAGAGTTCTCTGTGCTATACAGTAGGTCCTTGTTGGTTATCTGTCTTACAGGTAGTCGTGTGTGTGACTCCACCTTTTTGGAATGTCATTCTGGATCCTTTCACAACCACCCCAGGTGGAAATGATAGATACGTTTCTACCATTTCACCTGAGACATCTCAGGTCCTACATGTGGTTTATGAGATAAGGCAGAAAGTAACATTTCAGCAGAGGACACATTGTGCTGGGGGCCCGAGGGGAGAGTAAACTATTTACAATTCAGGTCTCCAGTTGATTCCGTAATTCACCTAGAATGGGATTTGGGCTGTGCAGAGTCAGTTTGTGTGCGACTCTTCACAGGTCCAGGCAGCAGAATTGTCGCGTACGGTTGACCAGGTTGTGTGGTACGCAAGAGAGCCTCATCTAAATGGGGAGGGTCATTTCCTTTCAAAGACAGAATGGAGGGCTTCTCTGGTGGTGCAGTGGTTAAGAAGCTGCCTGCCGGTGCAGGGGGCACGGCTTCGATCCCTGGTCTGGGAAGATCCCACATGCCGTGAAGCAACTAAGCCCATGCGACACAACTACTGAGCCTGCGCTCTAGAGCCCGCGAGCCACAACTACTGAGCCCATGCGCCTAGAGCCCGTGCTCCGCAACGAAGGTAGCCCCCGCTCGCTGCAACTAGAGAAAGCCCAAATGCAGCAACAAAGACCCAACGTAGCCAGAAATAAATTAATTAATTAAAAAAAAAAAAAAAAGACAGAATGGATTTTAATTTTTATGTCCGTTTTCCAAAAGATAGAGCTAAAGTGTCTCGGGGAGGGGTGACTTTATCTGATTCTCACAAAGGCCGAGTACGGGCCAGTGTATATAGTGAAGTAGATGTGTGGCTCCTTCACACTATATTCTGGACCCTGTTTAGGATGGAGGGAAAGGTTCCAACATCCAGAAGCAGGTGTGACGGATTTATCTTGTGTCCTGCCCAGGTGCTGTCCCCACTGTCTGACTCCATCCTGGCCGAGAAGACAGTAACCGTGTTAGATGACAAAGTCTCGGTGACAGACCTGGCCGTCCAGTTCGTGGCTGGGCTGTCGGTCACCCTGCACCCCAGCACAGAGAACAGCAAGGCCGTCACGGCTGTGGCCACAGCTGAGGAGCTGCTGAGAACCCCCAAACAGGTCGGGGCCTGGACGCCGGAGGTCGAGGGGAGCAAGGCTGGTTGCCACATCTGCTTCAGCCAAAGCGGAGGGAGGTGGGAGGAACGGGGGCAGGGTGCCCAACCCACATTCCAGGGTGGAGTGATGCGGGCTGTGTAAAGTGCACGTGGTTACACCGTCCAAGAAGCGGGGTCTGTGGTGAACCAGAATAATGGTTCCCAGTGCACAGGGATGGATTAGCCATCTGTGCAACGAACTGTCAGAAGCCTAGCAGCTTAAGACGACCACCACTATCGTTCACAGCTCTGCGGGTCAGGAGTCCAGGTGGGCTCAGCTGGGTGCCATGCTCCTGGGTTCACAGGCTGAGAGCAAAGCCTCTTATCAGGACGCTCTGGGGAAGAATCTGCTCCTGCGCTCACTGGTGTGGTTGGCAGAATCCAGTCCTCTGTGCAGCTGAGCGCCTGAGGTTTCTGCTTCTTTGCTAGCTGCTGGCTGGGAGCCTCTCTCTGCCCACACCACCCCCCCCCCCCCCGCCACCCCATCATCTTCAGAACCAGTAACGGTGCGTGGAGTTCTTCTCGTGCTTTCAACCTCTGACTTTCCCTCTGCCACCAGCCAGAGAAACTCCTCTGCTTCCAAAGGCTCCTGTGACTACAGCAGACTCACCCGGCTCAGCCAGGCAGCTCTCCCTAACTTCAACTGTGCATATATAACATCATCATGGGAGGGACATCTCGTTATGCTCCCAGGTTCCAAGGATTAGGGCGGACCATTCTAGAAGTGCTGCGCGTTGCTACCTGGTATGGTTCCAGAGCATGACCAGCTGGGACCTGGAGTCGGTTCCCATCCTGGTCCAGCTCCCGGTACGGGGGCCTCTGCTCACCTCTCCTGGGGGCAGGAAACTGGCCTGGCGTTTGCTGGTTCAGAAAGAGCAGAGCAAGCAAAGTGGGGAGACAAAGCAGAAAGCGTGGAGCTATTTGCTGAGAACCGGTAATTAATCAGGGGATAAGTGACATTGCCACCTCCCTGGCATGGGGCAAGGCCACCCATCAGTATCCAGCCTCACCCATCTGTCTTCATTGGCTGATGGTAATTGGAGCGCCCCGGCGCTGCCTAAGGGGATCTATGGATAGAGTTCATTCAATTTGCAGACACGACTCTTGAAAGAATAGGAGCTCTAAATCATGCCTGGACGTGTTGTTAGTTTAAGTATTTCAGAATTTCTCATCTTTGGGGAATTGCGTTGGCTTCTCCCGAGACAACCCGTATGTTCCAACCTCGCTGTCATGAGCTAATGGAAGGACTTGGTCTCAATCACACAGCAGGGATGATGGAGATGGAGGTTGGCAAGCCCGCGGGGTTCTGAGGGCTTAATTCGGATTGCCTGCCATTCAGGGGGCTTGTCTGATGTTAAGTTCATTCTCCGTCTAGAGTTGATGAAGAAAAATGAACTCAAGGCAAAAAGTCAGCCAAGATGAACTTGCATGCTGCGTTAACAATGTTTTATCTCAGCCCTTGGAGTGTGGAAGGCTGGCCCCTTGTTCTTGATATTTCCAACTTTGAAATACAAAATCTGAAAGATGGCTATGCCGTGAATATGAGGGCAGTTGCACTCCCCTGTGCCCTATTAGTGCTAAAGAAAGCTAGGCTAGTGAAGTGAAATGAGGTCTCCCCCGACATGAATGCATTCGACTGAGGCTTTAGAAGAGGGCCCGTCCGACTGTACGATTTGTAAGTTGATGAAGCTAAAGGAGAGGAGGGCGGTGGGGAAAATTCCTGAACCGGTCGCGTCTTAGCTTTGATTCCCCCAAAAGCTGAGCCTGAGATGAGGATCCACGTACAAGGACTTCATCTGGGCGGTGAAGGGAACACCAGAAGGGCGTCGGGAAGTGAGGGAAGGAAGGGAAGACAGCCAAAAGAGTGTGTTCCCAACTCAGCCGCCACTGTGGGCTACTGGAGCCTGGGTCTCCTGGGGAAACTGTCAGCCAGTGTAGAAAAGGCTGGAGAGTCATTGTAGCTGAGGGCAAGGAAGCTGGGATATTTATTACACCTCCCGTCAGCCCTTAGTGGAGGGCTGCTTCTGGAGGGTGTTAATTTCTCAGCATTTCTGGCTGCGGGCATGACCGCGTGGGTTCCAGAGGCCAGAATGCCCTCAGGCAAAACCACCTTGCGGGCTTGACAGCTGAAAGTTAAGCAGGCAGGTATTGTCGGAAAGTGGGCAGGTGCCAATGGCGAGCACACACCATCTTTAGACTTCGTGAACATTCTCACTCACTCCTAACAGGAAGCTGGTGATAGTCTGGGCTTTTCCTTACAAGTGATAGAGGCCTAACTCGGGCTGGTTGAGTCAGACGTCAGGGTTTATCAGTTCATGTCCAAGCATTTGCATCTTCAGGTAAAGCTAGATCTGGATGCTCCAGTGGTGTCATCAGAAACCTTCATTTCTATTATGGGCACTTGTCCTCAATTTTGGAAAATGTCCAGCCCTTATTTCTTTGACTCTTGAAGTCCTCCCAAATTCTTTGCTTCTGGAACTCCTAACAGAAAACTGTTGGTCATTCTCATTCTCTTTCTCATTCCTTTCAACCTTCCTTTCCTATGTTTCATCTCTTTATATTCCTGTGGTTACATTCTGGGTAAGTTTCTGGGCTCAGTCTCCCATTACACTAATTCTCTCCTCAACCATGTCTAATCTGCTCTTCAAACTATCCACTGAGTAATTAATTTCAACCGGAGTATTTTTCATGTCTAGAAGTTCTGTGTGGTTCTTTCCACAGCTCCCTGTTCTTTTTCCGGTGACTCCCACTCTTTCAGTGTAGTTTCTACTCCTTTTTACTCTCTTTAACTATTGTTTTTTGGCTTATTTTTGTTGTTGCTTTGTTTTATTTTATAGTCTTTTTCATTTATTATCTCGAATCCTTCATCTGCTGATCTTTCTATGTGAAAGTCTTACGGTTTTCTCTCATGGTAGAGCCTTCCCTCCTAGGGATTGTAATTTTTTTTATCATGAGCACCTCTTGAGCTGTGGTTGCTTTGTTTTGTATGGTTCCTGAGGCATTCCTGAGCAGTTTTGCATGTGTATGGGTCCAGTTTCAAGTAAATGTCTTGCAGCTCCTTCACCATCAGGTGTTATAACTCCAGACTCCCCGCTCCTGGGGAAGGCGTGAGGTTCTGATTTCCAAGGGAGACATTTTCACACCCAGTGCTTAGCGCACAGACAAGCATCACGGCTGTGCCTCTGGCCCAGTGGGTAGGCTTTCTCACCCCCATATGTGGAGAGGAGTCCTGGCTTTACGTAAAAGCTTTCACCCCAATCTGACACATGCCTAGTTGGGCATCACCATCCCAGCCACTGGCTGGTAGGTCTTCTGAGCACCTCTGCACGCCCTCAAGCCGTCTCAGTAACAGTTACCTATTTGTACCGCTCTAGTATGCCTTCCCTTTTCATTTCTGATTCCTGGGAATTTGCATCTCTTATTTGTATATTTTTACCTAGTTTTTAACTAGTTTATACTTAGCCAGTCTTCTTTGTTGTTGAGACGTGCTCTTAAGATTCTCTCTCTCTCTCTCTCCCCCTCCATCTCTTATCTTTCTCTCCCTTGTGCTGGCCTCAGGTTCCAGCAGACTGTCCCTAAGTGGTTGCAGGATGGCCACTTCCCATTCCAGCTTGCATCCCAACTCAGTAGTTCCAGGGGAAATAAATTCTGCTCTAATTCCAACAAAAGCCCAGAGATCACGTCCCATTGGCTGGTTTGGGTCATGTGCCTCTTTCTGAGCCAATCACTGTGAAAAGGGTAGTAAAATGTTCTGATTGGCCAGACCTTGGACACGTGCCCACCTCTGGAACTGGAGAGGCGGGTCCCTCCCACCCATACTCCTCCAACTCTGAATGGAGAAAAGGCATGGTTCTGAAAGGAAAATTAGTGTTCTAGCCCCCATCGGAAAGGAGGAATGGAAACTGGTCAGGCCAAAAAGATGTCCATCCCAGACCCTATGGTTTAGGTATTCACATTCCCACTTTCAGTTGGGGAAACTGAGGCCCAGAAGAATTGTTTTAAAGAAAAATGTTCCCGGGGAAATAGTGGATCCATGTATTTAATTCAAAACTCCCACTTCAAACCCTCTGCCCTTTGCCATGGTGTCCAGAGGCCAGGATTAGAGGAACACAGGATCCTTTACCCACAACAGACCCCTGGGGTTCCGTTAGCTCTTCCCAGCCATGAGGTCACTGCCCATTTCCTTCCCCCCTCTGCACCCTGCTTCACCTTCATAACATCCAGCAGATTGTCCAACAGGAGCTCTCCTGGCCATTTCACAGCCAGTGCCAACCCATCTCCCTCCTAACCTCCAATCACCTTCCTTCCTCCCTGTACATTGAACTGTACATTAAAAAGTAAAACTTAGGGAATTCCCTGGTGGTCCAGTGGTTAGGACTCTATGCTTTCACTGCTGAGGGTGCAGGTTCAATCCCTGGTCAGGGAACTAACATCCCACAAGTAATGCAGCACAGCCAAAAAAAAGTAAAAAATAAAGTAAAACTTAGCACATCAAACTTATGCAGAACTAACATCCCAGCCCAGCTCCAGGAAACATCCCAGCCTGCCACGATAAACAGCCGTGTATTGTTTACTCCCTGTCAGTCTTCTGTCCAAGACTACTCAGTGTCTGGCGCATGGCCTGACACCGAAGAGGCTTTTAATACATGTCCCTGAAATGATCAGATGAATGAAAATTGGACCACTCAATGCCTGTTCTTAGAGGACAGGGAAGAATTCCAGACACATCACAATTGTTTCCTTCAATCCCTGGCCTGGTCAGTGACCTCAGAGTCAAAGGCAGCCAGGAGACTGACCAGCAACCGTGGTTAAAACTCGAGACGAACTGACTGTACTCAAACCCAGCTCTGCCACTTGGCGGTGGAAACTTGGGTGAGCCTCGGGTCCCCCCTGTGATCCAGTCTACTCACCTGCAGAATGAGAAATATAGATAACAGCATGTACCTTGCATACTGTTGTGGTGATTCAATGAGTTGATCAGGAAAACCACTTAGAACAGTGGCTGGTACCCAGGAAGCACTAGGGACACCTCAGCTACCATCAGCACCGCGGCAGGTGGAATAATGGCGCTCCATAGATGGTCACCTGTTTCCTAGACCCTGTGAATACGTCACCCGATGTGTCAGAGGGGACCGTGCACGTGTGATTAAGGAGCTTGAGATGGAGAGATCACCACGGATTACACGGAGAATGGAACATACTGGACTCAATGTCATCACAAGGGTTCTGATAGGAGGGAAGAGGGGGCGTCAGATTGAGCAGTAGTAGATCATGTGAAGAGCCAGCAGACACGCTCAAGTGACATCACTGGTAATAAATTCAATGGAATAAATAAATAAATAAACAAACAAACAAATTCAATGGAGCCTAAATTCAGTGAGGGCTTTTCATGGCGTCTTTTCCCTGGGTAAGGATTACACTGGAGCTGTCATTGCCTGTCTACATTGGTTCTTGGTTCCATTAAGGTGACTCTCGGATCTTGATATAAAACCTGGATTTTTTTCCCCCAGGTTCATCAGCCACCAGGTCTGGATTCTGAGTCCTGCCCCTAAGTCTTCGGGTTCTGTTCTAGAATGGGGGCAGGCGCGATGCCCAGAGAAGAGGCGTCTCCCCCCCCCCCCCCTCTCGCCTCCCCCGTGGTTTTCTAACTGCCCCTCTCCCCGCAGGAAGCCGTGCTCAGCACTTGGCTCCAGTTCAGCGATGGCTCAGTGACACCTCTGGACATCTACGACACCAAGGACTTCACCCTGACCGCCACCTCCCTGGACGAGGCCGTCGTGTCCGTCCCCCAGCCCCGCTCGCCCGGGCGGCCCGTGGTCACGGCCGAAGGGGAAGGCCAGGGACCCCTGGTCCGAGTGGACCTGACCATCGCGGAGACTTGCCAGAAATCCAAGCGCAAGAGCGTCCTGGCCGTGGGCGTCGGCATCGTCAGGGTCAAGTTCGGCCAGAACGACGCCGACTCCAGCCCCGGCGGGGACCACGGGGAGGCCGAGATGAAGAACCACGCCAGCGACCGGCGCCACAAGGGCCAGGAGGGGCACTGGTACGGCAGCTCCTCCGCGGAGCGCGAGGAGGGGGCCCTCCGGAGGGGCAGCCCCACGGCCAAGTCGCTGCTGGACAACAAGGTGGGCAAGAACAGCCGGCTGGACGGGGGCCGGCTGGCGGGCGAGGGCCAGCTGCAGACCATCCCCATCGACTTCGCCAACTTCCCGGCGCAGGTGGACCTGCCGCAGGCGGGGGGCGGGCCGGGGCCCGGCGACCTGGTGCAGGCGCCCCGCGGCCTGAGCGACCTGGAGATCGGCATGTACGCCCTGCTGGGGGTCTTCTGCCTGGCCATCCTCGTCTTCCTCATCAACTGCGCCACCTTCGCCCTCAAGTACAGGCACAAGCAGGTGCCCCTGGAAGGCCAGGCCTCCGTGACCCACTCGCACGATTGGGTGTGGCTGGGCAACGAAGCGGAGCTCCTGGAGGACGCGGGCGACGCGTGCCCCCGGCAGGACGAGCGCACGACCGTCATAGACGAGAGCAACCGTCTCCTGCTCAGCGGCGGTTCCCAGAAGCACGGGCAGAGCCAGGTCCCCAGGCCCGCCGACTCCGGGGACAGGCAGGGCAGGGGCCAGACGCACGAGCCCCTGCACTCACCCACCTCCAAGAGGAAAAAGGTGAAGTTCACCACCTTCACCACCATCCCCGCCGACGACAGCTGTCCCACCGTGAACTCCATCCTCGGCGGCACCGACGAGGACATCAAGTGGGTGTGCCAGGACGTGGGAGTGGGCGCCCCCAGAGAACTCAGAGACTGCCTGGAGAAGTTCAAGGACAAAGCCTAGGCCCCTCTGGGCCGAAGGGCCAGCGCTTGGACGCCCTCCTTCGGTTCCAGAGCAGATCTGGGGCTGAACAGGGAACCGTTGGGGTCCCCTTGGAAACCAGTTGGAGATTCTGAAGCCGGAAAGGGACATTTTTTTGTAATCAAAGGTTGATGACAGCAGTTGTTCGCAAGTCGGCGGAATAAACTCGGGGAAGGGAGCTTCTGGAGACGTTTGACCTGCGCGGGGCCAAATTGGGAAGGTTATTTTATGAGTCAAAATATAACCCAGACAAGCTACCAAAAAGTATTTGTTAAAAAAAAAAAAAAATGCAAAAAGACAAATAAAAAGACAAGTAATCATCTGTTTATATTTCTAATAAAGGAGCAAAATATATTAAAACTAGGGCCTGCTAAGAGACATTTTCCGTTTTAATTCAATATTCCTTTTCCGAGGACAGCCTTGGACTGTCACCCTGGGCTTGGGGAGGAGACGTTTCTGAATATTGGCTGCCTCTTGGGATAGACCTGAGGATTTTTACATCTCTACTTAATCATCTTTTCTTTTTCCACATTCTCTTTTTTTCCCTCCTTTTTTTCTTTTTGTGTCTTAGACTTCCATTTGATTTATATTTAATGTTTATTCCTGAGGATCCAATAGTATATTTTCCTAAATTAAACAAAGTATATTCCTATACATCAGATGAATGCTTAGAAACGATGTCATTTAATCCACTCTTTAAGTATTACGTTTGATGCTTTTCTGTATCCCTCCAGCCTTGTTGATATTTGCTGGGTTTTCTACAATCAGGGGGAGTTCGCAGAGCCTTTGGGGGGATGGGGGAAGATGCCTTCACCCATCGCCACTACACCCACCACAGGGCCAAAGCCAGCGGGTGGGACATTGGCAGAGGCTGGACCAGTGGGACACGGCCAGCAGCACAGAGCCCAGTCTGGTTCCCCTGACCCCACCAGGACTCCATCACTGGTGTCGTGCGGGTGCTTCTCCCAGGGGGAAGATGAGGTCAGATCCACAAGAGAGAAACCAGACCCAAGAGTAATCAGCACCAGCCTCACAGGGTAGATCTATCCCGAGACATGCTGATATTGCCAAATGAACAAGGATTAAAAAAAACTGTCTGAGGGTTTTTCAGTTGTTTTTCTTACCTCGTTAGGCAGGGTATACCAGCATAAACGGAAAACACGAAAATCTACGTTAGATTGTCAATCAACTGTGCTTTTTGGTACCAGCCTAATCGTGTAGCAGCACATTGCAAAATGCACTCATCCAAAGTGAAGTGTACGAGGCAGAGGAGACCACGAGGTAGGGACACAAAGCCCAAGACTCCGTTCTGTCCGCAGCTGCTTGGGGACGAAGCCGCCCGGCTGTCACGTGATGCTCTCCGTGGGGCGGCGCCCGCAGATACCGGCAATGCTTCCTGTTTTTATTTTTTTAATTACTAAAATCGATAGCTAAGAAAGGGTCCTCGAAGCCTCATAACCTTAGCTGGACCTTTTAAAAAGATATTTCTAGCACATATTAGAGACGGGAAAAAGGAGCTATTTATTTATACCTGTGATGCCAATTGTCATTAAAACATTTTCCATGGCTTGACAAGTCAGTATCTTGTGGGCTGTCTCTTATTTCACTTAACTCCTATTATTTCTTCTCCCCGCCAAATGTACAACTTGTTAAAGAAATAAACCGTCTGCTAGTCTAGAAGGAAAACTATACACTGTTGGCTTGTTTTCCTCTTGGTTTCTTGGCTGATCCAGAGTAATTCCTAACAAGGGAAACTTTCAATCACCTGTCCACTGTCATCTACATCAGCAGTTCTCAAACGTGGGCATGCTCAGGGTCACCAGGAGAAAATGTGCATTCCTGATGTGTTCCAGGGTGATGCCAATGCTGTTTGCCCCCCCCCATCCCCATCCCCACCCAGTGAACTTCCAATTCACATCGAAGGAGAAGGAGAGCCTTGACATTGAATGGAAAACTGTGTTGATCTCTCATCTGGGGAAAAGGTGTACTTTTATTCTGATTATTTTTGCATTTGTTGTTGTTTGAAGTTCCAGTAGGATTGTGGTTCCTTTGGCTGGTTGAGGGAAGAGAATTTTTTGGTTGAAGACAAGAGAGTGACTTTTTTAAAATAAGTTTTATGTTTTTAATTTTTAAAAAAATTTATATAATTTTTTAACAACTTTATTGGAGTATAATTGCTTTACATTATTGTGTTAGTTACTGCTGTATAACAAAGTTAATCAGCTATACATATACATATATCCCCATATCCCCTCCCTCTTGCGTCTCCCTCCCACCCTCCCTATCCCACCCCTCTAGGTGGTCACAAAGCACCAAGCTGATCTCCCTGGGCTATGCAGCTGCTTCCCACTAGCTACCTATTTTACATTTGGTAGTGTACATATGTCCATGCCACTCTCTCACTTCGTCCCAGCTTACACTTCCCCCTCCCCCTGTCCTCAAGTCCGTTCTCTACGTTTGCATCTTTATTCCTGTCCTGCCCTTAGGTTGTTCAGAACCTTTTTTTTTTTTTTTTCATTCCATATATATGGGTTAACATACAGTATTTGTTTTTCTCTTTCTAACTTACTTCACTCTGTATGACAGACTCTAGGTCCATCCACCTCACTACAAATAACTCAGTTTTGTTCCTTTTTATGACTGAGTAATATTCCATTGTATACATGTGCCACATCTTCTTTATCCATTCATCTGTCAATGGACACTTAGGTTGCTTCCATGTCCTGGCTATTGTAAATAGAGCTGCAGTGAACATCGTGGTACATGACTCTTTTTGAATTATGGTTTTCTCAGGGTATATGCCCAGTAGTGGGATTGCTGGGTTGTATGGTAGTTCTATTTTTAGTTTTTTGAGAAACTTCCCTACTAATAACAGTCTTATTGAGACATAATTCACGTAACATAAAATGGATCCATTTAGAGTGTACAATTCAATGGTTTTTAGTATATTCAGAGTGGTACATCACATCAATTTTAGAAAATTTTCATCATTCCAAGAAGAAACTCCATACTCATCAGATTCACTCCCCATTTGCCCACCCCCTCACCAAATTCCCAGCCCCAGGCAACCATGGATCTACTCTCTGTCTGCATGGATTTGCCTGGGGGTGGCGGGGGGCTAGTATCTATATCGTTATGGGAGAGTCTGTGAGAAGCCGATGGGATTCATATTATTGTCACTGTTTTTTGTTTTTGGCCGCGACACGTGGCCTTGTGGGATCCTAGTTCCCCAACCAGGGATTGAATCCGGGCCCTCAGCAGTGAAAGCACGGAGTCCTAACCACTGGACCGCCAGGGAAGTCCCTGTGAGTGTTTCTTAATCGAGGCACCAGGGGAGCTCTGTTTTCCCACAGCGTGGCTGCACGTGTGCAGTAAAAGAGCCTGCGGTACCTCTTCTGGAGAAACCACGTCCACTCCTAAATCGAGCTCCCTACCTAGCCAGCGCATGTATTGCTTTAAAAGAATCAGGCTTCAGGGCTTCCCTGGTGGCGCAGTGGTTGAGAATCTGCCTGCCAATGCAGGGGACACGGGTTCGAGCCCTGGTCTGGGAAGATCCCACATGCCGCGGAGCAACTAGGCCCGTGAGCCACAACTACTGAGCCTGCGCGTCTGGAGCCTGTGCTCCGCAACGGGAGAGGCCGCGACAGTGAGAGGCCCGCGCACCGCGATGAAGAGTGGCCCCCGCTTGCTGCAACTAGAGAAAGCCCTCGCACAGAAACGAAGACCCAACACAGCCAAAAATAAATAAATAAACTACATTCCTTTAAAAAAAAAATTATTTTTCCACTTTCAAAAGTAGCCCAAGAGCATTGTAAACAATTTATAAAAATGACCGAATTCACTCCCGTTGGAGCTTTGGTGATGTCCTTCTAGGTTTTTGCCCTCGGATGCCTTTTTTCTTCCGCGGTTGAGATCAAAGTGCAAAAATTGCTTTTTAAGTATAATTAACAGGGGAAGTTCTGCAGCCTTCAATCGGAGGTGATAGGGCTCCCATGTGCATGGGACAGATGGTGGGCTGCATGAGGGGGCCCCTCGGGGCAGGGGGAAACTGGGGACTAAAATCCAGCCCAATCTTTGCTTGTCAATATACCTGCACCTGGAGGAGAAGCTTACGGCTCTCCTTTGAACAAGAATACCATCTGCTTGCCAAGCGGGCAGCCTGGGCTGCACTTTCCAAGTGGAGGCTCCAGTTTACATCTTGCCCTCAGGGCAAACGGAGCCCTGGAAGATGAGGTGAAAGGGATCGAGGTGATGGCCAGCCTGCGTCAGTGAGTAGCCTGCCTTCTGTGACGGTGATGAAGGAGTCGCTCATACAGACGAACTCTTCCATGGCTAATAATGACACAAGCGGCCTAAAGGCTGCAGAACAGCTGTTTCAAGGCACTGGAGCGCAACTGCAGTTGAGACAGGCTGGGACCTGAGAGCCGGCGCCTTTTGCTGCAGGACTTGCACCTGGACACACGTCTCCTCCAGTAACAGAATACGAAGAAACAACAAGGGACTAAAGATAACTGCGTGCATGAGCAGTTGGGGCAAATTATGGACAACAAGGTACAAAAAGACCAAAAACCCAACTGCCACTTCTGAAGAGCCTGGAGCAAAAGCAGGGGGTCGGGGAAACAACGCAGGGTACTGCGCATGCCCCCTGCACTCAACACCACCAAAGGGGCGGGCAGACCACCTAAGCCACGCCTCCAGCCCGACCCCTGGGCACACCCCTACCCTCACCCCATATAAAGAACGGGCTCACCCCCGCTTCGGGGAGCAAGCAAGGGAACCTGATGCTTGTTTTCGCTCCGCCTGCAGCAGCAGGGGCCCCAGTAAAGCCTTGCTTGAATTTCTTGTCTGGCCTCTGATCAATTTCTACTGATTAAGGAAGCCAAGAACCCTGGTTGGTACCACGGTGATGGAGACGGGAGGGCAAAGATCCCAGGGAGCGGGGACGGGCACAGAGGTGAGCCCCACATTGGCCACCAAGCTCTCTCCTTGGGGTGTTGTCCACGCACACGGTATTGCTCAGAGGCTGAACCAAACGTGACAGCCCAGAGCTTGCAATAGGCTCACCGGGCTGGACAGACAAATACTATGTCCAGGACACTGGAGGCAGCAGGGAACTGAGGGTCTGAAATTCCTGAGATAAGAGATTTGCAGGGAAGTGAGTCCAGTGAACAATTTCCTCTTCAGGAAACTGCCAGCTTCTCAACTGGACATGAAGCTAAGAAAACAAGATAGGGAGGTGTTAAAGGCTAAGCTGTTAGGTGGGTGATCTCCTAGCACTCTTTTTGGCTCAGGGCCACCCTGGGGGGATGTAAATTCCCAGGCACTCCCTGGCGTCTGTGCAGGTCAGCAAAGTGGGATTTGGTAAGAAAAAGCCTCAGGTGCTGGATCTTGGAAAGGAAAGCAGGTGAAATTGGGCACACGCGGGCTGGTACCCAGAGGTAGGGATCCAGGCACTCTCCATTATAAGTATTAATCAAATCTTCACACACAGCTTTGCAAAAGTTTCAACTATGGCAGAAGAGAGGTAGCTGGGTCAGGAACAGCTCTGATGAGACACTCAAGGTGGCCAGGGACGTCAGAGAGGGCCACTCTGAGGACATGTGGCCTGGAGCATGGGATTCCTTAGAGGCATTAGGATGTGATCTAGGTAAAACACCAGACAGAGGGAAGCACAGGTGCAAAGACCCTGCACAGGGAGGTGAGCGCGCGGCAAGGACCAGCCATTGAAAAAACATGTGGCTGGAGAGATTGGTTTCCCAGCAGCACGAAAATGGGTTCACGCATATAAAAATTCACTCTCTCTTCCCTCACGACTGTGGAGGACACAGCTCTACTGGGGACAGAGGTCAGAGGCCCAGATAACATATTGGCTTTTTAAATGCACATGTTTTCCAAGTTCTTTATTCAAACCTTTGGCCAAATAATAATGTTTTGGATTGGTCTCTGCATCTCAAAATTTCCACCTGGAAGAAGCTAAAATTGGGTGGTTTTCCTAAGTAAGTCCTTCTAAACACCAAACAAATAAACGAAAAGAAAACCCAAGGGCTGTGACAGTCGACTCCTGCTTTAGGAGTTCTCTGAGGTGGAGATGCTCACTTAAACATTTGGATCTGCAAATGAACTTACTTACAAAACAAACAGACTTACAGACATAGAAAACAAACATATGGTTATCAAAGGGGAAAGGGGGGAAGGGATAAATTAGGAGTATGGGTTTAACAGACATACATTACTATATATAAAATAGATAACCGGGATTTCCCTGGTGGTGCAGTAGATAAGACTCTGTGCTCCTAATGCAGGGAGCCCAGGTTTGATCCCTGGTCAGAGAACTAGATCCCACATGCATGCCACAACTAAGAGTTCGCACGCCACATCTAAGGAGCCCGGATGCCACAACTGGCGAGCCGCAAGTAAGGAACCTGCCTGCCTCAACTAAGACCCAGCGCAACCAAATAAATAAATAAATAAATATTTTTTAAAAAATAGATAACCAACAAGAATTTACTGTGTAGCACAGGGAACTACATTCAGTATCTTGTAAAAACCTATAGTGGAAAATAATCTGAAAAAGAATATATGTGTGTGTGTATATATATATATATATATATCTGAATCACTTTGCTGTACACCTGAAACTAACACAATACTGTAAATCAACAATAGCTCAATAAATAAATAAATAAATAAATTTGGATCAAGAAGAGTTTACAAAGTAGAACTAGGAAGAAGAGGAAAGTCAGGTTATCCTGTTACCATTCTCTTTCAGACAGAACATTAGGTAATGTTTCAAAGAATGAAGCAAATTATGACTTTTTTTTCAATTTATATTCTACCGACCAGAATGTTCTGTCCAAAAAGCCTTTTTTTCCTCTGTCAAAGAGGGCATTTGGGTGGAAAGAAATTACCAGACTGTGAAATGTCATTGATTTAAAAACTTGAGGTTAAGTTCGGGGTCCAGATTTACATTTTCTCTCATTTATGTTGTCCCCTAAGTGAAGGGTGGGATTGGAAGAGCCAGGCCGTGTTGAACGGTGAGATCTCAGGAAGCGGTGACTTTCAGAGCTTTGCTTCTTCCGTGGAAAGAGAGAGTCATTACATGAAATGACTGGATATAGTCAGGAAAACCGGGGCACAGACAGGATGAAATTCATTCATCTGTTCATTCAATAAATACTGAGAACTTTCTATGAATAAGACACTCGTCCGTGTACTTGGAATAGTAGACAAGAGGGTTTGGGTCTTTATCCACATGGAAAGTATATTCTTATAGGGAAAATAGATAAACATGAGCTAAATCTGTGAGATGCTATCAGACTGTGAAAATACAGTGCCACGAAGGAAATAAACAGAGCGGTGAGGAATCATTGGACGCCATGCGTGGAAGGGGACTGCTTCCCACGGGGTAGGTGTGAGACAACATTTACGCTGAGAATTTAGGAATAAACCCAGCTATCCCTGGGTAACAGGGTTCCAGACAAAGAGAACGGTAGGTGCAAAAGCCTGAAGCAAGAATGAGCGGATGGCTGTATTTGAGAACTAGAAAAGTGCCAGTGTGGCTGGGAGGCAGAGGTTGCAGGATGAAATGGTGGGGAATGATGCCAGCCCAGAATGGCATAGGAAGGGGAGCGGGCAACGTGGAGGCCTCTGGAGGGTTCTCAACAGGAGAGTGAACGTCCCTGAATCGTGCTCAAAAGATCGGTAGCACCATCGTGAGAGGAGAGCTTTGGGGAGAGCGTCCCATCAGGATGGGGCTCATTCCACCCTGTGCTGGCTTCCTTCTTTTTCTCCTCTCACTTCCCCAGGTCCGTTTTGGTGCCTCCTCGGAATGAGCTATTGCAAAATTAATCACTCGCTCCCAAACCCTTGTCCCAGATTTTGCATCCGGAGGAACTCAATCTAAGATGTAAGACCAGCAGGATTTGCTAATAGATCACATCTAGGGTTAAGGAAAAGGAAAGATTCTGGGATTTTTAATTGTGCAATTGGCAGATAGTCTATCCATTTACTAGGATGATGGTTGAAAAATTAAAAAAAAAAAAAACTCCAACAAATGACATCTGTAGAAATTCTGTGGAGTTTTGAAGCCCAATCATAGCAGAATGCCGGTTCTATGCGGGGTCAGGATCAGAGTATCAGGGCTGTGAAATCAGGGTAAGCAGCCATCATCCCTCTTCAACGTGTCGGTGTTTGTGTTGTGTGTTTTGTCTGGTTTTTGAATGAGTAGTACTCTTCTTTCTCCACATCCCCTTGGATCTTTTTACCTGGTATAAATGAAGTGCCTTACCCTAGTGGAATCCACAGTCAGTTTCACACCCAGGAAAACAAACACAAATTGCTGCAGACCCTGCATTAAATTAATTAATTAACTTTATTAATTACATAAAAATTTTAGGACTAGGACAACTCGGATGCAAAGCAGTGTTTCAACACCTACGAGGCATCTACCAATAAAGGACGATCAGTTACATGAAAAAGAACATTGTAGGGGGACTTCCCTGGTGGTGCAGTGGTTAAGAATCCGCCTGCCAATGCAGGGACACGGGTTCGAGCCCTGGTCCGGGAAGATCCCACATGCCGCGGAGCAACTAAGCTCGTGCGCCACAACTACTGGGCCCGTGCTCTACAGCCCATGAGCCACAACTACTGAAGCCCGTGCACCTAGAGCCTGAGCACCACAACTACTGAGCCCATGCGCCACTACTATTGAAGCCCACACACTCTAGGGCCCGTGCTCCGCAACAAGAGAAGCCACCGCAATGAGAAGCCTGCGCACTTCAACGAAGAGTAGCCCCTGCTCACCGCAACTAGAGAAAGCCTATGTGCAGCAACAAAGACCGAACGCAGCCAAAAAAAAAAAAAAGAAACAAACAAAAAGAAAACAAGTAAAAAAAAAATAAAAGTTGTAATCACCCAGAGTCCAAGTTCATAAGTAGCATATAAGATGATGTTCCTCATTTCTACCCAAAACTACTCTTCCCTGTTTGTATCAAGGACACTCGTGGTCTCAGGGGGACATGGAAAGTTCTAGAATCTTCTACATCTTAATAACTGATTTAAATAATAAATAAACGACTTTATGTAGTACAAGCAAATGGGCTTCCAATTTAAACAACCTCAAGATATGAAAACTTATTTCTGGTGGAATGGCTTTTAGGCCACAAACTCAGGTCTGTAAAAAAATATCATTTTCTTGTTTATTTTCTGTAACTGAAATTAATTTTTCTTATGAAGTCTTTTACCTTTAGGGACAAGAGTTTAATTTCGAGCAATTCGGATTCTCCTCCTTGCTCCCCAAGGATACATCTAAGTTCCAATAGGCTTAAGTAGTGCCATGAAATTATCCTGGGAGTGGGGCATGGGGACCATGTCTAGTAGGGCCCCCTGTCCATGCAGGGGTCATTCCAACACAACCTTCCTCTAGGTCCAGCTCACGTTCAACTTACTCCCACGCTGCTCTAGAATTCCCCAGGATCATTCTAGGGCCCCTACTCCTTACCAGGTCTGAGGAAAACCTGGTGGGGCTATGAAGACCACTCCCCACTTCCACGCCACTCCTGCATGCATCAAAATCCTTTGCAACAAACCACTCTGGGGGGGTAAGGGAAGTCTTTGATGTAGGTGTTTAGGTATGTCTGCCTTAACAGAAATTAAACGATGGTAGAAAAGCTAAGATGCGTGTCTCACAGACTTGAGTTGAAATATTGAAATCTGTATTTGCTACATTTAATTTTTTAACATGGCATTAATCAGTCTCCTTCCTCAAAGCTTTGCTCTACAAAAAAACGCACCAGAAGAGCCTTTAATGAGGAAACATACATGCCATGTTTCGATCTTGCCCTACACACAATATTCAGTAACGCCTCAGTATACAGAGCAAAGTACACAGAGTTACAGCAGGCAGGTGGAAGGACAAGGTGGATTCTAGATAGTCGATGCACGTTGGCACGTTTACCCTTAGCTCGACGCTTAACATATGAGATGCCTCAGGAGACCTCACCTGAATGAATGGGCAAAAGGCAAAATGACAACCAGTCTAGGTAAGCCGTTGGCCCCCGATTAGTGTTTTTGTTCAACATTTGTGTGACTCTGATACAATACATCCCTTCTTCTCGTACATGGTGGTCAAGGCAAAGATTCAAGAATCAGACAGACCTGGTGCAAATCTGATTCTACCACTTGCACGGGTTAGAATGTACAACTCAGTCCTGAAAGAAATCATTGTTTTGCACAAACTTGTAAATGCCACCATTATGTTTGATTTGTAATTTCAGTTGAGTATGGCCCAAATTAACCTTCCGTGTTATTTTTAAGGAAGACATACTGATGTCTCAGGTATAATGATGATGGTGATGATGATGATGATAATAATAATAATAATAATAATGACTTCTGGCTGTCTGAATAATGGCTCCCCAAAGATGTTGACATCCTAATTCTTAGAAGCTGTGAAAACTTTAACTTACTTGACAAAGGGACTTTGCAAATGTGATTAAGGATCTTGAGATGCAGTTGAAACAGGAGGGAAGGGGGCAGGGCACAACCTTTAAAAGAATGATATGGCCATAGGACACGGCATAAACTGGTTAGAACCAACTGGGTCCAAGATGGCAGAAGATTCGACTTCCAGTGGACCTTGAGCCTCATTGTAATTCATCAGCATCTATATGACACACCCACCAGCACCAAGACAGTTCTGAGGCCGACCATAAAAGGCCAAAAAGTGGGCAGTGGCCAAATTCTTGGGAATCCCCACCCCTTCCCTGAAATACTTGGAATAATCTTCCCGCTCATTGGCCTATGAAACTACCCAGCCCATAAAAACTAACCACCCCGTATTTTGGAACGTCTCGCCTTCTGAGATGGCCCACACTCTGTGCTTCTCCCAAGGCCATTCTTGCCTTTTGAGACGGACTGCATTCTGTCTATGGAATGTGTACCTCTCTAAATAAATCCACTTCTTACCTAACACTTTGTCTCTCACTGAATTCTTTCTGCGATGAGACTTAAAGAACCTGAGCTTCATTAAGTCCTGAGACCACGTGTGTGATCTCAATTAAAAGACTGTGGGTTCAAGTCCCAATCTGAGTTTGCGCGGTTTTAGAAAGTACTACCCAGGATTATCCAAGTGGGTTCAATGTCATTGCAAGGGTCCTTCTAAGGGAAAGAGGGAGACGGGAGGGAGACAGAGAAAAGGATGTGACAGGGAAGCAGAGGTCAGAGCAATCCAAACAAAAGGTCATGAGCTAAGGAATGCAAGGCTTCCTCTAGAAGGCAAAAGAAGCAAGAAAATGATTCTCTCCTGCAGTCTCCAGAAGGAACACAGCCCTGCCTACACCTTGACTTGAGGACTTCTGAGCTCCAGAAATATAAAAAAGAAAAACAAAACATTTGTGTTGTTTTAAGCCACAAGGTGTGTCACTTGTTAAGCAGCAAGAGGAAACTCATACGTTGTTTCATAGGGTTGTTATGAAGATTCGATGCTAATAGTAACAAAGAACATTGAAAGAACTATGTATGTACTGGGTCTGTTCCAAGTGCTTTAAAAATATTAACTCATTTATCCCCTACAACAAACCTATGGGGTAATAGCATTATTAGTGCCACCCTTTTGCATATGAGAAAAGTGGATCACCAAGAGGCCTAGCTGTTTAGCGAGAGTCATCTGTCTATTTAGGGGGTAAAGTCAGCACCGGAACTGGGCATCCTGGATCCAGTGCCAAGCCCCTAACCACTGCACCGCACTGCCCCTCACATAGAACAGTGTGCGAGCCAACTACTTAGCACCGCGTGTCTGATGAGTGTTCAATAAATTTGAGCTATTCATGAGTTCGATCTGATGTCTCTGAAACACTCTGAAAAAACCAGGCGTGCCACTCGAGCTCCCTGGAAGTCCACCTGGCAACAGCCCCAGCTGCTAGGATCATTGAGCCCATCGTTTGGGAAAGATCTTAAGCTCCATTTCAATTCTGAAATAAAAGGTCAGAACCAAAGAGTCAGCCACAGAGAGGCTAAACCTGATCCCGGTGTGAATCTCCACGTAATTGCAAACCTGCCCTGTGGGTCCCCTCCCATCTTCCCTCCCGCCCCTAATCTGACACCCTGCGTCATCTTCATGAATCTATTTTCTCTCTTTGGTTAATTAAAGACAAGCACATTGTAGGAAGAGTCCTGCTTCTTCTTGAGCGACCAACGAGATGACCCCTCCTCTTAGCCAACAAACAACACCCTCCTGCCCCCCAGGGCTGCTGAGGACCCCAGGCTGCTCTGGCCAGGTGGGCAGGTACTGGGTCACCGGATGGTGAGGGAGTGAGAAAAGGATTGGAGAAGCTGAGGGTTCTGTTTTCTAGACTGCTCCCTCTGTGTGTGTGTCTGAGACAATTCTGTGTGTCCAGAGTTGGGAAGACCACATATATGCTACATTGCCAATCATGCCTGCCCTGACACGTGCATGATAACAACACGGGTCCGCCGGTGCTTGCTTCCTGCTCCAACATGCTAAGGACAGACTATTTGTTGGGAAAGTACAGACGCTGGATTGGAGAAGGTATGACTGTCCCAGTGGCACGGAGAGGACATGGAATTCTAACCATAGATCATGGAGAGGGTTGTGGCAGGGGGGACCCCGTACAGCTCAAAAGTCTGACGCCCCTGGATTTAAAGCCTGGAGCAGTCATTTCCTAATTCGGGGGGACCCTTGGCAAGGGAGACAGAGATTCTGTCCTGATTCCCTCTCGGGTATCCTGTGCTTTGCACATAGCAGTTTCTCAATAAATATGTTGCCTGTATGAATAGATAAGAGACATTTCACAGTGCTCTTAGACCAGCACTGTCTATTAAAAGCAAAATGTAAGTCATATATGTAAGTTAAAATTTTCTAGAAGCCACATTTTGAAAAGTAAAAAAAAAAAAAAAATTAATTTAAATATTTTATTTAAACCAATTTACCTAAATTATTATCCTTTTGACATGTAATCAGATGAAAATTTGTTAGTGGATATTTTGTACTTTTGCAGCAAATCTTCCAAATCCAGTCAATCCTGTGTAAATACAGTAAATCCCTAGTAAAATACTGAGAGCACATCTCAGTTTGGACTCGCCACACGCAATGTGCTCAGTAGTATTTGAAGGGGTTCAGAGTATGCCACTCCAATCATTCTGAGGTGAAGACAATTAAAAAGAAGCAAACACAAGCAAAACTCTCTGCCCTCTCCCTCTCTACCAGGAAGGGCGGGAAGATTCTGAATCACCGGACACAACTCTAGGTAGAATCTTATCAGCCCAGAGACAGCACAGCACCAGGGAAATCTACATAACAAACCTTACTAACTAGCCCTTTCCTCCCAATAATTTCCTCCATATATTCACCTTCAAACAATGTGCCGCCTTTAGAAGCTCAAAGTCCCTCTCCTTTGTCTTGTCACTTCTATACAAAATGACTGTGCTTTTATTAAGATGCTTCATAAGCCCAAGTTCTAACCACCCTTTTGAATTACTCATCACTGAGTTCTTCCCTGTGTGTGTGCAACGCGCACATGAATAAACTTCTGTTTGTTTTTCTCTTGTTACCCTTTCTTTTCTTGGTCTAGTTTGCAAGGCTCCTGACAAGGAACCGAGGCATCTGCAGTCACGTCCCGTTTGCTCCTGACCCCAATCTGTGCACACAGGTCTGAATTTTTTAAGCGTGCCCACATAATGAGGGCTTTTTGTCTGATTCAACCTGTGCCTGCATTTCTAAAGAGCTGGCTTTATGACTTCCAAAGAGGAGCCTTTGTAGCTTGGTGATTTCTCCTCATTTGGAGCAATTTAATGAAAAAGGTAGAAATTCCTAATGCAACTGCGAGAATAGATCAGAGAAGATAAAGGAGAAGGGTAGCCAAAAGGTCTGTTTTCTCATTAGCCAAGCATATTCTGCAGCTTTAGAGAAGGCATTCTCTCCTATCTGGTCTTGACTAGTTTATCTCTCTTCCCAGTTGAATAAAGTAACTCGTCTTACTTACTTATTATTACTTTTCATTGAGCGGAAGTGAGAAGGGAAAATGCCAGGCCATTCAGACTTGTGGAGAAGAGAAAGGATGGTATTTAATGAGAACTCAGGGATGCCGAAGAATTTCTCTCCCAGTCATCTCTTCCCTGCTTCCTTGCTGTTTTTATTTGTTGACCAGTTACTAGCTGGCAAAAGAAGACATATAAAAAATCAATAAACATCTCAGAAATGGTCAAATGATTGCAAACGAAAGCAGTCCATCATCTGTCCTCTTCCAAATTGGCAATGATTAGTGTTGCAATTGTTTTACTGAAGTCACTCCAAATAGAGGGGGGGTTGTGGAGAGAGAGGAATGTCACCAAACAGGATGGTGGGTGTTTAAATGTTATAAAATATCTGGAGAGCAATTGGCCAATTTTTTAAATGTGCATAAGCTGTTCCCAAACATGGATCGACTGCCAAAGAGAAGCAGACATACAAAGAAAAGCAAAGACTCGGGCTTCCCTGGTGGCGCAGTGGTTAAGAATCCGCCTGCCAATGCAGGGGACACGGGTTCGAGCCCTGGTCCGGGAAGATCCCACATGCCGCGGAGCAACTAAGCCCGTGTGCCACAACTACTGAGCCTGCGCTCTAGAGCCTGCGAGCCACAACTACTGAGCCCACGTGCCACAACTATGGAAACCCGCACACCTAGAGCCCGTGCTCTGCAACAAGAGAAGCCACTGCAATGAGAAGCCCGCGCACCGCAACAAAGAGTAGCCCCCGCTCGCCACAACTAGAGAAAAGCCCACGCGCAGCAACGAAGACCCAACGCAGCCAAAAAAAAAAAAAAAGGAAAACAGGTATTCACACCAAAACTTGTATATGAAAGTTCATATCATCACTATTTACAATAGCTAAAAGATGAAAGCAACCCAAGTGTCCGTCAACAGATCAATAGATGAACAAAGTGTCCACACAATGGAATATTAAACAGCCATGAAAAGAAATCCAATTCTGATACATGCTACAACATGGATGAACCTTGAAACTATGCTGCCAATTGAAAGAAGGCAGACTCACAAGGACTCATATTGTATGATTCCATTTATAGGAAGTCAAGAATAAGCAAAACCATAGAGACAGAAAGTAAGTAGTTGTTGCTTGGGGCTGAGGAGAATGGGGACAAGAAAGCCAAAGGGTATGGGGTTTCTTTGGGGGGGGTGACGAAAATGTTCTAAAATTGATTGTGGTGATGGTTGCCCAACCCTGTGGATATAGTGAAAACCACTGAATTGTACACTTTAAAAAAAGAAGAAAAGCTGACTGACTCAGGGCACGTACTAGCTGAGTGGCCGTTAGCAAATTCCTCAATGACTTTTATCCTCAGTTTGCTCAGCTGTAAAATGGGAGGATGCCTGACTTTAGTGTCACTGAGAAGATTTTTCTCATTTCATGCAGGCAAAACACTTAGCCCAGCGCCCAGTGCTTCTAAGTGAGTCAGTGGAGAGTGGTGCTGAAACAGAGCAGGACCCTATGGTCCTTCCTCCGCCTGCCTTTTGTCTGTGCAAAAACTTCAGCCAAAGAATAAGGTTAATCAGAGAAGTGAGAAAATGCAGAAACAAAGGAGAACAGTCCAACAAGACTAAATTATAATAGTTTAGTCACTAAGCATAGTCAAGGACCTTTAGTTCCTCCTCAAGGGCTAGAGATCATATTCTGAGCCGTGTCCTGGGAGCTGTTTTGTAGATACTGAAACCCCCATCAGGTGGAAGAAGTGAACTACACGATGACCAGACTGTAGCCATGACATAAGCTGCCACAATTCTAAAAATTGGCCTCAAAGAAATGGAGACAAACCGACCCTGGAACTGAAGATTAACTGTACCTAAAACAATCAAGAGGACGCTGGTCCAACCACCGATGACCAGTTTCAAGATGCCTGTCGGAGCTGCCTGTGCTGGTTCTGCACAGGGCCCCTCCCTCCGTCTATAAAAGCGCTTGCCCACCGATTGGGCTGGGGTGGGTCGGCCTTCGGACAGGCATCTGGCCTTCTCCCCGCCCCCCATCCAAAATAAAGCAAACTTTCCTTTCCACCAACCTGGCCTCCTTTATTGGCTTTTGAGCAGCGAGCAGGACCCCACTTTAGGTTACAATGTTAGTAGTAAAATTCCTAATTTCGACAAGTAGGAATCACTGGTTTGTTCTTTTTTCTTTATTGTGTTGAGACTCGATCAGAAGATGCAAAGGTGGGTCCCGGGAATATAGGCATGTCTATGGGCTGGGAATTTTCTTTGAGGATCCGTGTTCAGCAAATCCTACCATTTTGTCTTTGTTCTTGGGAAGAAAGATTGAAGGAGAGGTACCTCCTGCGGGACTTGTCAGACGCCGGGGCCCGGCTGGTGCAGGTTGACAAGTTGAAGCATGTGTCTGCTGTACTAGTTTCCACTTTGCTGGGAGCCTGCAAATGGGAATCCACTGTTTGCTAATGTTTCAGTTTTCGCAAATGATCAAACTCGGTTCTCCCTCAAGAGCAGAAAAATCAACTTCAGTTCAGTGCACCCTTGGCCCAAATTGTCAACTCTGGATCTTTTGATCCATCAGAAAGAGCTTTTCCATCAGAAACGACAGTTTTCTGCTTCTCCCTTGTGAAGAGACCTATACCCTCTTTGGGAAACCGCTGCTTTTCCCATCAATAGCACAGGCCAATTTTTTCCCCCTTTCTTTAGCTCTGCAAATGATTAATCCGGCAACAGATGCGGTGGTTTTCTATGAGCTGACCACCTTCGATTGGACCGACAGCCCATGAATTTTGGCAAAATGCCACTGCTTCCCAGACATGCTCATCACTGAATGAGTGTGACAGGCAGATATGATCATGTTCTAGGTCAAGGAGGATCTGAGAATAGCATTTAAATGACCCAGCTGTGAGAAGAGGTCTCCAAAACCACCAGGGCACCAGACCATTAGCTTTAGCGGTGAGCAAACAGAAAGCCCAGCAGTACCCTCACACCTAGGCAAGGTACGTCCCACACTGCACAGGTCCCCGGTCTGGCTCTCCTCCGCCTGTGTATTATTACAGACCTGCGTCCCTCCCAGGGAAGGAGGCTATTATGGGATGAATTGTATCCTCCCCCAGATTCATATGTTGAAGCCCTAACTCCCAATCTCTCAGAATGTGTTTGTATTCAAAGATAGGACCTTTAAAGAGAAGATTGAGTTAAATGAGGCTCTTAGGTTGGGCCCTCCTCCAACGTGACTGGTGTCCTTATAGGGAGAGACAATTTGGTCAAAGAGACACCAGGCGTGGACACACACAGAGGGAAGACCACATGAAGACCGGGCAAGAAAGAGGCTGTCTGCAAACCAAGGAGAGAGGGCTCAGAGGAAACCAAACCTGTCAAGACCTTGATCTTGGACTTTCAGCCTCCAGAACTGTGAAGAGATTAAGTTTTTTTGTTTTTTTGTTTTTTTTTGCCGCACGACGCGGCATGTGGGATCTTAGTTCTCCAACCAGGGATTGAACCCGTGCCCCCTGCAGTGGAAGTGTGGAAAAATCAACCTCAGTTCAGTGCACCGTTGGCCCAAACTGTCAACTCCGGAGCTTTTGATCAATCAAAAAGAGCTTTTCTATCAGAAATGACGGTTTTCTGCTTCTCCCTTGTGAAGAGAACTATACCCTCTTTGGGAAACTGCTGCTTTTCCCATCAAAGCAGCGTCCTACCCACTGGACCACCAGGGAATTCCCAAGAAATTAATTTTTGTGGTGTAACCCAGCCAGCCTTTGGTATTTTATTATGGCAGCCTGAGGAAATTAATGCCAATGGGACAATGCCCACTAGGAGTTCTGGGCTCTCCTCTGGACCATATTCCAGGTATGTGGACCACAGGATCCCTTGCACAATGGCCCCAGGCTCACTACCAGGCCAGCAAGGGCCTCTACTTGAGGCCAACCTCTGGAGGGAAGACCAGAAAGCCTGTGTGCCCAGCCCTGAGCCTGGGGGCCGCTGTCTGCAGAGGGTCCAAGGAAAGGTTGCTTCTGCAGGACAGGTGGCCATGTGTATGCAGGTAAGTCTCTGTAAGTTTGGGAGAGGGATGTGGGAAGGAAGAGGTCGGGGAGGACCGTGGGCCAGGTGTCGGGGGCTGAATTTCCCGGTTCAGACATTTTCTGCATGTGACTACGAAGAATCTTAAGGCTATTCAAACAGGCCTGGCTGTCTGGGTTGTTTTGAAATGTCAAAGCTGGGGGATGGCACACATTTCATTTAATAATTAGCATGATCAGTAACGTTTAAGCATTTATACATGGTATGTGGACCACCATGAACGTCGCTTTGGGGCCCTGCAAATGTTGGGGTCAGGCCAATAGCATCCAACAAACACGGGAGTTGAGTTGGGGACCCCCTGGCCTTGGGCAGCCCCATTCTCATCCTTCTGATACTTAGGGAGGGTGAGTGGCGTGTGGGTTCTCTCAAGCCGCCTTTCCCGTCCTCTTAAACAGAGAGTCAGCCCAACATACCCAACTCTGGGCAGTTACAAGTGATATCTGCTGAAGTCATTTTTGAAAACACGAACCAGGGATGGCCATTCAGGAGCAGGGCACAAAAGCAGGATTTCAGTCAAGGAGGTGGGTCTCGTTGGAAAGAGCTGGCCTCTCATTCGTGATTGTCTGCGGTTTGCGCTCTTAGCCAAGCAGGGTTGCCATGGAAACCCTTTTTCAGGCCCCGTGGCCTGTATTCAGGTCCTTGTCACCCATGATGTCCAAATGTTTATTTGATAAAAATTTTAATGTGTTCTAAGTATTCGGAGGCTGCTCCCTGCATAATTACTGTTCGTGTAAAAGAACCCAGCATTCTCTGTGTTTCCAGCTAAAGTGTAACTGTGCCTTTCTCAGGAGCAAGTTCAGCCACATGTTCAGAGACATGGCCCCAAAACAGACGGTCAAAGTCCTTTTTCCTCTGTCTCTGGGTATTGTCCAGCTGGCCTCTGGAGTGAGGCCCTGGCTTCCGTGGGCTTTATTCAAGGTTTCCTTCTGGGAGAAGGGAGGACAGATTATAAAATGAGGGGTTTTTTTCCCAGCAGAAATATTTACCGCACATATGTCAGGGATCATACTGGAATCTGTTCAGTCCCAAGTGCAGGCTTCAGGATCGTTTTTGTAAGTATCATAGAAACCGAGAGAGGAAATAATGACTCTCCCTTGGAAGCACAAACTTGAGTGTAAATATTAAACTTTTGGTGAACTGGCAAAAATAAAATGAATTCCCAGATTGTACAGGGCCCTTCAGTCTATACCCCTGTGTTTGAGAAACCAGCTCTCAGAGGAGATATATGAGCTTGAAAAATGAAGCCAAATGTGGCTTTGGACCGGGGACAGCTTTGTCCAAGGTCAAGTCCAGGTATGTCTTCATTTGGATGCTGTTTAATGACACCAGTGCCTGATTCATTCATTATAATCTGAAAGAAACTTGACGATGTTACTAGCAGAGAGCTGGAAAATTGAGTGGAAGAGAACACACCTAAGAACAACAGAATTTCAAAATTTGAGGGTCAGACAAGATAAAAAAGGAGACAAGGAGGGGAACAAAGAATGGGACGTATGGCATGATTTCTGTGGCAGGAAAGACTCTTTTGGTTTCAAGCAATAGAAAATCCAACACAAAATGGTTTAAGAGAGAAAAGGAGGGGTGTGGCTAGATAAAATTAAAAGTCCAGGAAGCTTCAGGTATAGCTGAATCCAGGTACTCCAATTGTTGTCACTCTCTCGGGCTCTCAGTTCTGCCTTTCTCTGTGTCAACTCCATGCCCAGGCAGGCAGAATGATGGCCACCAGGAGCGTCAGACTTGACTTTTAACCTCTCAGTACTTCCAGTGAAAAGAACCATTCTTTTTGCTAACCATTCAGACAAAATACTCGGAATTGAATCTCTTTAGACCATTGTATTACATATATATTTATCAAGCTACCACTGTGTCTAAGACTATTCAATGCCCTAGTTGCCTGGGTCAAATGCTTACCTCCAGAGCCAAGGAAAACTCATAGACTAAAAGTGGACTCAGTTCCCCGCACCCCCAGATTATATGGTTTTGTTAACAGAAGAAGAAGGAATAGATGCAGGGCTGGGAAAAGGCAAGATGAAGACGGCCCAGCTTTACCAAACAACTTAGCGCTCAGAGAATCAGTGCCCTACAGGGGCCACGACCTTGCTTACCCGTGAACCCAGCACAGTCATAAATGACTCCTGATGTGTTTGGTTCCTCTGCCCGACCAGCACCTGGAGAACGGACACAAGTTTGAACAACTGCATCTCATTCACTGCTGGCCCTGTACTCCACACACAGGCATTAAGAAAACGCTTGTGTGTCTGGAGAGAGGATTCAGAAGTTGCTGAACAGAAGTGAACATATATTTTGTCATTTCTTCTTGCCTTAGCTAACATGTTTGTGGTTTTGATATCTTGTCTTTAGGAAAGTGGCAAATCCCTCTTGCCACTTTCCTTCTCTTCACCCCCACCACTCCGCTAGCCAAAGGTGCTAGAAAAAGATAACAAGATCTTGGATATGATATAAATGCACGGGGTTTGGGGTGGACGGCTCTGAGATGTTGTTGGATCCGTCAAGTGGAAGTTCTGCACATCCTTGCTGGGGCAGCACTGAAAAAGCTGATAAAGTTGCGTTCAGCCTTCGTTGGAGCAAATAACAACCTCTCCAAACAGAAAGTAAATCAATAGCAGCTGAAGGCTGGGTTTTCCTGGTTCAGAGGCAGAAAATGTGAATCATGTTCTCCTCTCTGATTCCCTTTTATGTCTCCGCAGACATCGGTGCAGAAGAGCCAGCAAAGGAAACGGTGCATTTGGAGAGCAATCCTCCTGCCCCGTGGAGATGAGTATGTTTAAGGAGATAATGTCACTTACTGAACCAGCAGGACCCTGAGACACATTTTATACCGTGTTTCTGCAGGAATCAAGAGGGTATAAAATCGGGCTAACTTCTCAGGGTTTTCCTTTGCTAAATTTACACACACACACACACACCCCCCAGCTTCCCAGATAGCACAGCCTCTACAGTGCCACACAGTAACAAATAAGCAAAAGAAGAGACAACAGTCCAGCAGCCAAAAGTAATACTTTAATAGTAGCTTTCATTGGGGACTTCCCTGGCTGTCCAGTGGTTAAGACTGTGCTTCCACTGCAGGGGTTCGATCCCTGGTTGGGGAACTAAGACCCCATATTCGGCACAGAGCTGCAAAAAAAAAAAAAAAAGAGTAGCTTTCATTAAGATCAAGTTTTTTGGTCACAAGTATCAGAAGTTGGCTCTAGCTACTGAGCGCAGAAAAGCGTCCTGCAAGGCTGTTGGGGAGCTCACAGAACCCTGGGCAGGAAAAGAGAAGCAGCGCGGAAGCTAAGACTCCAAGCACCACGTCCAACATCCCACGGCAGACCCAGCCAGACACAGAAACTGACACTGCTATTGCTGGCCCACCAAGCCCCAGAGAAGACCTTCAACTGGTGCAGACCTCCCCCGCCCCTCAGCGATTCCACCTCTGCCCCAGGAACATGTCCCTACATCACTGAGAACGGACTGGTGCTACTCACACCGCCAACAGCTAAACCTCGCTTCAGGCAAAAGGACCAACAAGAATGGCAGCGCTAGGCTGAGCTATGTTCACGATGCCCACATTGGAACTCAGGTTGCATCTGGGTGAATCTCATTGACTCAGCTCAAGTGCATGTCCACATGGGCAGCGCCTGGAGCCCTGGAGCATCTCTGTGTGTCCTTGCTGCAACGATTACCATTCCCTGATTCTGAGCACTCTCGGTAGCTAGTCACATAGGCAACTGAGAGGGTCAAGGTGCCCATGGAGGGACCAATGGGCAGCTGCTCACGCCCCATGTATGCTACCGAAGGCACCCTTGGCACCCGGCTGCGGTGTAACCCACTGTGTGTGCAGCTTCCAGCTTTGTGGGATTTGGGCAGTAAACCCGGTACTCTGAGGCAGACACTCATATTGCTCCCCATGCTGTGATTGGGCAATTCCTTGCTGTCATCCATTACTCCAGAATCATTAAGTCTTTTTTTCTTCCAGTATTATTGAGATATAATTGACATACAGCCCCGTGTAAGTATAAGGTGTACAGCAAAGTGTTGTTACATCCATCATGAAATGATTATCTCAAGTTCAGTGAATATCAATTATCTCATATTGATACAAAATTACAGAAATAGAAGAAAAGGTTTCCTTAGATGAGAACTCTTAGGGTTTGCTCTCTTAGCAGCTTTCATATGTAACATACAGCCATGTTCATTATAATTATCATGTTGCGTATTACATCCCTAGCCCTTATTTCCAACTCCCCCTCCCCCCAACCCCTGCCTCTGGTGATCTGATCTCTTTTTCTGTGAGTTTCTTTGTTTTTGACCATTAAGCCTTGTTGTCTACTTCTGGTGACCTCGGAGTTGTGGGAAACCAACCTGCTTTCCTGCCTCGTCATCAGCTTCAGGGTCTTGGTTCTGCTTATTCTCTGTGAGGTTGGGGCTCTTCCCTGACAGTCGGCACCCTGCAACAAGAGGGGAGGTGGAGGGCTTCGAGGCTCGGACTCTGACTTCTCAAATGGGAAAATGAGACTCATAATATGAGAATTTCTCTGTGAGAGACAGATTAAAGACATCCCCATCCTAAACCCTGGAACTTGAGAATATGTTACCTTCATGGCAAAAGGAGCTTTGCAGATGTGATTCAGTTGAGGACCTTGAGATGGGATGAGTATCCTGGATTATCCAGGTGGACCCAGTGTAATCACAGGGGTCCTTAACAGTAGAAGAGGGAGACAGATGTCACTCAGAGCAAGATGTGACTGCTGTCACAAGGCACAGAGAGATGCAACATTGCTGGCTTAGAAGGCGGAGGAGGGGCCCGAAACCAAGGAATGCCTCAGCCTCCCAAAGCTGGAAAAGAAGAAAACGGACCCTGCCCAGAGCTTCCAGAAGGAACAAGCCCGGCTGACACCTTGGTTTCTTAGCTCAGCAAAAGTCATTTCAGACTTCTGACCTACTGAACTGTAAAATAATGAATTTGTGTTTGTTTCAAGCCACTTTCATTTGTGGTAATTTGTTACAGCAGCGATTGGAAACTAATACATTCCCTAAATGTAAAAAGACTGTTCAAAAGATAACGAGCACCAAAAAAAAAAAAAAAAAGACAGGAAAGAGGAGACACAGGACAATGCTGTGCAGGGTCTGAGGTGGACAGGACAGGACAGTGACATTTTGGAAGGTGTCCTTGCCTTGTGTCCACTGAAAAAAAATACAAAACGTGAGAGCTGTGAGTTAAGTTTTATTTGGGGCAACCTGAGGGTGATAGCCCAGGCGACAGCCTCTCAGGAGCTCTGAGGAACTGCTCCGCAGAGGTTGGGGGCCGGGGGTCAGCATACATGTGACTTTGGTGAAGGGGTGCGCGCAGTCGAGCACACATCTTGGCAGAAGGTGGCCGCTGGTCACGAGGAGCAGATGTCACCACTCGTGATGTTAGTGCTTTTCTAGGCATGAGGAAATACTAGAATTGGGCTCTTAACGTCTTCCCCTGAAAATCTCTAACTATCTGAAGGCCTGTTCTGCCAGTTTTTCCCGGAGCACAGAGGGTCTCCTTCCTGATCTCCACCCAGAACTCCTTTCAGGAGTTGAAGGTCAGCGGCTGCAGTGGCCAGTGACTTCATCCTTGTAGAGCCAGAGGGCGAGTGACCATTTTCGGTCACTTGCTGCAAAGGGAAATGTAAGAACAGACCCAGGCAATGAAGACTCAGCTCCTCAAAACTCATTCCGGGCTCTCCTCTCTGCTCCGTCTCTGTATCTTTCTCCTTGGTAAAGCTCCTCTACGACCTCACGATGATGTAAATGGGTGTCTCTCTGCGGCAGCCCTCTCCTCTGAGCCCCAGAAACTAAAGTCCCCTCCACCTGGCCCCGTTCTTTTCTAACCATCCTGGGAACTTGGCTGGAAAAAGTAGAACTCGCCTGAAATGGAAGATGATGGGGGTGAAAAACAACAAAAATTCCTTATTCGGAGGTATGGGCGAGAGTTGTTATCTGAAAGCTTTGAAAGACATTTTGCCTTTGCTTTATGGAATTGAAAAAAGTGGTAAAAAACAAATTATTACTCTATGGTTATCGGGTTAGTCAGGGTTGTCCAGAGAAACAGAACCAACAGGATCCATAAAGAGAGAGACACCAGGAGATTTGTTACAGGAACTGACTCCGCTGATGACAGAAGCTGAGAAGTCCCACAATCTGCCGTCTGCAGGCTGGAGATCCGGGAAAGCCGGTGGTGAAATTGGGTGCAGATCCAAAGGCCTGAGAATCAGGAGGCGGGTGGTGTAAGTCCTCAGTCTGGGGGCACAGATCTGAGAACCCGGAGGCCGATGTGTCAGGGCAGGAGAAGATGGATGTCTCAGCCCTGCAGGGAGAGGGAATTTACACTTCCTCTGCCTTTTTGTCCTACTTAAGCCCTCGGCGTATGGAATGACGCCTCCCCACGTGGTGCGGGCGATCTTAGCGTACAGATTCAGTCGCCCGTCTGCTCCAGAGACGCCCTCACAGACACACCCAGAAGTAATGTTAACCAGCTACCTGGGCATCCCTCAGCTTAGACAGTTAACACATAAAATTAACTATCACATTGGAATGCCCTGGCGGTCCAGTGGTTAGGACTCCGCGCTTCCACTGCAGGGGGCACAGGTTCGATCCCTGGTTGGGGAACTAAGATCCTGCATGTCGCGCAGCCAAAATAAATTAATTAATTAAATAAAATTAACCATCACAGTTATGAGACCCACACGTCTAAGTAAGATCAAGGTGGAGATACTTGACTGTGTTTTCAGGTATGGATATAATTGCTGAAAAATACGTCTAAAATGTGAGGTGTGATTACAGATATTATACTGTTTCATTATGATTTTTTCCTGAGAATGGACATTCTCCAGCTCCAAAGTGCACTTATACATAAGTCTGTTGTTTGACAATTTTCAGGAATTGGGCAGGGAAATGAGGGGGGCTGCCTGGGATGGGATGATGGAAAGTTCTGGACTCCAACAGGTCTGTGCTTCCATCTGGCTCCCCACGCTCTAGTTACATTAAGAGAACTTAGAGTTTGGGTTGCAATTAACATGAACTTGAAATATGTGAAAATGAAAGAAAAACAAAAAACACGGGGCAACCTTAAAATATCAATAAAATCTCAGTTATCAGCAAAATTTAAAACAACATGAATCTCATAAATGTATCAAAAGTCACATAAATGTAAAGCTGTCAGATAAAGTCAATTGTGACCTGTGTGCCGTTTACTGACACATTTTGTTACCATTTTTTACCAGGTAAACAGAATTAGCCGCCAACATCTGTTAGGAATGTCTTGAACTAAATGTCAAGGTACCCCAGGCCTTCAGAAATGCATGTCTCCCCAAAGAGTAGTTTTCCTAAATTCTAATGCTTGTAAAGTCTCCAATGCAGAAATACCAGTGGCTATTCAACATTTGAAAAGATTCTCAACAGCACTGAAGATGGGGAAAATATACAAATTAAAACAAAGTATTTTTGGCTTCTCAGATTGTCAAAGATGACATGATGATATGGCAGGTATAGCCCCTACACTGTTTGTGCCCATGTAAAAGCACAAGTTTTTGCTTGTCCAAAGGGATCGGACCCACTTGGAGGGGAACTTAGGAACAGCTCCAAGTGTGAAAGGGCAGGGGGTTTCTTTCCGGGGTGGTGAAAATGTGCATTGATTATGGCAATGATTGCACAATTCTGTGAATATACCAAAAACTGTATTGACTCTCAATTCTACTCTAAAAAGTATAAAAAGGTATTTGAAAATGTGTAGCCCTCCTCCACTCTTCTGTACCACAGAACACAGAATATAGTTTGGCTACTTCATCAGTGTTCCCAAGAGTGGGATATACACTAACACCATTTTCAGTGCCTGGCAGAAAAGTTAATGTATTACATACAATGGATGCCTTAGGCCAGGCATAAGGCGTAATTCTCATGGAAACCCTAGTTGAGAAAGTGGTGGGTATCTGAAATGCTGGAAAACTGGAGATGGCCTAAAAGTTTCACCAAAGGGATAATGGTTGAATCAATCCATTTGTCTAATGCACTAGCCTGCA